>NW_027468564.1:4745000-4970000 GCF_046254945.1 Alosa pseudoharengus | reverse complement strand
CCAGCAACACCTTCACAGTCCACCTGTGGGCCACGGACCCCTTGTTGAGAACCCTGAATTAATGATCGTTTGTTGTACCACTTTCTTTGGTTACTGACATATTGTCACATACAGAAAACATCACCTCACCATCTGCTAGCTGCCTGAATACACTTTAAAAAAAAACACGGTCTCTTAGGACACAAAACGGCAACTAAAACAGACTAGTCCAACCGCAAGGACACAGGAGGGAGAGGAAAGGTACGTAGCACTCTGTTTTGTTTGAACTTCAACAGAAGTGACATTACCCAGCATTGCTTAGAGTACCTTGATCTACTTCATAGGTGTCCTGATATACAGAATTAATAGCCTCTCTGTCAGACAATCAGAAAATAGCATTTCTTGTCTGCCGGGGATAAACTGTCACAGCCTGGAATCTGAGAGGCATTCAAATTCAACAAACAGTGGTAAATGTTTGTGGCAAATATGCTTTCTCTGAACAGTAAGATTTAAAACAATTTGGTGTAAAGAGTCCATTTAACAGTAACTCTGTCCAGCTCCACTGAGTGTTCAGAAATGTTCGCACAGAACTCAAGACAAACAGAATGCAGAGGTTCCTAAACTTTCAGCTATGTTTGCAACACACCTCTAAACTATCTCTAAATATTTGCATTGGATTGTGGATGCAGCTACTATAATACACATTTGAAAATAGGCCAGTACACTCGGTATGAAGAAATAACTATGGTCTCCACAATGGAGACAATGTTTAAATACACTAGGGTTTCTTTATGAACATACTTCAGTATCTCCAGTTTACAGACAGGATCCTCCAGTCTAGCAGATAACAGCTTCAGTCCTGATTCTCCAGGATAATTGTAGTTGAGATCCAGTTCTTTTAGATGAGAGGGAAAGGGGGTTGAAACCAGAAAACCACAACCCTTCTCTGAGATGAGACAATCAGAGAGCCTGAGAGACAGACAGAGAGAGAGAGAGAGAGAGAGAGAGAGAGAATGTCCTTTTCATTGTTTTTACATGCATCAACTGGTGACATTGTGTTAATCTGAAGTTATTTGTTTATTTTACAACAGATAGGTCTGGTTAAACTATTTCTTAATTTCTGATTGGACAAGAGACATTCCCTGAGTGGCGATATCTAAGGACATCCGCACTTGGACACTCCGCTTTTTTCTCTGAATTGTTCAGTGTGAGCATCACATTTGACAGCTATTGAGTGAGAAAATGGAGTAAGTAGAGTAGGGTGACTGTTCAATTCAGCATATGACATAATATGAACGAGTGGGCTCTGCAAAATCACTGTGTGCACAAGCACATATAGCCTCTCTCAACCTGAACTTGGCTCTCCGGTGTCGCGTTTGGCTCTCCGTGGAGATTGGAACTACTGGAACTATTTTTCGGGTGGAGGTTGAATGAAAAAAACATATATAAATTAGTTAGAAACCGTTAGAAAACACAATTTGATGTCTTTTAACTCAACTAGTTAGAACTGTTGAATGAAAGCAATATGGCAGAGTGGCGTTGGTAGCAGATATAGCCATGGCTGTGATTACCTACAGCACAAGGCCGAATAAAAGCCATGGCATTATGTGCTATCAACGCCACTCTCACTTGTGCCATATTGCTTCATCATAAACTAATATGACAGAGATTTGATCAGTTCAGACATTTTAAGCCTCACAAATAAGCTCAAAAGTAGAATGACACCTGGACAATGATATCAGGGTAGGATATTAATTACTACTTTTTCATTTCGCTGACCAGCTGATGTTCCATTGTTATGTTGTCATGGTTCTTCTAACTAATGAGGACATTTCAGACAAAGATACAAAGACTACAAAGAAATGTCTGCACCCACCTTAATGTTTGTATTTTGCAGTTGGAACTGGACAGTCCCTTAGAGAGAAGCTGAACTCCAAAATCCCCAAGGTCATTGTCACTCAAGTCTAGCTGTTGCAGGGAGTTTGGTGACTGTAGAACTGAAGCCACAATCTCACAAGACGTATCTGTGAGTTTACAATCAGCAAGCCTGCATAAGAATACAACAAAAGATAACATGAATAAATGGAAGATAATGGGCTATATTTTGGGGCACCAGCGCATGGCGTACAGTTCGTTTTTCAGTCGCGCGAAGTTGAATTCGGTATTTTGCACCTTTATTTTTTAAGCATTGCGCCCAGGGGTGTGGCAATGAACAACCTAGGGCGGGCCCTGGCGCATTGTCTAAAAATCGCTATCATACACCACCTAAACCTGGTCAGAAGTCAATGGCGAGTTGTTCATATGCTATTTTAAGAGCGCATGTCAACAGTCATATTGGCAGGTGCACGCACCATCCTTCTATCATTCATGAACGCACATCAGCGCACGTCCATGCAAAGCATTACAAATTGCACGATGGTAAACATAATTAGAATAAAGATATTACGAAATACTGTACATCTCATGATGAGTAGTTATTCACCATCATTTGCAAATTGGTAATGACGGTTAAAAGTGATTAGGGGAGAGGCGAGAGACACGTATGGAGCACAGCTGAAGACTCACTGTCACGAGATATAAGCAACTCCTCTGCAGGATAAATGTTGTTTTATTCAGTCATTTGAGCAACATTAGGGTAAGTGTTGCTTTTTCCAGCCTATGTTTTCGATGGTAACCCATTGTCAGTCAATAGTGAAAGTAACTGCATATAACTGTCTTGTCGTTGACTGACTCCTTGGTGAAGTTAGTTTCACTTTGCCAATGAGTTCAAATAATAGACGAGTGCAAATGCGTGAAGGCTATGCTAAGTTTTAGTAAAGCATGGTTTAAGAATGACTATTCCATACGGTCTCGCAAGCAGCCTCCTTCAAATGCGCTGTTGAATGCTAAAATACCGATGCATTTATTTGACATATCGCGCGTTGCGCCGTTAAAGGGAATGACAGATGTCATTCTCATTGGTTTAAAATGATGTTACGCCCCAAACACACCCATATGACTGATTAAAAGACCTAGGAACACCTTGTTACGCCATGCGCTCCACTTTTGAGGACGAAAACCCTCCCATTGTGAACTGGACATCCTACTAAATTTGAATAGACTTTTGACGAGTGACGATGCACTTTAGAATGTCATGATAGGGCCCATACTGTTTACACAATGCCCTGATCAATAAAAATCAAGAACAGAACATCAGATCAGATCACTACTGTCCACCACTGTCATATCACTACTCTGGTCAGCAGCTGATCAAAGAATTCACTTGCACTGATTTAATATAGATTCTCCCCACATGTTGTCTCTAACCCTCAAAGAGGTTAGATGCTTAGGTGCTATTCAGGATATGAGCTCATGAATAGGCCTACACATTGATACATTTTAGAATATAGGGAAGGCTTGTTAAAAAATGGTATTTTAATATTATAGCCCAGTGTTTCCTCTATGTTTATTTCAGCATGGCGGCCCACTACGGTTTAATTAATACCGCTATGGTATCAGAATCAGGGCAGACGCATGTTTGCTTTTTAAATAATCTTGTGACGTATCCTCCCCTGCTGGCTGCCGCTCACATTGCAATTTAACAATAAGTAGCCTAAACTAGTCAGAGGTTATTATGACCTGTCCAGTTTCAGTTCACATATTATAAATTATATATATCGTCCTTTTTAATTGGTTATGACATACTGTTGCAAGACCTGTAACCCTTCCCTCTCTGTTCTAGCTATCCTGTATCTCGTAGCCTGCCTGTCTTGAGAATCAGGGGTGTTTCAAATTCAGATAGCCTACTCTGTTATCCTGTGTCTGTGCAGTTCAGTTAGAATTCACCCTTAGCTAAGTCCCGCCCTCCTTCGTTACAGTTGCTATGCCTGACAAGCTTTAGCACCCTGCACGTCTATTACATAGGGGGAGAACCGGGACTTTTCAATGAAATGTCATTTACAAAGACATCGTACCACACTGAAAGCTAATATTTTGTCACTAGCAATCTACAACTACCCTCTGTCAAATACAGTTGGAATTTCAGCTCTGAACAAAACCGTTCATGAGTTATTTAACATATGGAGACTGAAGGCCTTTCGGTCATAAAGGGCACTTATTTGGATGTGTGGTGCCCTAACCCACGTAAAGACACAGTGAAATAACATGTTACACTATAGAAACATGATATAATTGAGAACACATATTGTTTTTAACTATAAAAAATGGCATATTGCATGATATTTCCGTAACCGCGAGATATACGCTTCACGATGACGGCAAGAAGTTGTCAACAGACGTTCACCAACATGTATAACCCATCAGCAATCTATTTAAAATAACACCTATACCATTATTTTCGTCCCCCATGCCTGTTACATTCATTCAGGAGAGTCGAATGAAACAAAACGCAAATTCGACTTCTGGTTAACATAGCAAAACTCGAAAGCTTGTCAGACCTCCCGTGCCTAGTGACGGGTTGCTAAGCCACGATTGGCCTGTGGCGGTTTTCGGGTGTGGCTTAGCGAAGGGTGAATTCTGGAGCGAGGACAACCAGGAGTTCCGATTGAGAGGTTGGGGCTCGAGCCGCAGCCGTTGGATCCCCACAGACTCAAACAACAAAGCGGGACGTTGGTCGTTGGGCACCAGACTTAAAAACAGCAGATCTAACGTTAACGTTAGCTACCCTCTGATACAATTCCTCAAAGCCTGGCAAGAAGATTAAATAATTTTCTTAAAGTCTTAACAGCAAAGCGAGGTACAGCAGAATTATTGACGACTTGCTGTGGTTTACTCTTGTTGAACTAACGTTAAGTTAAGGCTAACGTTAATGTTAACCTTGCTTTTTTATGTGAAACACTAACATTGGACAACATTCACAGAGGCGAACCGCATACATTGCCATTAAAAACAAAACACTTCAAAAAAATGATAAAACATAGAAATATTTACAAGTTACATCTATTACAAAGATAACTTTTGTAATCAGTCTAAAATTAACACCAGATGGTCGACTAGAAACTAGCACGTTAACGTTATCTGTTAATTAGCTCCAACATCCTTTCCCCAGTTTTCCGGAATAACTCATGTATTGATTAGCCCAAGAACTTAAAAAGTACTGAAAGTAAAGGAAAACGAGTTCAGATGCCTACCTGGCGAGAAGGTTCACGAATTCTCTTGAAGTCTTAACGTTAACAGCAAAATGAGGCACAGCAGAGCTGTTGACTACTCGCTGACTCCTGTTGAACTGACTTTAACGGCTGCGGCTGCGCTGCAGTATATATTCCAAGAGTGACGTGATAGTAACGAACTGACTATCTCTCGCGCCAGATTACATTACATTTAGATAAAAAAGAGAGGAAAGGATTAATAGGAGAAAACAAATATATAAAATAGTAATAGTAATATAATATAATGTATATGGATAATATATGATGTAACGGAGTAGAATAGTTGCTAGTTAAATTATTACTAAAAGTGAGGCAACTATAAGCCATCTAGCAGTAAGGAACAGTGTGACCTGGGTAGGCTATTTACACACCTAATGTATGGAAGCATATATGTTGCATAATTCAAATGAGATTGAGAATGCAATCTGCAATTCTAAAAGACATTACATTATGCAATTGCCAATTCATTATGCAATGTAATATTGCAATTTGCAATCATTTCCAACAAATTGTATTTTAATCTGCAAAGTGACAATGCAATCCTAAAATCAATTTGAATAATTTTGGTTAAAAAATAGAATAAACATGGATTGAATTGCATTCCATTTTGCCATGGTACTTCAGTCTCAAAATTCAAATGTCAATTAATTTTGCATTTCAATTTTCAATATTCAGTTTCATCATTTAACTGTCAATTCGTTTTGCAATTTAATATTCAAAGTGCAATATAGGATTGCATTTTGAAAACATATTTGGCAAAACTGACAATGCCAGCCTGAAAACATTTTTGGATTATTTTGGGCAAAACGTTTTGCCATCTAAGGCATTTTATTCAAATGGAAAATAAATAGCGCCCCCCCCCCCTGTGATTGCAAATATAAATTGCAAAATGTATTGCCATTTGAATTGCATAATGAATTGGCAATTGCATAATGTAATGTAATTTAATTTGAATTATGCAACATATATGGTTCCATACTAATGTAGACTGGAGTTGGATAACGTTAAGTGGGTCAACTTAGGAGGTCTGGGATAAACCATGTTTTTTTTAGACTTCCAAGTACATGTGTCTCATATTTTGTCATGCAATGTTATAATGATTTCAGTTAACTATTTTGAGTTCAGTTGATGATTTATGCCTTTTGTAAAGTTATGTTTTAGAGACTTGCAATGAAGCATGTTTTTATGTGAATTAGCATGCTAACGGTCACCTGTTTTACATGTTATATAGATGTCCCGAGATCTATGCTGTAACCCCATGATCCCACATTGTCATAATGTATTGTACATTACAGTAAAATATACATACATTAAAAAAAATATTAAAAACCATGATATTCAAGTTAAGTTACGGATCCTGCATTATAATCTAGCTAAGTAGAAATAAACTTAGACAGGCCACATGAGATATTTGATTGACAGAATTATGCTTGATCAATGTTCGAAATAAAATAGCAAAACAACCAGGCGCGCAAGGACATTTGGGGAAAATTAAAGAACCGCTCTCTTCTGGATGTTACAGCAGAGACCTGAGATGTATCTTAAAATTCACCAGTATATTAGGCCTACATTAAAATATACATACATTAAATAAAAAAATAAATAAAACCCCATGATATTCAAGTTACGTAACGGATCCTGTATTATAATCTAGCTAAGTAAAAATAAACTTGGATCAATGTTCAAAATAAAATAGCAAAAGACATTTGGGGAAAATTAAAGAACCGCTCTCGTCTGGATGTTACAGCAGAGATGAGTTGCACTCTCTCGCGCAACATGTGAATGATTGGGGTCGCCAACGTTTTGTGAAATCAAAATAGGCTCACCTGCCAAAAAAATCAAAATAGGCTCACCTGCTCTAGCGTAAGTGACACGCTCTGTCTGCCACTCATTGTCTGTAGCTGATCGAAATGACATAAGCCTAAAGCTTTGATGTAAGGCTATACCTATTGACTAGCTTAATGATATAGAAGCAAACTGCATACAGGGAATCTTTATTGTTGACGTCAGACATGATGATCATCCAAACAACTTGACCCATGCTGTGCCCATATCCTCTCTGTCTCTGGTCCTGCACTGTGCTGTGTGAGAGGGGGAGTGGCTACAGTAGAGCAGAGAAACCCAACGTGTGCTTCTCATACCAATATATTTAACTATATATTTTGCATTTCTTATCCAAACAACGTCAAACTTGACACGGCACTTACTGGTACCCGTAGCAAGACACCGACTGTACCCGACAGTCTGAAATCAGGGGCGGAGCCAGACATTTGAAACATTGGGGGCTTAGCCCGCAGTGCCACACACGGAAGGCTAGGGGGGTCCGGGGGCATGCACCCCCGACAGAAAATTTTGAAAAATAACCCCTTAAATAATGACTTCTAGTGAATTCTGTGTAAACTAATGAACACATGGAGACTTTAAAAATGTGAGATTGAAGGTATATCTGTCTGGCACTTTGGGTCTTTTAAGAGGGGTCTATAGGCATAGCCTATCTGATCAGCAGGCACTTAGTTAATTAAGCGTTTTTTATGAGTTATGGTTTGTATATTATAGGCTAGTATACTATGCTGAGATAGCCCTGATGGGATGCTACCTTGTCTCAATACATTTTTACTTTGAACTCAGGCAAAAGTAGCCTTATGGTCAGGTTTAGCACAGCCCCACACATTGTGAACCCACATGTTAAAATGTTCAATGGAACACATGAAGCTAAGTTTAATTCAGGGCTTAAAGCTCATTTTTCAAAATGGGGGGAATTCTCCCCTTCAGTGCTTCACATAGGGGGACTAATTCAGTTGGGGAGGGGGGGGGGGGGCAGAGATACATTTTACAAACTGAAATCGCATTTTCCTTATAGGTCTACAGGCGTCAATGAGACTTACACTTACATGATTTTGGTTTTTGATTTTCTAATTGGAGTAAGTCTTTGTGACAACACGTCATGATACATTTGATAATGTTTGATCGTTGTTTTGGTACTATGAAGCATCTTTTACGTAATTAATGCGCACTCTAGAAAGTGAAAGTAGCCTAACCTAGGCCTACGCTCTGTGTCTGAGCTGTCTGTGCACGTCCGCAATTGATTACGTTCCTCAAATGGAGAACACATCAATCTCATGGTATTGTTTGCCCTAAAATGCATGAAACATGCAAATTCAAAATCCCGCCGGTAGCCACGTTACGTCTCCGTTTCATATTTGCCTAGGCTACTAGCCTACAAGAAATTAATTGAACGAACTCAACTGACAACAGGTAAATCTCAACATTGGGCTTTGAAAATAAGGGATGTCCTATTTGCTCAGTAGCCTACATTTTGTAACATTTATATAGAAACCAAGGGGAAGTTAAATTAGAAATTAGAATCGTTGGAAATTGAAAACATACAAAAAAAAAAAGATTCGGGGCTTGAGCCCCCGAAGCCACCCCCTAGCTCCGCCAATGTCTGAAATCACACACACACACACACAACAATGCCAGAGAACACACACACCACGTATCTGGTGTGAATGAGGCGTTAGTGCATATGTTACCTTATGTGTAGCACAAATGTAATACAATCTAATTATACATAGGCCTATATTGTATGGTTGTAAAATTCAGTTAAATTCTTGTTAAGTTTTAATTTATATATTCATACAGTGTTTCCCCTAGATTTTTTCTCCAGTAGCGGTGCTGTTAAAATCTAAACCAAGCACCATCTGCTAATAAATTTAAACATAAACACAAAAAAACAAGACTTTCTGTGAAATCCGTCTGCACCTTAAACGTTAGTCTACTATTGTTTGACATCAAACCTGAAGAGGAACCTGTTTATTTATTTATTTTTTGTCTTATTAGGCTACTGATCATGTGATTTTTTTTTATTTCATTACAAATGAAATAAAGAAATGAACTAAGTTAAGCGTGCATAAGTTATGCTCTGATATATCTAGTTATAAACCTAACATAATACAATTTCAACTGTATTTTGGCCAATAAAGTGATAATATCATGGTAATATTGTCATAGAGCAGTCCGTCTTGGAAAATAAATAGCCTTCCTTTAGGGACATAATTGTTTTTTTTTTAAAAACAATGTTTATATTAAATAATGTCATCATTTAGATGACTTTATTTCATTTAGATGACTTTCATTTCCCAAATTCATAGGGTTCTATTGTAGTCAGAGGACATAATTCAACTGTAGTGAGACTGCGTAGTCAAAGAGCCCTCCCCTTCAGAAAGTGTGCAAATCCATACCGTACACACAGAGAGACAGGTAACCCTATTGTAATCCTATATGGTACCATTCATTTGAATAGACACAAAAAGGCCCATATTTGCATGTTGTTGCCATATGGCCTAAATCCTAAATGAATTTTGACCACCCACAGGTAGCGGACAGGTGGTGGTGGTCACAGAGGTACCTCTCGGTAGAAATAGGAAGTACTAACAATATATCCTCAACATGCGACTTAACGATTTTTTTTATATCAAAACTAAAATCCCCTTTTTCACACATAAATAGTAAAATATAGGTTAAAATATAGTTAGGGTGCTTATTCTAAACTTTGTTTAGAATAAGACGATATTGTGATTATGTGGTTTAGCATCCCTTGCGTGACAGTTCTCTATGTTTTTCTCATGTGTTTTAGGCTACTCAAACGCGGCAGCAGCCTTTTTTTGCAGGATATGTTGGTCTCGCTGTTCTTTAGATCTTACACTAGAGCCTTTCGCTTTTGAGCCCTGCTCTCATATCTTCTTTCTGACATTTTCTAAAGGAGTCTAAACGAACTGTAGCCTAGGCCTATGAATGACGCATATTTTTAAAACCTAATTTGACCGTGAACTCCGCATATTCACCCAATCAGCGCCTTGCTACTTTAAATATTAATTTTGGGCCAATGACGTTTAAGTTTTATTCTCTCATGTGAATTTGAATGAATTATTTATTTTTTTATGGCCAATGGGGGCCCCCCTGGCTGTCTGGAACACGTGGGGCCCCTAAGCTGCAGCCATATCTAGCCTATGCATTGATCCATGCCTGCACACACACACACACACACACACACACACACACACACACACGTGGGGCCCCTAGGCTGCAGCCATATCTAGCTTATGCATTGATCCATGCCTGCACACACACACACACACACACACACACACACACACACACACACACACGTGGGGCCCCTAGGCTGCAGCCATATCTAGCCTATGCATTGATCCATGCCTGCACACACACACACACACACACACACACACACACACACACACATACACACACACACACACGTGGGGCCCCTAAGCTGCAGCCATATCTAGCCTATGCATTGATCCGCGCCTGCACACACACACACACACACACACACACGTGGGGCCCCTAG
This sequence comes from Alosa pseudoharengus, assembly GCF_046254945.1. Taxonomy (NCBI): domain Eukaryota; kingdom Metazoa; phylum Chordata; class Actinopteri; order Clupeiformes; family Clupeidae; genus Alosa; species Alosa pseudoharengus. Next base: position 4,959,503 of record NW_027468564.1, on the reverse strand, counting down.
GCTACAGCCATATCTAGCCTATGCATTGATCCGCGCCTGCACACACACACACACACACACACACGTGGGGCCCCTAGGCTGCAGCCATGTCTAGCGTATGCATTGATCCGCGCCTGCACACACACACACACACACACACACATACACACACACATGGGGCTCCTAGGCTGCAGCCATGTCTATGTAACGGATGCCAGCTAGCTTAGCTGTGCTTGTGGAACGTTGGTAAACCTCACTCCCCGACGCCTCAAGAGTGCTGCTGGCATGCGAGCCAGTAGCCTGGGCTATTGGCTCAATTGTTAGCGCGCTCGCCTCCCGATACGAGGTGCTGCTGTTCGCGGGTTCGAGTCCGGGCGTGTGCAGGGCTGAATCACGCAGGTTCAACACAACGCAGGTTACATCTAGCCTATGCATTGATCCGCGCCTGTGTAAGGGATACCTATGTGATCGATCTCTGCAACAGTGGTAGGCTACTGAAAACGGTTTGATATTCTGTTCATTTATAGGCCTACAGTAGCTGGACATGTAGCCGACAGAAAACACATAGGCTACTTTTGAATTGGTGTGCTATGCGAGCATAACTCGAATGCTACACTTCAGTGTTTGCCTTGAAACAATTCCGGCATAATTGCTTTGAACGTTTCAGTCTCTCGTCTCCCATTTCTGCTTTATGTCCGGGTCAGCCAGAAAGGACGAATGAAACCAAATGCTCGTGAACGGGTGAACGGGTTTTGTTCAGAGCTGGAAAATGCAATTGTGTTTGACAGAGGGCAAATTGCTTGTGACAAAATATTAGTTTTCAGTGTGGCACGATGTCTTTGTAAATTAGCCTATGTTTAATTAAAACGTGGTTAATTCTCCCTGCTTCTCCCTACAACCAGACAGTGTTGCAAATTGTGTGTTTCCGTCACTCTGTCTCTTTCGTTGCTGTGATTGTTTTTTGGCCCCTCCTATTGCGTCCGAGGCATTTTGATCGGCGTCCGTTTGGGAACGCCCTTTGGAAATGGGCTGTAAACGAACCTTCCCCAGACCCACTCTCAGTTACGACTGAGAAGGGTCTGGTTTCAACCGGGCTAGTGGAAAAGTAAACAATCAATTCAGTATAAACTTGAATTGGGTAGTTTCACAATAAGGGTGCACCTGACATTTTTCACACACAGGCCTGTGTACCCCAAAATATGTCATAATGTTGAAATATGATATGTTATTATTAATGGCTAGTCTTAGGAGTCTTGTGCTACACTGTAAAGTTAGTTAGGGTGCTCTAAGCGATGTTACACTACCCTGGAAGTCCAGAGTCCTCGCGAGCATTGTCACAATTTAAATTGTCTATGCAAGAGACTCTGGCAATGAGTATTGATACACATTGCTTTTACCACTTGCATCCTGAGGAACTAATCACATCGGTGTATCTGATACAGGTGGGCCAAAGGTGAGCTAAACAGATGACAACAGCGCTGCAACGAATCAGTCAGTAAACATTGGTCGCAGTGTTATCCAATTGCGTCGATGTCCGGAATCAGTCAGTAAACACTGGTTGTAGTGTTTTCCAATTGCGTGCAGAGAGATTTTCAAATGTATGCTTGGTGCTGCCCCTCGAGTTGGGCCAGTTTCATTATTCGTGACCCTTAGTCTTTCTGAATTTTCCAGGCTAATGTTACACCTTTAAACCTTTGAAAAGCATGCAAATCGATTGCCATGAAATTACAGACTAATCTGGAATGCTGTCTTGTGTTTAATAAAAAAAACAGTATGCTTTACTTGTAATTACCTAGTTAGGTGAAATAGGAATTCTCAGTAGTGTAAGTGCACTACACTAAGTAAGCATTTATTTACACAACTTGCAATTACTATTTCAGATTGGTCAGTAATTTGAAGGCTCAATTTCATCGGTTTGCATGCTTTTTAAAAGTAAGTAAGGTTAACCAACTAACTTCACAGTGTAGCACAAACTTCAGCAATTCAAGTAGTTTACTTGATTTAAATTTACTTTTCCACCTCAACATTAAATTACACTCATTTTAGGCAAGTAATCTCAACAAAACACAAAAACTGTGTTATACTTACTAAACATTTGAAGTAATGATAGCTGTGAGGTTTTAGAGTGTGGCATAGATCATTCACACACACACACACACACACACACACACACAAATCTGAAATGTTTCACTAAGATGTAGTACAATATGTAATATGGCTAAATTGTAGGGGTGCAATGAACAATATATAATGGCCTAGCATCGGCATCAGCCAACATTTGCCTTGTTGACTGGTATCGGCTTATCTATGGCAATACAATGGCAGTGTCTTATATAGTTCTTACATTTTTCATATAGTTCAATTACTCTTTTTATAATGAATATTTCTAATTTTCCTGTCATTGTAGTGTATCACTAACTACAAAAATTAAGTAGGTTAGGTAAAATGCACTTCCAGTATAGTGAGAATTGGCAAAACCGGTTATAATTTTTATGTTGAGGCGGTGGGGGTGTTGTCGGCAGCTGCTGAAAGTAACTAATAAAGTAACTTGTAATCTAACTTAGTTACTTTTAAAATCAAGTAATCAGTAAAGTAACTAAGTTACTTTTTAAAGGAGTAATCAGTAATCAGATTACTTTTTCAAGGTAACTGTGGCAACACTGATCACTAACTATAAAAATTAAGTAAACAAACAAACACAAATAAATATTAGTAAATGCATTGCCTTACACCAACCTTAATGTCTGCAGTTTGCAGTGGGGACTAAACAGTCCCATAGAGAGAAGCTGAACTCCAGAATCTCTCAGGTCATTGTGACTTAGGTCCAGCTCTATCAGGGAGTTTGGTGACTGTAGAACAGTAGTCACAATTTTCCAGGAGTTCTCTGAGAGTTTGCATTCCGCAAGTCTTCAAAACAACATAAGAAAAGATAAAACATTACAGAGATAGATAAATGGTCCTTTTTTATAATGAATATTTTTAATTTACCTGTCACTGTAGTGTATCGCTAACTATACAAATTAAGTAAACAAACAAATACAAATAAATATCAGTAAATGCATTGCCTTACACCAACCTTAATGTCTGCAGTTTGCAGTGGAGACTAAACATTCCCATAGAGAGAAGCTGAACTCCAGAATCTCTCAGGTCATTGTGACTTAGGTCCAGCTCTATCAGGGAGTTTGGTGACTGTAGAACAGTAGCCACAATTTTCCAGGAGTTCTCTGAGAGTTTGCATTCCGCAAGTCTTCAAAACAACATAAGAAAAGATAAAACATTACAGAGATAGATAAATGGTCCTTTTTTATAATGAATATTTTTAATTTACCTGTCACTGTAGTGTATCGCTAACTATAAAAATTAAGTAAACAAACAAATACAAATAAATATCAGTAAATGCATTGCCTTACACCAACCTTAATGTCTGCAGTTTGCAGTGGGGACTAAACAGTCCCATAGAGAGAAGCTGAACTCCAGAATCTCTCAGGTCATTGTGACTTAGGTCCAGCTCTATCAGGGAGTTTGGTGACTGTAGAACAGTAGCCACAATTTTCCAGGAGTTCTCTGAGAGTTTGCATTCCGCAAGTCTTCAAAACAACATAAGAAAAGATAAAACATTACAGAGATAGATAAATGGTCCTTTTTTATAATGAATATTTTTAATTTACCTGTCACTGTAGTGTATCGCTAACTATAAAAAATTAAGTAAACAAACAAATACAAATAAATATCAGTAAATGCATTGCCTTACACCAACCTTAATGTTTGCAGTTTGCAGTGGGGACTAAACAGTCCCATAGAGAGAAGCTGAACTCCAGAATCTCTCAGGTCATTGTGACTTAGGTCCAGCTCTATCAGGGAGTTTGGTGACTGTAGAACAGTAGTCACAATTTTCCAGGAGTTCTCTGAGAGTTTGCATTCAGCAAGCCTGCATAACAACATGAGAAAAGATAAAATATTACAGAGATGGATAAATGGAAGGGATACTGTTTAAACAGAGGCCCATTAAATCAACATACTCAAGAGATAGTATTCCCCTATAATGACAGTATGCTACACCGATCATTCACATACACACTATCCCTACACACACACATACACACTATTCTGCCCTCGTACTGTGTTATTAGCAGGTAGAACTAGACCGCTAGATAACATCTAATTGGAATAAAAGTGTCCTTGTAAACACTGTGTGTTAGTCAGAAGCTTTCCAATAAATAAAAAAAGAATTGACTTCTTCTGTTTACTGACGTTTACAACAATGCTTCTTCTAACACATCATTATTTACATGATACAACTGTACAAGAAAACAGAAAAAGATACATATGCATTTCATATAACATTACATATGCAATACAACACAATTAGCTAATTCTGCTAACGACACAGCTTCGACACAAAGGGATTGCTAGTAATTAGCCTTCGGAATACCAGAGCCCATCTTCGGAGAGCCTGTTCAATCCCTATTAAGCCCCATTGTACCGAATTTGGTTGCAGTTTCACCAGAGTTCCACTGGGGGTGATCGTGGGCGAGTGCAAAATGAATGGCGGTCTATGGAGCTAGACGGCTAAATTTGTCAGGTGAAAACCTGATTGTCGTTGACAAATCACAGATTGTATTGTAATTTCTGCAAGTTCAATATGGATTATAGGACAAAAGTTAAACTAATGAATATTTGAATATCCTTTCCTTGATTTCTTACAGGTTGGGTCATCGTTGCCCATAACACGTTAGCGTTCTGCTTATGAATGACATCATTGACATTTTTGAAAGGCTTTATAAGCGACTTTAAAAAAATATAATATTCAGCAGTATATATTTTCTTTGCCTCCCCTTTCGAATGCAACATTCAGATTACTAGACAAAAATGTAAATCCTGAGTGGATTCTGAGGGGTATAGCGTCATTGACATCCATTCATTCTGCACTCGCACACGAGTGCCCCCACATGGAACCAGAGGAAGGAAGTTTCCCGAGAGTGCAAATTCTTATTAGACATTCTCTGGAAATACCAACGAGAGCTAGCATAACTTAGCTAACTATAGTATGCACAAAACACATAGCCATGGTACTACAAATTCAAAGATATCTCATGACAAATATTGATTGACACAAATGTCAGACAATTTACAGACCAATAATGTGGGCAGCCGGGGAGCAGCCGTGGCCTACTGATTAGCACTTCGGACCTGTAACCGGAGGGTTGCCGGTTTGAACCCCGACCAGTAGGCACGGCTGAAGTGCCCTTGAGCAAGGCACCCAACCCCTCACTGCTCCCCGAGCGCCCCTGTTAATGCAGGCAGCTCACTGTGCCGGGATTAGTGTGTGCTTCACCTCACTGTGTGTTCACTGTGTGCTGAGTGTGTTTCACTAATTCACGGATTGGGATAAATGCAGAGACCAAATTTCCCTCACGGGATCAAAAGAGTATATATACTTATACTTATATACTATACTTCAAATTACCAGCTTGAGATGGTACGATAAGCAAAACCAGTTAATTACCATCGTAAGCTGGGTAAGCTAGATAAACTCTTGCGAAAACATACCTTCAGCTGGTCAACCATCATAGGGTGGATAGGATAACCTTTACTTTTGAACTGAGGTATCTTAATGTTTTGTACTGTCGGGCTACATCAGCAGTTGGCAGCAGTGACTGCAACATTATATTTAGTCACTATAGTTAACACAGTCTCCATCAGAAACTCACCGTGCCTTTCTGCAGCACCTCACAGCTGGGAGCAGTCTCCTGCGTCCCTCATCTGATGTGTTGTATTTCTTCAGGTCAAACTCATCCAGCACCTCCTCAGACATCAGAAGTATGTGGGCCAGTGCTGAACAGTTGGCAGGAGACAACTTCTGTTTGATGTTCTTTGGAGATGACAAGTATGTCTGAATTTCTTTGTGCATGGAATCATCATTCATTTCAAGCAAGCAGTGGAAAAGATTGATGCATCGTTCAGGAGAGAGACCTTCCCTGTTGAGCTCCTTCATGTACTGACATGTTTCCTTAATACTATCAGAGCTGTTGTGTGTTTTTCTCAGTAGACCTTGAAGAAGTCTGTGATTGCTCTTCACAGAAATTCCCATAAGGAAGCGAAGGAAGAGATCCAGGTGTCCGTTATGGCTCTCCAAAGCCTTATCAACTGCACTCTTAAGTAAAACATGCAAGTCATCCTGAGGTTTTAATCGTAGTGCTGATTGAAAAGAATATAACATTGATGGATTGAGTTCATCTCTACGCTCATCACTGAGGAGGGATTTCAGAGCTTCAAGGTTCTTAGCTAAATACGAGTGAAACACAAACACAGCTGCCAGAAACTCCTGGACACTCAGATGCACAAAGCAGTAGACCTTCCTCTGGTGAAACACAGATTCTTCCTTGAAGATCTCGGTGCACATGCCAGAGTACACCGAGGCTTCACTGACATCAATGCCACACTCTTTCAGGTCTTCCTCGTAAAACATGAGGTTGCCATTCTCTAGATTCTTGAAAGCCAGTTCTGCCAGCTTCAGTAGTATTTTTTTCTGTGATTCCAAGAGCCTCTTCTTATCTGTTTCTTGGCTTTCTTGATATTTCTGATTCTTTCGATTTGTCTGGATCAGCAAGAATTGTATGAACATCTCAGTCAGTGTTTTGGGAATGTCTTTGATGTTTTTCTTTTCCAGCATCTGCTGAAGTACAGTGGCTGCAATCCAACAGAAGACTGGAATGTGGCACATGATGTGGAGACTCCTGGATTTCTGAATGTGTGAGATGATTCTGTTGGCCTGACTCTCATCACTGATTCTCTTCCTGAAGTATTCTTCCTTCTGTGGGTCATTGAATCCTGGTACTTCTGTCACCTGGTCAATGTACTGAGCAGGAATCTGACTGGCTGCTGCTGGTCGTGAGGTTATCCAGATGAGTGCAGAGGGAAGCAGAGTTCCCTGAATGAGGCTCGTCATCAGAACATCCACTGATGATGTTTGTTTCACATCAGACAAATTACTGTTCTGTGCAAGATCCAGAGTCAACCGACTCTCATCCAAACCATCAAAGATGAACACAACCTGACAGTCTTTGTATCCTTCACCATCATTCAGCTCCTTCAGCTCAGGGTGGAAGTCCAGCAGGAGTCTGTGAAGACTGTACTGATCATTCCTGACTAAATTCAGCTCACGGAAAGGAAGGGGGAACATAAAATCTACATCCTGATTTGCTACCCCATCTGTCCAATCAAGAATGAACTTTTGCACAGAGACTGTTTTTCCAATGCCAGCAACACCTTTGGTCATTACAGTTCTGATGTGCTTCTCCTGTCCAGCTAAGGGCTTGAAGATGTCATTGCAGTTGATTGGTGTGTCATCTGTGGTTTGAGATCTGGATGCTGACTCTACCTGCCAAACTTCATGTTCCTTATTCACCCCTTCACTCTCTCCCTCTGTAATGTAGAGCTCTGTGTAGATCTTATTGAGGAGTATCTCAGCTCCTGGTTTGATGATGCCTTCAGATATGTTCTCAAACCTCCTCTTCAGACTGGCTTTGTGATTCTCTAGAACTCTCCTCAGGTCCTCATCTGTTTACAAATGACAAGTCAATAAAGACAGTTAGGTCCGGTTGAACTATTTATTCATTTCTGATTGGACGAGGCGCATTCCATGAGTTATCATGAGAGGCGATATTTCAGGACATCCTCAGTCGGGCACTTTAGTTACACATTAAAGTTAGTAATGTCACCTATTTTGCATTGAAATGTCTGGGTACGAACATTCCAAGGGAGAGAGCAGCGATTTCATAATATTACATTTCAGTGAGAAAATGGAGGGTGAATGTTCAATTTAATAAGAGTCCTAAAAGTACCCAATACACCAACAGGTATTCCAACTTGATACATCAACATGTTTTATCTATTTGTGTCTGTCTTGGAAAATATATTTAAAAAAATACTGAAACTATTCATGAGTATTAAGTCACTCTAATAGGACTGTAAATAATTATAAATAATTTCAAATAAATGTAATTATTCTGTTTATTAACATTAATTCTCAGAAAAACAGATACAGAGCCCTATTTTTGCACTGGCAGAAAACTCATTATATTCTTATAACTCGTTATAAGTTTATTTTCGCATTTTGCACATTCTCTTTTTTAAACAATGCACCAAGGGGTGTGGAAATTAACAACCTAAGGAGTGGTCTAGCGCATTGTCTAAAAATCGCTATCTTACACTACCTAAAACGCATTACGCCACTGACCAAGAGAAACCTGATCAGAAGTCCATGGCGAGTTGTTCACATTGTTAAGGCCCTGCTGGTCATTCCCAGTATTACACCTTTTCTAATGCCTGTTGGGGCTCTGCCCCTGTCGTCTGTGCTGCCTTGTTACCAATCTGCAGATCATGGAGTGTGCCCATTGGTGCTGGGAGTAATGGGTGGCCCTATAGAGGAGCTGCCTTGTTACTAATCTGCAGATCATGGAGTGTGCCCATTGGTGCTGGGAGTAATGGGTGGTCCTATAAAGGAGCTGCCTTGTTACTAATCTGCAGATCATGGAGTGTGCCCATTGGTGCTGGGAGTAATGGGTGGTCCTATAAAGGAGCTGCCTTGTTACCAATCTGCAGATCATGAAGTGTGCCCATTGGTGCTGGGAGTAATGGGTGGCCCTATAAAGGAGACCTCATGGGTAATGGACGCTCTCTGCCTCTGCTCTGCTCTGATGCTCTGGCCCTATAAAGGAGACCTCATGGGTAATGGGTGGCCCTATAAAGGAGACCTCATGGGTAATGGGTGGCCCTATAAAGGAGCTGCCCTATAAAGCTGGTTCCTGGTCCCTGGTCACTCCGTGGCTGCTCCGCTGGGGAGAGCTTCAGCCCGTCGCTCCTCACACCGACGTTGCGTTTTACACTTTTGTTTGATCACCCCTAGACAGGGACGTGCACAGGAATTTTGAGGGGCAGTTGCTCTGACCTGATAAAAGGGCACCCCCCCCCCCCCCAAAAAAAAAAAAAAAAATAATAATAAATAAATAAAAAAAAACTCATGGGCTATATGCAGGACTGAGAATAACAGCGTCTTTTTTAAAATATATACACAAAGTAAAACACTGAAATGCAGCACTCAATCACCTTAACTTATCATTATTTTAATGCCCTTAGGCTTAGTGGTATTTATGTTCTGCTCAGGCAAGATCTTTGAAATGACCTCTAAAATAGTCTATGTTTTTTTAGATTAGGCTACAATTATTTAGCATGCAGCTCTTTAATCCTGTACTTTCTAGCATGGTCCTCTCATCTCATATTTGGTTTCATCACTGTCCTCTGTGCCTCCTCCTGGTCCACATTTTCCTCACATGTTCTGGAGGCTTGTGACTGCTCCTCATCTTAAATGTAATGTAGTTATGAAACATTGCCATTAGTAGGCTAAAATATGAGTCTGATTAATGAATCAATTCGTCTACACAGTGTCATGTCATCTTTATCACAGTGCAAAGTCTCTGTCTCACCTGCTGGTCGGCTTTTTCCCAGCCAACCCTGCAGTGATTGCTGCCTCCCTGAATTGTCTCTCCCTCTCCTGAATCTGACTCTTTTCAGTGGGCATCTTGGCTTCAAACAATAGGAAATACTAGTGATAGGATTTAGGGATTTATTTTGAATCAAATAATTAATGTGATGCATTACTTCCATCATTCATTCTTCTTGCTAAAACGAAATGTGAGAAACTAACTATCAGCAGACATGTAGGCTAGCTTAGTTTGCCTATGCCTACCAAAAAATAGTAACCTAGGCTATGTGATAACGGGCTGCTTCTCTGCAAGCTATCTGTCTGATTATTTAGGCTAAACGTGGCAAACTCAGGATTTATGAAGATTTTAATTCATTTCATAAAACTTGATGACGATGATCGTTCGTTTGTTATACATCACAAACTCACCTTTTCCGACAACGTTGAGTCATCTCGTCTCATATGACAACCGCGACAATCTCCTTCTAGGGCCGCTTATGCAGGCTCAGCTCAGGTGCCGGTCGCGTGCAGCGCTGCAGCCACGTAAACAGAGTTTGCCCTTCCACTACTGACTTTCACTTTCGGTGCCCGAATGGAAGTGAATGAGGCTTTGCGATTTTTTTTTTTATCTAGGCCAGGGGTTCCCAAACTTTTCAACCCGCGACCCCCAAAATAACCGTGCCAGAGACTGGCGACCCCCACTATCCCTGGATGTGACTCAAAAAATAAAATAAAATGTGCGCACCGCCGGCCATACGCACTAGGCTTATCCAAACACGGGCTTAACGACAACACAAAAGAACAGAGCAGCCTGTTATGATTTTACATATGGAACTTTACTAGCCTATATGATAAAAGCAGAATACCTTAGTCAAAAAATAATATCCATGAGTGCACATTATTGCTGTCATCAGCAAACTTAACTTAAAACATTTAATTAATTTTAAAGCAACACCAAAGCACTTTTCCTGTCGCACGCACGCTTGTTTATCCAGCACTGGCTTTGGAAATAACGATGTCTACAGACAAGGTAGAGTACGTTGCATGATTTTATGAAAGTATAATGTATTGCAACATCAGAAGCAAGTCAAATTTTTAGTTTCTTATGTCTCATTCCATCGAACTACAGATCCGCTACCCGATCTTGAAAACTTGCATAGTGCGGTTATAGCCGATAGAGGGTCGCTATTTTAATGTACAAAAAACTCTTTGGTGTTGCTTTAACAGAAGAATATATCAGTCAGGGTAATATCCACAAACTATTGTAAACATATGTAGTACATTGTTGCTGCGCAAATTTACATTTTGGCATCTACGTTTCAGCGTTAATCTCATCTAATGAGATGGATGCGCGCTATGCGCGGAACACAGCAAGTCCATTCTTGGTTTAATTGTGGAGACGGCCACACGGAGATCATCCTCCACATTTAGACGCGATCTGTATTTGTTTTTAATATATGTCAGTGCAAAGAAAGGTGTCAGTACGTCCATCGCGGCCTTGGATAGCTGTGGATGTTCCCTCTCGACTGAAATCCAGAACTCAGCAAGCGTCTTGGAATTAAAATCTGTCTTTAAAGTGCGGTCACATGACAGCTCAACCAGTGCGTCCTCCATGCCGGCTGACAGATGACTTGCGGTGGTTACAGTGAATGGTGATCTTATCCAGTCATACTTTTTCAGAATTTTATTTTTTCCAAATGTATTTGATTTATGGAAATCATTTCGCGACCCACCCCTCGACGTCCCGCGACCCCCACTTTGGGAACCCCTGATCTAGGCCTACGTGAAATTCTGCATCCATTGTACGATTTATTTATTTATTTTCCCCATTGGAAGGGCAACATGAGTCAAGAAGGGCATATGGGCAGTTGCCCGGGCAACCTGAGCAACCCCCCTGTGCACTTCCCTGCCCCTAGACATACTTTGCATTACACTATCCTTTTCCATACACTATACTGACTTTATCTTTTTAATGTTAAAATAAACTTATATTATTGAACATTTCGCTGCAGTGTGGTCTCCCATTTAATGTCACAGCTACTTTGAGCCAGGTGATTGTGACAATATGTTATTTTAAGAGCGCATTATCTACAGTGATATGGGCAGGTGCACAAGGCACCATCCTATATCATCCATGAACGTGCACCAGCGCACATCCATGCAAAACATTACAAATTACACCATTACAATGGGAAACATAATTAGAATAAAGATATTACGAAATACCTCTCACAATGAGTAGTTATTCACCATCATTTGCAAATTGGTAATGACGGAGAGGCAAATATGAAGCACAGCTGAAGACACACTGTCACAAGATGTAAGCACCTCCTCTGCAGGATAAATGTTTTTTTATTCAGTCATTCGAACATTATTGGGGTAAGTGTTGTTTTTTCTAGGCTATGTTTTCAATTGTAACCCATTGTCAGTCAATAGTGAAAGTAATTAACTGTGTATAACTCTTTTAACGTTGACTGACACCACGGTGAAGTTAGTTTGACTTTGCCAATGAGATCAAGTAATAGACGAGTGCAAATGTGTGTAGGCTATACTATGCTAGGTTTTAGTAAAGCATGGTTTTAGTGGAATAACTGTTCATACGGTCTTGCAAGCAGATTTCTTCAAATGTGCCGCTGACTATTAAAATGCAGATGCATTCTTTGAAGTTGCGCTGCACGCTGTTAAAGGGAAAGACGGATGTCATTTTCATCGGTTTAAATTATGTGACACCCAAAACACACCCATAACTGTTAAAGAAACCTAGGAAAGCCTTGTTGCGCCATCCGCCCGACGTTTGATAACGAAAACACTCCCAATGTGGACTGGACATCCCACTAAATTTAAATCAGCTTTTTGCCAGTGACCATGTGTTGTAGACTGTCAAGATATGGCCCACAATCAATAAAATGTCTAAAAAGCCTAAATGTCTACTCACCTAGTTCCCTCTTTCTCCCTGGTGTATGTTCAGTGTGCAGGTGTGTTCTGCTGTTGATCAGGCCTGTGTGTTCACCCTGTGTGCTCATATCTGTGTGTTCATCCAGAGGAGGCTGTAGAGGAGGTTGGGTTCTGCATGTCTTCCCACACTGGGGACAGGCTTGGTCTCCTGGTAGTCCAGGCTGCTCCCAGTAGCTGCTGATGCACTGCCTGCATAAACTGTGTCCACAGGTGGTGGTGACTGGGTCCCTCAGTACCTGCTCACACACTCCACACCTGGACTGATCCTGAGTCAGATCAGTACTGAGCTCACTACAGAGACATGGAATGAGACAATCAAATTAAATGTCTTTCTCTCTCTCTGTCTGTCTCTTTCTCTCTCTTTTTTCTCTCTCTTCTCTCTCTCTCTCTCTCTCTCTCTCTCTCTCTCTACAGAACAAAACAATGAGGATGTGCCCAGGGCTAAAATTGCCAGAGAAAAATCTGTCGAAATAGGGGGAAATGTACTGTGTTGTTTTGAAGGAATTTTCCCTGTAGAGTGTGTTGCCTTTATTCAGTGGCGCGGGAAGTGCTGTAGCACCCCCTGGTGGCGAAGCTTTAAAACTGCGATGACAATAAAATGATAGCTTATGAAAATATCTGGTTGTTGTTTTTGTTCCACGACATTTTGTATGACATGTTTGGGGTGTGGGATGAAGAAAGGGATCATTTTAATAATTTAATAAAATTTTCATTTATTTTCACTGTGTATTGGCCAATCAGATTTGTCTTGACGCGACTGCATCAGCCTAGGCTAGCATCCACTCACACTCACAGACAACACATCCCTTTAATCATAGAATAGAAAACTGTGTAGATTCAAAGTGTTCACACTGTCAAAAAGCAGAATGCACCCCTAATTCCCAGCAATTTATGTCAATTACATGATAGGGCTACAGTTCTACATGTTTTCTGTGTGTGTGTGTGCGTATCTCCTTGCAAGACCTCATATCTGTCTAAACTCACTTTAGTCCTGATGGGACCTGTCCACTGCTGAATCTAAGAGGTTCAGGCATGGACTTATCACTCTTCATGGACACACAGCTGGGCACTGGAGATGGAGGTCTGTGTGTGTGTGCTCTGCAAACAAAAAGAAACACAAGATATGAACTCAACACAAATTACTCAATGTGTTCAAAGATAATGTCACATCTCCTCTTACACACACACACACACACACACACACTCAGTCAACATTAATGACTTACAGTATCACTCACACACATAACTCGCTTTACCAGCGTTTAGTGAATGGTCTCTGCTGCTACATGTTACTCCAGTAAAAGTAAAAGTCCTCCTTTTACATTTCCACTTGAATGGAAGTACAAAAGTACTCGCCTTAAAATGTACTTAACTGTCGAAAGTAAAAGTCCAAATCAAGATATTTCCTTTTGTGTTTGACAGTGTCAGATTGTCTATCATTGTCTATCATTTGCTTGATGGTGTCAAAAGGCTAGTTATGGTAACATCAATATTGTGAAAAGGGGTCAACAAGGTACAGTAAATAGTGGATATGACAATAACATAGGTTAGGCAACACCATTATTTAAAGCCTAGCTCACTTAATAGAAAATATACATGTAAGTGCACATGTATTTGGACAGTCTTGAAATACTTAAGTAAATTACAGGTACATGAAAAAGCGATTTAAGTACTGAGTAAATGTACTCAAGTAATGTCCACCACTGCTTTTTAAGTTTTTTAAAATGGAGATATATCATTTTGGAACCAAACACGGTATCATGTAATCTAAATGATTCTCTAATCCTACTTGAACAATATTTCTGAAAAATCAAGCATCCTCTTTATCCTAGGAAACCTGTTTTGTCAAATGTGTTTTTTACATTAGTGCATTATTACATTAGTATGGATTGATATTTGTGACAAAATGAAATAAATAAATGAAATAAATAAATATAAATATAAAATTAAATAAATAAATAAATACAATATGGAATACATAAATAAAATTTTAAATAAATAAATAAAAAGTGAAATAAATCAATAAAATGTGAAATAAATAAATAAAAGATTAAATGCAAAAACCATACATTGACATTGACATTCCATATGCACGGTCTTGCAATGCGCCATGAAATAAATAAATACGTTAGTCACCCATCAAAGAGGGACGGGCGGTTCTTATGATGATCAGAATATAGTTACTTATTGACAGAAGCTAAAAGCTAGTGCTAACAGCGAGAACCTAGACGCTTTCATTCAGAAAGATTGCTACTCTTGGCTGTAAGATGTCAGGACGTAAAAGCTAGTGCTGTCGAAAATCCTTGTCAGCTGCTGAGTTATATCCTCATATTAAGAACTAAAAAGACTGTTGTAAAAAGTTGTGGATACTGGGCTTAAAATGTATCATCAAGCTGGCACTAACTCACATAGTAAAAGTTCATGGCTAGGCATTCCAAACTTTATCGTTTATGCAGTGGCGTAACGTAGCTGTGCTGTCATGCTATCCGACAAAATATTCTTGGTCACCGCTAGTCGCAGATTATGATCCCAAAAGCGATATTTCCTAAAGCAACCATTTCACTTTGATAATAAACAATATTCTTCTACAATATATATACAGCAAGAATACCTTGCATGACCTCATATCTGTCTAAACTCACTTTAATCCTGATGGGACATGTCCACTGCTGAATCTAAGAGGTTCAGGCATGGACTTATCACTCTTCATGGACACACAGCTGGGCACTGGAGATGGAGGTCTGTGTGTTTGTGGTCTGTAAACACAAAGAGACACAAGATATGAACTGAACATGAATTACTCAATGTGTTCGAAGTTGATGTCATATACACCCTCTCTTCAGAGGCGGACAGAGTACACAGCTTCATTACTTGAGTAAAAGTACAGATACCCTTTGCTAAATTTTACTCAAGTACAAGTAAAAGTACAACAGTCAGATGTCTACTTAAGTAAAAGTACTGAAATACTTGTTTTTAAAAGTACTTAAGTATCAAGAGTACAAGAGTACATTTTCTAAATATTGCATTACTACTGCTACAGTGCTTACATTTATGTACAGAAATGTCCTACATGGGGTTATGTAAAATGTTAATGTTAATACCTTGGAGAATGTAAAAGGAATTGAAAGTAAAATCAAGTAATTTTCATATTTTTACCATGTTGCCAGGGATGGGCAGTATTTTTAATACATGTATATAAAATACGTATTTCAAATACAAAATACTATTTTGTAATTGAAACACTTGAAGCGAAAACTATCATTAACTTGTTCAGAAAATTGAAATAGTCTGGCGAGGTGGGGCCACGGGTTGGCACATTCCCGGGATGGACCTGCTGCGTCTTCATCCATTGTTTCGTCCATGGTTTCATCTCTTATCTAAATCTGACCATGGAGTTGACTTTGGCGGAAAGCTGAAGGTGATTGCTGATAGGCTGTCCCAATCAGTGGTGCCTGCACAATCCAATCACGTTTGAGAGGGAAACAACAAATTGAGGGTTTCCGAGATTTTTCTTTTTTCATTTTTTAGAAGTAGTAACGGGTACTCACGGTTATGGATAGAAATGTAGTGGAGTAAAGAGTACAATATTTGCCTCTCAAATGTACTTGAGTAAAGTCATGAGTGCTCCCCAAAAATGATACTCGAGTAAAGTACAGATCCCTCAAAATTGTACTCAAGTACTGTACTCAAGTAAATGTACTCCGTTACTGTCCGGCTCTGCCCCTCTTACACACACACAGAGACACAAGATATGAACTGAACATAAATTACTGTACTCAATGTGTTCAAAGTTAATGTCATACACTATATATATGCCACTGGGTGTTTGACTAAGAGCATTATCACTGAGTAATCATTCTATGTCTTTTAATTATTACTTTTATGTCTTTTAATTATTACTTAATTACACTTAAACACTTTTACACTATTGTCCTTTTATGCTTTTATGTACTACCTTGTGTGTTTTATGTTTTCTTTTTTATTCTTTACTTTTTAAGCTTTTATTTAACTATTGCCCTTCTATGCTTTTATAAGATATTACTGTTTGTAGGCAAAGGAAGACCCAGTCGGGTCGAAACGTTGAAGACATTAAATATATGGGAGTTTGAGCAGAGTGCGGGCATTTCATTCCTTTGAGGTGCTGTAGCACCCCCTGGTGGCGAAGCTTTAAAACTGCGATGACAATAAAATGATAGCTTATGAAAATATCTGGTTGTTGTTTCTGTTCTACGACATTTTGTATGACATGTTTGGGGTGTGGGATGAAGAAAGGGATAATTTTAATAATTTTTAATAAAATGTTAATTTATTTTCAATGTGTATTGGCCAATCAGATTTGTCTTGACGCGACTGCATCAGCCTAGGCTAGCATCCACTCACACTCACAGACAACACATCCCTTTAATCATAGAACAGAAAACTGTGTAGATTCAAAGTGTTCACACTGTCAAAAAGCAGAATGCACCCCTAATTCCCAGACACTTTCGTCCAAGGCAACTTACTGTATGTCAATTACATTATAGGGCCATACAGTTCTACATGTTTTCTGTGTGTGTGTGCGTATCTCCTTGCAAGACCTCATATCTGTCTAAACTCACTTTAGTCCTGATGGGACCTGTCCACTGCTGAATCTAAGAGGTTCAGGCATGGACCTATCACTCTTCATGGACACACAGCTGGGCACTGGAGATGGAGGTCTGTGTGTGTGTGCTCTGCAAACAAAAAGAAACACAAGATATGAACTCAACACAAATTACTCAATGTGTTCAAAGATAATGTCACATCTCCTCTTACACACACACACACACACACACACACAGTCATCATTAATGACTTACAGTATCACTCACACACATAACTCGCTTTACCAGCGTTTAGTGAATGGTCTCTGCTGCTACATGTTACTCCAGTAAAAGTAAAAGTCCTCCTTTTACATTTCCACTTGAATGGAAGTACAAAAGTACTTGCCTTCAAATGTACTTAACTATCGAAAGTAAAAGTCCAAATCAAGATATTTCCTTTTGTGTTTGATAGTGTCAGATTGTCTATCATTGTCTATCATTTGCTTGATGGTGTCAAAAGGCTAGTTATGGTAACATCAATATTGTGAAAAGGGGTCAACAAGGTACAGTAAATAGTGGATATGACAATAACATAGGTTAGGCAACACCATTATTTAAAGCCTAGCTCACTTAATAGAAAATATACATGTAAGTGCACATGTATTTGGACAGTCTTGAAATACTTAAGTAAAGTACAGGTACATGAAAATGCGACTTAAGTACTGAGTAAATGTACTCAAGTAATGTCCACCACTGCTTTTTAAGGTTTTTAAAATGGAGATATATCATTTTGGAACCAAACACGGTATCATGTAATCTAAATTATTCTCTAATCCTACTTGAACAATATTTCTGAAAAATCAGGCATCCTCTTTATCCTAGGAAACCTGTTTTGTCAAATGTGTTTTTTACATTATTGCATTATTACATTAGTATGGATTGATATTTGTGACAAAATGAAATAAATAAATGAAATAAATAAATATAAAATTAAATAAATAAATAAATAAATAAATAAATACAATATGGAATACATAAATAAAATTTTAAATAAATAAATAAAAAGTGAAATAAATCAATAAAATGTGAAATAAATAAATAAAAGATTAAATGCAAAAACCATACATTGACATTGACATTCCATATGCACGGTCTTGCAATGCGCCATGAAATAAATAAATACGTTAGTCACCCATCAAAGAGGGACGGGCGGTTCTTATGATGATCAGAATATAGTTACTTATTGACAGAAGCTAAAAGCTAGTGCTAACAGCGAGAACCTAGACGCTTTCATTCAGAAAGATTGCTACTCTTGGCTGTAAGATGTCAGGACATAAAAGCTAGTGCTGTCGAAAATCCTTGTCAGCTGCTGAGTTACAGTATATCCTCATATTAAGAACTAAAAAGACTGTTGTGAAAAGTTGTGGATACTGGGCTTAAAATGTATCATCAAGCTGGCACTAACTCACATAGTAAAAGTTCATGGCATGGGCATTCCAAACTTTATCGTTTATGCAGTGGCGTAACGTAGCTGTGCTGTCATGCTATCCGACGAAATATTCTTGGTCACCGCTAGTCGCAGATTATGATCCCAAAAGCGATATTTCCTAAAGCAACCATTTCACTTTGATAATAAACAATATTCTTCTACAATATATATACAGCAAGAATACCTTGCATGACCTCATATCTGTCTAAACTCACTTTAATCCTGATGGGACATGTCCACTGCTGAATCTAAGAGGTTCAGGCATGGACTTATCACTCTTCATGGACACACAGCTGGGCACTGGAGATGGAGGTCTGTGTGTCTGTGGTCTGCAAACACAAAGAGACACAAGATATGAACTCAACACAAATTACTCAATGTGTTCGAAGTTGATGTCATATACACCCCCTCTTACACACACACAGAGACACAAGATATGAACTTAACATAAATTACTGTACTCAATGTGTTCAAAGTTAATGTCATACACTATATATATGCCACTGGGTGTTTGACTAAGAGCATTATCACTGAGTAATCATTCTGTCTTGTAATTATTACTTAATTAAACTTAAACACTTTTACACTATTGTCCTTTTATGCTTTTATGTACTACCGTGTGTGTTTTATGTTTTCTTTTTTATTCTTTACTTTTTAAACTATTATTTAACTATTGATCTTCTATGCTTTTATAAGATATTACTGTTTGTAGGCAAAGGAAGACCCAGTCGGGTCGAAACGTTGAAGACATTAAATATATGGGAGTTTGAGCAGAGTGCGGGCATTTCATTCCTTTGAGGTGCTGTAGCACCCCCTGGTGGCGAAGCTTTAAAACTGCGATGACAATAAAATGATAGCTTATGAAAATATCTGGTTGTTGTTTCTGTTCTACGACATTTTGTATGCCATGTTTGGGGTGTGTGATGAAGAAAGGGATAATTTTAATAATTTAATAAAATGTTAATTTATTTTCAATGTGTATTGGCCAATCAGATTTGTCTTGACGCGACTGCATCAGCCTAGGCTAGCATCCACTCACACTCACAGACAACACATCCCTTCAATCATAGAATAGAAAACTGTGTAGATTCAAAGTGTTCACACTGTCAAAAAGCAGAATGCACCCCTAATTCCCAGACACTTTCGTCCAAAGCAACTTACTGTATGTCAATTACATTATAGGGCCATACAGTTCTACATGTTTTCTGTGTGTGTGTGCGTATCTCCTTGCAAGACCTCATATCTGTCTAAACTCACTTTAGTCCTGATGGGACCTGTCCACTGCTGAATCTAAGAGGTTCAGGCATGGACTTATCACTCTTCATGGACACACAGCTGGGCACTGGAGATGGAGGTCTGTGTGTGTGTGCTCTGCAAACAAAAAGAGACACAAGATATGAACTCAACACAAATTACTCAATGTGTTCAAAGATAATGTCACATCTCCTCTTACACACACACACACACACACACACACAGTCATCATTAATGACTTACAGTATCACTCACACACATAACTCGCTTTACCAGTGTTTAGTGAATGGTCTCTGCTGCTACATGTTACTCCAGTAAAAGTAAAAGTCCTCCTTTTACATTTCCACTTGAATGGAAGTACAAAAGTACTTGCCTTAAAATGTACTTAACTATCGAAAGTAAAAGTCCAAATCAAGATATTTCCTTTTGTGTTTGATAGTGTCAGATTGTCTATCATTGTCTATCATTTGCTTGATGGCGTCAAAAGGCTAGTTATGGTAACATCAATATTGTGAAAAGGGGTCAACAAGGTACAGTAAATAGTGGATATGACAATAACATAGGTTAGGCAACACCATTATTTAAAGCCTAGCTCACTTAATAGAAAATATACATGTAAGTGCACATGTATGTGGACAGTCTTGAAATACTTAAGTAAATTACAGATACATGAAAAAGCGACTTAAGTACTGAGTAAATGTACTCAAGTAATGTCCACCACTGCTTTTTAAGGTTTTTAAAATGGAGATATATCATTTTGGAACCAAACACATCATGTAATCTAAATTATTCTCTAATCCTACTTGAACAATATTTCTGAAAAATCAAGCATCCTCTTTATCCTAGGAAACCTGTTTTGTCAAATGTGTTTTTTACATTAGTGCATTATTACATTAGTATGGATTGATATTTGTGACAAAATTAAATAAATAAATGAAATAAATAAATATAAAATTAAACAAATAAATAAATAAAATAGGGAATACATGACTAAAATATTAAATAAATACATAAAAGTGAAATAAATCAATAAAATGTGAAATAAATAAATAAAAGATTAAATGCAAAAACCATACATTGACATTGACATTCCATATGCACGGTCTTGCAATGCGCCATGAAATAAATAAATACGTTAGTCACCCATCAAAGAGGGACGGGCGGTTCTTATGATGATCAGAATATAGTTACTTATTGACAGAAGCTGAAAGCTAGTGCTAACAGCGAGAACCTAGACGCTTTCATTCAGAAAGATTGCTACTCTTGGCTGTAAGATGTCAGGACGTAAAAGCTAGTGCTGTCGAAAATCCTTGTCAGCTGCTGAGTTATATCCTCATATTAAGAACTAAAAAGACTGTTGTGAAAAGTTGTGGATACTGGGCTTAATGTATCAGCAAGCTGGCACTAACTCACATAGTAAAAGTTCATGGCATGGGCATCCCAAACTTTATCGTTTATGCAGTGGCGTAACGTAGCTGTGCTGTCATGCTATCCGACGAAATATTCTTGGTCACCGCTAGTCGCAGATTATGATCCCAAAATCGATATTTCCTAAAGCAACCATTTCACTTTGATAATAAACAATATTCTTCTACAATATATATACAGCAAGAATACCTTGCATGACCTCATATCTGTCTAAACTCACTTTAATCCTGATGGGACATGTCCACTGCTGAATACAGGAGGTTCAGGCATGGACTTATCACTCTTCATGGACACACAGCTGGGCACTGGAGATGGAGGTCTGTGTGTCTGTGGTCTGCAAACACAAAGAGACACAAGATATGAACTGAACATAAATTACTCAATGTGTTCGAAGTTGATGTCATATACACCCCTTCTTACACACACACAGAGACACAAGATATGAACTTAACATAAATTACTGTACTCAATGTGTTCAAAGTTAATGTCATACACTATATATATGCCACTGGGTGTTTGACTAAGAGCATTATCACTGAGTAATCATTCTATGTCTTTTAATTATTACTTTTATGTCTTTTAATTATTACTTAATTACACTTAAACACTTTTACACTATTGTCCTTTTATGCTTTTATGTACTACCTTGTGTGTTTTATGTTTTCTTTTTTATTCTTTACTTTTTAAACTATTATTTAACTATTGCCCTTCTATGCTTTTATAAGCTACTGATTGCTTTTATTTGCAAAGCACATTGAATGACACACACACACACACACACACACACACACACACACACACACATCACACACATACACACACACACAGTCAACATTAATGACTTTATGCTTCACTCACACACAGAAGTCACTTTACCATCATTAACACATTGAAGACAGAGGAAATCATTTTTGGAAAAACATCTAATCTTCAACTGTCTCCAGTGAAAATCCACAATTCAGAAATGAACCATGACCTGCAAGTACTTTGGTCACGACCTGCAACTTGGGTCAAGACCTGCAAGTACTTGGGTGTGTCATGATAGACAAAAACCTTTCAGGACCCCTCACATAGAATTTAGCTGCAAAAAGATACAACAGCGTATCTATTTCCTACAGAGATTAAGATCCTTTGGAACTAGCACCCAAATAATCTCCTTGTTCTTCACATCAGTGATCCAGAGTATAATGCTTTATTTTAGCACAGTTTGGCTGAGTAGCCTTTTAGTCAAAGATAAAGCAAAACTATACCATCAAATTAAAATCTGTTCAAAGATCATTGGGCTACCTGTAGCACACCTCTTCCAGGAAGCCCACAACAAGAGCATGCTCAGGTTGGCTAGATATATTTACACAGACACCTCACATGTTCTACACAGAGAATATCAGCTACTGCCCTCAGACAGGTACTTTAGTCCTTCTTTCAACCGCAACAGACTCAGATACTCTTTTATACATCAATCAATCCTTTTGTTAAACCAGCAACATTAAAATCTAGTGCAATATTTATCCATGGATGCAATGTCAAAAGTTTGGATGTATTGATGAAGCCTCTTTGTATTATATTGTCTTCTGTCATGCTTGATACTATCTTTTGTGGCTATGTTTTATGTTTGTCTGTTGATAGTCATGTGTGGCTACGTTTAATGTGTGTCTGTTGATGCTTTATGTCCTGCATGTATATCTACATGTATGTATTGTTTCTGTCCTTTGTATGCGGTCCTCCTGTACTTAAATGAGCTGCCCAGGGATGCAAAAAGAATTTCAGCACAAACTGACAAATAAAGTTGTATCGTATCGTATCGTACCGTATCGTTTAGGGAATAGTCTCTGCTGCTACCATCTATTTGTATGCATGTTTATATGGTCTGTTCCATAGAGGTGGAGCAACTGGGTTTCAGTTATTTACTCTTACTCTTTGTGTGAGTGTGTGTGTGTGTGTGTGTGTGTGTGTGTGTGTGTGTGTGTCCATGCATTCTGTACTCACCCTGCACTGGTCCGTGTTGATGCTTTGTTCATGCTAACAGTATTATCCATGTCCTGGTCAGTCTCCATGGTTACACAGCTGTGTAGTGCAGACTCTGGTCTCCTGTGACCTGCAGCCCCCTCGGCCTCTTCACTCATCTCAGAGTCTCACTAGGTGGAAACAGTCACAACACAAATATGAATTCATATGAGTAAGACGAATATACATCTCAGAGTGTGTGTCTCACTAGGTGGAAACAGTCAGAACACAAATATGAATCCACATGAATAAGACGAATATACATCTCAGAGTGTGTGTCTCACTAGGTGGAAACAGTCACAACACAAATATGAATTCACATGAATATGAGTAAGACGAATATGCCAACGATGGTTCAAACGAGAATAAACTCCCCTCCACACAGGAATCTAGGGCCCAACCCAGGCGGTGAGGGTGAGGTGAGGGAAGTAGAGGAAAATACCAGGCCCCCACCCACATGAGTGGCCAAACGGACCCCCAGACAGGACCGGACTCGTGATTAACAGGCGTCAGGCATCAGGCACTCCTCCCCCACAAGAACAAATTTCTTTGCTGTCTAGAGGCTTAGGTTTTGTGCCAATGAACCATGTAAATTCTTTCCAGACTAGGGTTGACTAGTTCAGACTAGTTCAGATTTTTGAAGGAGCCAACACTTGGGAAGAAGTGGTATCACTTAAACCCTCAAACTACATCATTGGGAACGTAACAACTATGCGTCTTTAAAGAAATTCAGAACGAAATCCACATTTTGCCCAGTTAACAATAATGCAATCTTGATAGCGTTCACTAGAAAAGTGTCAAGTGATGTAGACTCCTTTTTCCAAACACCGAAAAGGTAGGGCTGTGGTCATTTGGGGTAATACTTGTTTAAGCTTAATTTGTCTAAACATAAAGTGCTCGCCAACAAATGGCGTTTACAAACGGAAGTTCGAGAGGAGTGTGATGGTATTTGCCAGTCCTCCTTCTGCAATTAGTCAGGTTACGTATTCGCAGTCTACTTGCCGAAGTTGCAGCATCAGCGTTACTCCGCTCGCAAAGACGCGCTTTGGTTGAACTTCTCCCTAGTCAGGGTGTTGAGCAGTGTCTTCCCCCTCCTACTATATCAGTGGTCAGTGCAGTAGGTAGGAAGAGCTTTTTCCACCTCACAACCCTAGCTAAGACCAAAGCCTACCTGCCCCAGAGCGATCTTGAGAGAGTCATCCATGCCTTCATCACATCACAACTGGACTACTGTAATGCTCTCTATACTGGCATTGATCAATCGCAGCTCTGCCGTCAGCAGTTGGTTCAGAACTCAGCCGCCCGACTCCTCACCTCACCTGCACTAAAAAACGTGAACATATCACCCCAGTTCTGTCTTCACTCCACTGGCTCCCCATCCGCTACCGCATCGATTTCAAACTCCTCTTGTCTGTATACAAATCTCTCCATGGTCTGGCCCCCACCTGACTGTGCAGGTTTACATGAACATCAATAGAGGATGAATAGCCTACAGTAGGTACCGTAAATCCTCAAATTGTGGCCGGGCGTCAGGGACGTTGGAAGTATTTTCTAAGAGGCTGATGTGAGCGGGGGTCCAGGGGTTTCTCCCCCAGATTTTTTTTTTAATTTTGACAGCTAAAAACACCATTTTAACGCAGTTTTCAGAGGGACAGAAATACCAACAGAGAAAGCAATAGGCTATCACTTCACTGCTTGACACTAATCCACATGGAGAAATGTCGTGTGTTAACAATGGAGAGAACCTTTCAGAAATTATTTATTGTGTGAATGGGTTAGCAAAAGCATAGCTTTTGGTGAACGGAGATGCAGATCATCACCCTAATTCATTTGTTTGCGCAACAGCCCGTTCTGCGTTCACTCCAGCAAGAGTGAAATAAATATTTTAAAAGCTGTGTCATTACCATAGGCTATTTGCTACGATATTTACCTCTGTTACAACAAGTCGTGACTTATGCCCATTCAATTTTTAACTTACGCTATAGCCTACAACAGTCTAATTTTGCGTGTCAATTCAAATACCTGTTATTATCATTTTTGGTTTAGACTAGCCAGTCTCTATGCTGTTTTCATGGACAGCAAGGGTCCGCTTTGTTTGTTGTTTTAAATGACGTTGTTTGTTTTAAATGCATCAATCGGGTGTACTTTCAAAAGAAATTCAGAGGTCAGACTTGCTTATTTGTATGGAAATTATTTGTGCTGTAGCCTGAACTATTTTGCACTTCAGAATTATAAACTTGCACAAACAGGTGGGATAGTTATGGTAATGTTGCAATAAGTTCACAACCACAAAACAAATATGCCATATTTCACAGTTCAGAAATGGTCAAAAATGTGTGTACATTTCAGCACTCCATGAGATTATGCAGAAGTGATCACCTGTGTTATTCAGCTAGTTCATTTAAGTAAGATATTAGTCATTGTAATGGCCATGTAGCCTATAGCCTTGTGCTCTTCCTTTTTCAGGACGTACCCATATCTGGGAACGTATGATGTGAATGTTTGCATATGGCTCATGTCAGGCCTTATATCAAGAAAAGTAATGTCTCATTATTTGATTTTCATCATATTTTTGCATGAATGTCACTAGGAAGCATGCCAATAGAAATATATTAATTTATCTGTGCAAGTGGGATTGCCTGGAACCTGGCAATATAAGAACTATGATAGTGGGATAATCTATGGCTGAGCAATTTACAGAAATGTATGTACTGACAAATAGTGTGTGTGTGCGCATCTGAACATGTGAGTGTGTGTGTGTGTGTACCTGAACATGTAAGTGTGTGTTCGTGTGTGTGTGTGTGTGTACCTGTTTGAGTGTGTTGAAGCTCTCCCTGTGTGTGTATGTGTGTGTGTGTGTGTGTGCCTGAACATGTAAGTGTGTGTAAGTGTGTGTGTGTGTTTGTGTGTGTGTGTGTGTGTGTGTGTGTACCTGTCTGAGTGTGTTGAAGCTCTCCCTGTGTGTATATGTGTGTGTGTGTGTGTGTGCCTGAACATGTAAGTGTGTGTAAGTGTGTGTGTGTGTGTGTGTGTGTGTGTTTATGTGTGTGTGCGCCTATCTGGGTGTGTTAAAGCTCTCCCTGTGTGTATATGTGTGTGTGTGTGTGTGTGTGTGTGTGTGTGTGTGTGTTTATGTGTGTGTGTGTGCCTGTCTGGGTGTGTTGAAGCTCTCCCTGTGGGTGTGTGTGTGTGTGTGTAAGTGTGTGTGTGTGTGTGTTTATGTGTGTGTGCGCCTGTCTGGGTGTGTTGAAGCTCACCCAGTGGGTGTGTGTGTGTGTGTGTAAGTGTGTGTGTGTGTGTGTTTATGTGTGTGTGCGCCTGTCTTGGTGTGTTGAAGCTCTCCCAGTGGGTGTGTGTGTGTGTGTGTAAGTGTGTGTGTGTGTGTGTTTATGTGTGTGTGCGCCTGTCTGGGTGTGTTGAAGCTCTCCCAGTGGGTGTGTGTGTGTGTGTGTAAGTGTGTGTGTGTGTGTGTGTTTATGTGTGTGTGCGCCTGTCTGGGTGTGTTGAAGCTCTCCCAGTGGGTGTGTGTGTGTGTGTGTGTAAGTGTGTGTGTGTGTGTGTTTATGTGTGTGTGCGCCTGTCTGGGTGTGTTGAAGCTCTCCCAGTGGGTGTGTGTGTGTGTGTGTAAGTGTGTGTGTGTGTGTGTTTATGTGTGTGTGCGCCTGTCTGGGTGTGTTGAAGCTCTCCCAGTGGGTGTGTGTGTGTGTGTGTGTAAGTGTGTGTGTGTGTGTGTTTATGTGTGTGTGCGCCTGTCTGGGTGTGTTGAAGCTCTCCCAGTGGGTGTGTGTGTGTGTGTGTAAGTGTGTGTGTGTGTGTGTTTATGTGTGTGTGCGCCTGTCTGGGTGTGTTGAAGCTCTCCCAGTGAGTGTGTGTGTGTGTGTGTAAGTGTGTGTGTGTGTGTGTGTGCCTGTCTGGGTGTGTTGAAGCTCTCCCAGTGGGTGTGTGTGTGTAAGTGTGTGTGTGTGTGTGTGTTTATGTGTGTGTGCGCCTGTCTGGGTGTGTTGAAGCTCTCCCAGTGGGTGTGTGTGTGTGTGTGTGTAAGTGTGCGTGCGTGCGTGCGTGGGTGCGTGCGTGCGTGTGTGCGTGGGGGGGGGGTGTGTGTGTGTTTTGTGTGTGTGTGTGTGTGTGTGTGTGTGTTTTGTGTGTGTGTGCCTGTCTGTCTGTATATGACTGTTTAATAGGTGTGGGAGAATAGCATGTGTGAATTTGTGAGTGTGTCTGTATGTTTTTCAGGTGTTCAGGAGAAGATGAGCATTATGAACGTATATGTTTAATGTGTGTACGCCATTATTCATCTATCTGTGTTTACAAACAAACACACACACACACACACACACAGACACTCACTCTCTCTCTCTCTCTCTTACCAGGAGGATGTGATTATGCTTCACTGAGTTAGAGCCGTGATGAACAGGGAGAGCTGAGACACACACACACACACCATTGCTATTTATTTGTAGCCTAAATATCTAATTTATTCATTCATTCATTCTGTCATCTTTGCTCCTCCATATTCTATTCAGTAGCATGCAGCTGCAGCTCTCATCTGGAGCTTCAATGTTGTTACAGTCAATCATCAGGAAAATCAATCCTCATAACATTTGTTAACTTATAGATTAATTGAAATAAATCCTGGACACCTGGTTTGTTGGTGTGGCATACCAGTTCAGGCCAGTTTGTAGTAGGGGATGGGACTATTTAAGGAGGTGGCTCACTTACCCTTTTGGGTACTGAGAGAGAAGCCTGGCTCTCCTGTTGTGAGGCGTTAGAGTCGTGCAGAGAGTCATTACTGCACTGATTTCATATTGACTGAGATGTCTTTTGGAATCTGGGTTTGTTTTGTTTGTGTCGTTTATTACTGTTATTACTTTTTTTTGAAAACTGGTTGGACAAGTAAATATAGTCACACTCATGATCTGATAACATCTCCTGTGAGTTATTTTCCACCTGCATGACCTAGCCCACATACCAACTTGGTTGATTGGCCACCTCGGTCGCTCACACGCCTCCTCAAAACACACTAACATACAAACACACAGAGCATATACGTACAGACACACAGAGCATATACGTACAGACACACAGAGCATATACGTACAGAGACACAGAGCATATACGTACAGAGACACAGAGCATATACACATCAAGTTAGGGGGAAGACAAAGAGGAAGAGTGAGACCTGGATTCTGACATCAGTGTTATTTTCATTCATGCAGTGCATGCTATAATACAACTAGAAGAGACACAACTGAATAAGGAAGCAAGAGTTAAACGTTCATAACAAGATGAGTTGTCGTATCAACACAACTTAACCTCCTGATACAGAACAAGTTCGGCCAGTTCTCTACAGGGAGTGTTTGAGACTCAAGGAAATGACAAGAGAATAAAACTCTAAACTGTCAGTTCCTTTGTTTACTAATTATGAGTTGCAGCTTTGGAGGTGTCTGTATGTAACATGTGTATGTAATGTTTGTATGGAGTCCTATTTGTAGCCTTATTAATAGCAGAATAAGTTAAGAGCAGAATGGCGATCTCAGTGTCCATACACCTCCAACTATGGATCTGTTTTAGAGGCCAGAATTGTGGTTGGTTCTATTTTTTAACTTCACAAAGAAAAGTCTGAGTTCAAGGAAGAGAAGACAGAATTACCAGCCGCCCAGTTTAGACTTGATTTTGTTGTTGTTTGTCTGTCCCTGAGAAAACTTTACCACCTATTGTTTTGAACTGAACACCTTGAAGATGCCGCCTGTTTAGTGGTTTTGATAGTTTCTTTATGCACGGGTATGACCCTTCTCTTCCTGGACGCTCTAGAAAGATTTAAAAATTCATGACAAGATCAATAATTCTAGGTATTTCACTTTTGATTGTATCAACAGGACTAAACTAGCCTTTCACTTGAGGGATGTATCAGAACATTCTGGTTTGAATTTTATTTATTTTGTGTCATTTTTTTTCTAACAAACTTTTTTATTGCTTTATTGCAATAAAATAGGTGATTTATTGTTGATCACCTATTTTACCAGTAAGAGTATTTTCTTAATCATAACACATTGTGGTTGCTCTGCAAAACTATTTTAAATCTCAAGCTGGGAACATGTTCCAGTATGGGGTCACATGATAAGCAGGAAATCAGCACAAGGACAACATTCAACCCTTGAGTCAGCAGCTACAAAACATTATTTTGTGTCAATGGCTACCATTCTTAGTGTTCTAAGAACTAAGATCTTGTAACTCTACATATACAATCTTCTCTATACTTTTGTTTAGAGCAATTGTTTATATGCACAAAGTAAGATCATTTGCCTATCTTTTATTTCATTCTCAGCCTCAAACCATATCCAATTCCATTTCACAACAAAATAATTAAAGGCACTCACCTTGAGATCTTTTTAACCACCTAAGATATATTCCATCTGTACTGGCTGATACCTGTTTCAGAATTAACTTTGTGTTCCTGCAAGAAGCTGTTATACGGGTTGTACAGCTTAGAAAACATTCCACCTAAAGCCCGTCCTTCAGAGTTGAGATTGTTTCCTTAAAGACACAGTATGTAGCAAAGGTGGGAGAGGGAATTTTACACAATTGACCTGAAAAAGTCGCTTAACTAAGAGTTCCTCAGTACAATAGTAAGGCATGGGTGCTGTGTTCAGTAGCCAGGACCAATTGTGTCCATGAACCTGTTCACTCAGGGTAAGTGTGTTGTTATGTGCAGGTTAAGTGAACCACATTTCCCAGAATGCACTAGGTATTCAGATAGTGTACATGTGAGCAGCAGTGAGAGAGAGAGCTGAGGGACCTGACTGAGAGGAGATCAGTAGAGAGAGCTGAGGGACCTGACTGAGAGGAGATCAGTAGATAGAGCTGAGGGACCTGACTGAGAGGAGATCAGTAGAGAGAGAGAGAGCTGAGGGACCTGACTGAGAGGAGATCAGTAGAGAGAGCTGAGGGACCTGACTGAGAGGAGATCAGTAGAGAACTGAGGGACCTGACTGAGAGGAGATCAGTAGAGAGAACTGAGGGACCTGACTGAGAGGAGATCAGTAGAGAATTGAGGGACCTGACTGAGAGGAGATCAGCAGAGAGAACTGAGGGACCTGACTGAGAGGAGATCAGTAGAGAGAGCTGAGGGACCTGACTGAGAGATCAGTAGAGAGAGCTGAGGGACCTGACTGAGAGGAGATCAGTAGAGAGAGCTGAGGGACCTGACTGAGAGGAGATCAGTAGAGAACTGAGGGACCTGACTGAGAGGAGATCAGTAGAGAGAGCTGAGGGACCTGACTGAGAGGAGATCAGTAGAGAGAACTGAGGGACCTGACTGAGAGGAGATCAGTAGAGAGAGAGAGAGCTGAGGGACCTGACTGAGAGGAGATCAGTAGAGAGAACTGAGGGACCTGACTGAGAGGAGATCAGTAGAGAGAACTGAACTGAGGGACCTGACTGAGAGGAGATCAGTAGAGAACTGAGGGACCTGACTGAGAGGAGATCAGTAGAGAGAGCTGAGGGACCTGACTGAGAGGAGATCAGTAGAGAGAGCTGAGGGACCTGACTGAGAGGAGATCAGTAGAGAGAACTGAACTGAGGGACCTGACTGAGAGGAGATCAGTAGAGAACTGAGGGACCTGACTGAGAGGAGATCAGTAGAGAGAGCTGAGGGACCTGACTGAGAGGAGATCAGTAGAGAGAACTGAACTGAGGGACCTGACTAAGAGGACATCAGTAGAGAGCTGAGGGACCTGACTGAGAGGAGATCAGTAGAGAACTGAGGGACCTGACTGAGAGGAGATCAGCAGAGAGAGCTGAGGGACCTGACTGAGAGGAGATCAGTAGAGAACTGAGGGACCTGACTGAGAGATCAGTAGAGAGAGCTGAGGGACCTGAATGTTTGGTCCACTCTGTTATTGATGTGATTTGGAGCAATGCATGGTGACTGATGTTGGTGACATGATAATGGTTCAATGGTACTTTCTTGTTCAAATGTATATATATGTATTTTGTTTTCTTAACTGTGTATTATGTGTTCAAGATGGGTGCAAAGTTGAAGAATCGACGAGCAAAATAACCGTAATAAAACATTTTGGAGCTGGAGACGTGTGATACACATTTTGAGTGATGCTCCTGATATCCTCTGAAAAATAATTGTAATAAAACACCCTGTGACCCCAAATCCTCTCTCTGCATGAGTGAGTTATCAGGGCGTATCTATGACACCTCAAATCCTCTCTCTGCGTGAGTGTGTAATTAGTCTGAAGTCATGCAGTCATGTTTTTGAGCGCAGGCTAAGGTCCCGTAGCCTAGACTATATTTTAATTTAACTAATGGTAAGAGGCCGCACAGGGATGGATAATGAGTGTTGTTTAATGTTAAATTACAATGCATGGCAGACACCTTCAGATATGAGAGACCCCGTCAGATTTTTGACTTTGTTGCTTTCATGGGAGCCAGTCCTCACTCTATGGGAGGCTCCCTCTGGCTCCCACGCAATTCGAGCACTGCGTTAGGCTATGTTAGGCGTTAGGCTATGTTATATTACACTTTGCGAAACAGTGCTGTGATCTATAGCGGCATTGTGTGTGTCAGGCTGCGGTTCATTTACACATTTTTTCATTTGAATTAATGAAATTATTTGCTGCTTTGCTAATGGACAAATTAATTATGTATCAAAATTAATTTGTTATTATCCATCCATAAGCTAAATGTCACAAACAAATACTTTAATAAACCTTTGGTGAATGTAATCCATGAACTAATTATAGCCTTTATGCAAAATACCATCAACTAGTAGGCCTACACATAATGTGTCTTTGTTGTTTAACGATCTTCTAGTAGCCTATGTGGAAAATATAGTAATATACCAGAGATCATATCTGAGCATGTTAATGACTCGTTGATGAATCATTTTCAATGTGAAATGTTGAACAGATTAAGGCTATTTAAGAAGTGGTTCTAAATTTAACCAAAGTTCACATTGAAACCCGATAATTTAATTTAAATGTTATTAAACCGTTTATTAAATGTTTACATGTGTAGGCTACTCCTCTGCCGACTGTCTCACTGTCTCTTGAATGAAACGTCATAAATGTATAGAATCTTGGGGAGCCAGGTAGGTCGCGAAGCATACACCCGATGCGCACATCGTTTCGGGGGAAAAGAAGGGTGGGTTTGTTGGCCGAATAGTCGTGCCACTATGACACAACCAGTCTATGAATCTGGCCTTAGAACCATAGCTCCTGAAATGAGACAGCCTGTAGCAGGGGCGGACTGGGACCAAAAATCGGCCCTGGCATATTTGGCCCAAGCGGCCCTCAAATCGGTCGGGCACACCAAATTAAATACAAAATCTTTGCATTACCCTTAAATATGCATATATTTTCAACTGTCATGGAGCACTGAAAGTGATGTAGGCCTCATTGGTTATCTGTCTGACTGATCAGAGGTAGGCATGGAGCATATGATCTCCATATTCAAGTAGGCTAACAAGCAATTATTAAAGAAGAGTTTCTGCTTGGATTCAAAGTATCATTTCAAATTATTCAGTGGGCTACAATTGACAGCAGCACCAACAATTATACTGAAGCCTATATGTAAAGAGTTAAATGACCCAGATTGTCTTAGACATTAATGTAATTTATACCAGTTATCACTGTAGGACAACTGAAACAACACAAAATAAACAGGGCTGTTGCTGGAAATATTTAATTCCTGTAGGCTATACTATACTAACCTGACCCTCGCCAGATGAATTTCGTTCCGCTTAGCTCCGCCTAGCTTCACTCACATCAATCTGGGACCTCTTCCATTGAGAGTGATTTCTGCAACCGACTTTATGGTTCAGCCAATCAGGACGCAGGGCGGGAGTTTCATAGATGTGACGTAGTGGAGAAGCGACCGTGAGACTGTTATCAGGGTCACAGGTTGGCTTCGATGTGAGTGGTTGAAGTAGCACGTCAATAGATGACGGACGTGTGACTTATTCAATCATATGCAAGCATTTTTTGATTAGGCCCAGCCTTCTGAAACACCATTCCAATGGATCGGTTCCAGGTGGATGAGTGGAGCTAGGCGGAGCGAAATTCATCTGGCGAGGGTCAGGTTAATACTATACCTACATTGCTGGTACATTTTGGAACAGCACAACTACATGAACTAATTATCTTTAGTGTCTTCCAGTAGCCTATCGTATAGGTTATATATACTGTAGCTTAGTTGGCTTGTACATGACGTGACGTTTTGTAAATTACATTTCCGTCAGTCTACAGTCTTTTAGCCCTTCTTTACCATGATAACCCTTCCAAGATAGAAGAACCCTTCTCTACTTTGAGAGACCAACCACCACTCATGCCATCGATGTTGAATTTTGGGCGTCTGACGGAAACTGATCAATCTGACCAACAATTAACGTCGATTTGACACTATTTTGCTGTCCGGGTTTGCAAATCATTCATTTAGAAAATGTAAGTTGCGCTATTTGTTATTATAATAACAGCACGACCTTACTATGTTATCATTAGGCTACCATGTCATTACATTATCGCAATTAATAAGTCATCATAATCATCATAGTCAGCATGACATGTCACAGCCTACCTGCTCCACCACTGAGTTCTTATCATGTAGCCTCAACTAGGCTCGCACTTTCTACCTGCTCACTGTGCCTTGCTCTGTATGCTTGCTTACATCCTAGTTCAAACTCAACAAACTTCAACATGTTGCTGACATAGCCTACTTGCAATGTTGTATTTTTGAAGCTTCTACATTGGTGTTAATTTTGCACAATTGACCTGTCGCTAAGCCCCGCCCCCCATTGTTACCGTGTGAAAACTCGGACAAACAAACCAGACTTGATTAGAAATACATTGTGGACAATGGCAGTTGACAGTATATGAAAGCAGGCTTTGAGGACGTTTTGGTGGATAAATGGATTTACTTTCCTCCAGAAGCTATCAAAAGGGACTTAATTATGCTATGGAGGGGTGTATTCAAAACTTTAGAATACATACAAGGTGACAAGCAGTTGTGGCGAGTAGCTGTGCAAATCCCACTGACGTTAATGCTAGCTAGCTAGCTAGTGGAAGATTGATGCTAAGATATGTTAGGTTACGTTAATATTTGATGTAATAAGAATATAGTAGTTGGTTAATGAGCATTTTCATATTGGGATTTAACAGGGAACCTGTGCCCACGTTGTTGGCTTAGTTGCCTACATTACGTCGAGCTGTTGCAAACGTGAGAGACGTCCTGTAGGCTACTTTTAATGAAAATATACCCCGTTTTCTAGCCTCTTGGGGTACCGGCTATCAGTATTACACGTCCCCAATGCAAAACGTTTGACCATGGTTATCCGTCGGGTTTTTTGAGTTAATAAACTCCATAAATAACCATTAATTTGTCATTTTATGCCTCCTCCCTGTTGTTTCCTATGGAGTTGTCCGAGCTGATGTCCTAGTCCCGTTGAGGCTGGACTGTCATTGGCTCATCAGCGTTCTAAGGGTGGCGCTTAGCGACAGGTCAATTGTCACTACCGGCACCCGCCGCAATTTCCTGTAGGCAACTTCGATTAACTTTTGATGCGCTCACAGAATCCTGCCTCTGAGCCATAATGGGAGGGGTGGGGCCTGACGTGAGCTGTTATTGGATCAGTCCAGTGTCAATATTGAAATGTAACCAATGGGCCGCTGATTGTCCTTCCTTTGGGCCGATTGTTGGCCAAAATAATTAAATTATATATATAACCTATTCTATCGGCCCAAACGGTGCGTCGGCCCACCGGGAAAATGCCCGGTATGCCACATGGCCAGTCCGCCCATGCCCTGTAGGTTTGCCCTGATGAGTTGAAACGCTCAGTCAGCTCAGCCTCTAAATGTTTTTAAGTCCTTTTTAAAGACCCACCTCTTTTCACTTGCCTTTGGCTAGTGTCTCCTTTTACGCCCCAGTGTTTAGTTTTAAATGTTCTTTTTTCTGCATTTCTTAATTAATTTTAACTGAAGCCCTTTTTGCTGTTGTGCCTTCCTGTTTTTATTTATTGCACTTTATTGTGAAGCACTTTGGTGCGGCTAAGCCGTCTGTAAATGCGCTGTATAAATAAAATTGACATTGGCATATAGGTGTATAGATAGATAGATAGATAGATAGATACTTTATTGATCCCTAGGGGAAATTCAAAAGAGGACATACAGGACAGTCATACTTTGCCTTATAACGGCATTTAGTGCTTGTCCGAGACATTTTCCCAGTGCAGTTTAGATTGCGGTTTCAGAAGAAGTGTTAAAATATAATAAAATAATAATTCCACCACACCTGATTTCCCATTTGGTGCTTCACTGGAGAGTTCATATTGAGAAAAGGGAGGAATCACCGGGACAGACAGATGTGGATGTTCCTTATTTGTTATTTCTGATTGGTGTGACCACAAGTTTAAAAAAATAAAAAAGAAAGATCCACATCTTATGTGCTCCAGTTATTCCTCTCTGGTGCAATCATTCCGTGTGCCACCATCTCACATTTGTCTAAATAATGTTTAAATCTCAAAACTTACACCTGAATCATATTGTTGTTCCATTCCAAGGTTTTCATACATTTTATCACCCTTGATTTTTCATCAATTTTCCAATCTCAAAACTGTCTCATTGGGCCAGCTGTGGCCTACTGGTTAGGGCTTTAGACTTGTTGCTGGTTCGAAACCCGACCAGTAGGAACAGCTGTAGTGCCCTTGAGCAAGGCACCTAACCTAACACTGCTCCCCAAGTGCCACTGTAGCAGGTAGCTCACTGCGTCGGGATTAGTGTGTGCTTCACCTCACTGTGGGCCAGATGTACTAACGCTTTTGCGCCCACTTCAGGCAAATTTGTTTCGCAATGTGCATGTAAAATCATTGCGAGGTATGTACAAACAGGCCGCAATGATGTAAAAGAGCAAACTGCCTGTTGCGGGAGCTGAAAGTGGCAGATTGTGTTTGTCATGCATATGCATTTGTGACGACCACAAAAGTGTTGTATTTTTGTATTATGTATTTGTAATAATATTCAGAATTATTGTCTTTTATTTGTACACAAGTTATTGTATATTATTTTGGAAGCAAAGTATCCCAAGGGTTTTCTTTTCAATGTAATTTCTGCAAAGTGAATTGTGTGGTGTTTGCTCCGGGCCAGCAGGGGGCAGGGTCGGGTGATGGGGCTTAGCTGCGTGAAATGTGAATTGTTCTCATTACTGCAGAGAGCTTGAACCTGACACGCTGTCTCCTCGTTTCTCTCCTGTGTTACAGGTGGGTAAATGTACAAAAACACCTCAGAGCTAGGATTTAGCCATACTGAAATGTGTTTGGGATATGAGTGGACTGTTTTAGTGAAGTAATTGTCGAAGAGTGTTTATGATTTTGTTTGTAAAGAGTTTGAAACGAGAGGGCAAGGCCCGGCAGAGTAACCGTCTACTAACAACGCACACGTTACGTTAGAGAGAGCAAGTTAGCTCAACACACACACACACTTTCCCATGTGCGTATACACACAGATATTTTATCAATGTTAACGAGTGTTGGTTAGCTCACTGTATGTTAGCTCCCCACCATCGGTTGGAAATGTTTTGTTGCTCATTGAGTACACAAGAATGGTTACAATTTAAAATGACATGAAGTTAGTTTTGAGCATGATTTGCAGTACTGTATTCACGTGATACTGATAAAAAACGGTGAATGGAAGTTTCCACCAGTATTCACATAGCTGGTGAATATTACCATTGTCTTTACATTTCATTTGGATAAATAGTGTAAAATACAAGCACGAAGAGTAAGTGAACATGCAGTTGGTCTTTAGAGGTTTATTGTATTATCGGTTTTGTATTGACATGGACACTGAAATTCATTGTAATGTTAAAAAGACATTGAATATGCAATATGTGAAACATAAAAAGATTATTAACAATAGAGATGTATTTGATGAAGAAGATTCTTAAATAAATTACTGCAGAGAGCTTGAACCTGACACGCTGTCTCCTCGTTTCTCTCCTGTGTTACAGGAGTCAATCTGTTCACCACGGTGCCGTTGCTACGGTACCCGTTACAGATTCATGGGAGG
The DNA here is from genome assembly GCF_046254945.1 of Alosa pseudoharengus. Classification (NCBI taxonomy): domain Eukaryota; kingdom Metazoa; phylum Chordata; class Actinopteri; order Clupeiformes; family Clupeidae; genus Alosa; species Alosa pseudoharengus. Next base: position 4,922,282 of record NW_027468564.1, on the reverse strand, counting down.
ATCCAGGGGAAAGTGGGAGTTTAGCATTAAAAGATGGGAGGGGAAGAGTAAAGAGCTTCTAATTATGTATTCCGTGGTATGTACAAAGACTGCTCCTGAAAGCGCACGTCTATTCTGCGCCTAAATACTTCCGCTTTGTAAAAGCAGGTGTTAAGCCCAGTTCAATGCAGTTCAATGTGTAAATAAGGGAACCTTTCAAAGACAACAGAATCGCTATTTAGAGCACCAGTTTTTCTGGTATTTGTACTACCAAAAGCTACTTTCGTTGGCCTTTCGAATGTCTTACTTTCACTTTCACGTCATTCACTTAAACGACGTTTGTAAATTGCATTTATGGGCGGAGACAGGCAGAGAAAGGCGCAGTTTACACCAAGGATTGAACGATTGATAAATGCGACGGAAACTTGGGTCTGACAGCATTCGCAATCTGCGGTGTGACCATGACGCTGATAACACTACGTACACAAATGTACATACCGTAAAACTTCAAATAATCGCCGAGTCCCTATAAGACGCCTGTCTCTTTTAAACGCCTGGCGTGGCTACAGGTTTGGGTTAAAGGCCGGTCTCCAGTAGAGGCCTGGTCTGTTTTTTAGTTTCGGGTTGTATTTAATGTTCTAAAACCCGTCAGATCGTCTGTTTAAAGATTCCCAATGACACGAAACCGTTACAGAAAAGAGAGTTACAGCATTGTGAATTAGATGTTACAAGCCGTCGTAAAGCATTCACATGTCTGGTCACAGTTGCAAGGTTTTAAAATGTTGCATCAAGTTGCTGCTCATCTCGTTGCGATTCTTGGGTGCGATTTGGGCTTTAGGCGCAGACTGCGCACGTTATGATTAGATGGCATTAAAAGACTGCGGTGGGGAGAAGCTAGAGTTCCAAATTGTATAACTTTTTTTCCAATATGAACTATGCCTATATGTCCGACTTCGTCATCGTTCAATTCATCCCTTGTGTTAATTTGCGGATAGGCCGATGGTAAGCTTGTTTTTATGCTGGCAACAAAACCAGAACGGTTCGCAAACGTCTTTATTCTAAATGCCATGGCGATAAAGAGAACGAAGTCAGAAAAGGAATTTACCTTAGACTAGGCTATATCAGAGCCCGTCTACGGACATTCTCTGGCTATATAACCTACTGAAATAGGTTAATGATGTAAAGTCAAGTGTGCTTCTATGGGTGTGTGCGCGCACAGTTTTTATTGATGAGTCGGAGTGGCAAGTGCTGCGCATAATTGCAGTGGAACATGGCTGCCGCAGGGCATTATAAAACTTCTCACTCTTAGACCTACTCATAGACGGCGGTGATATGGCGTATTTAGCTGTCTAAATTCGAATCATATGCTGGGGGAGAAATCGTCGGACATCCATGATTATTTTGTTATTCAGCACCCCTGGTCAAAAATATGTTCCCGTGTGCCTGGAAGTAGGCTATGATTTGAATGTAGACTGTTGTCAAATTTGGCAAATACAAAACGGGACAAACAGTATGGTTCATGCTCTCTCATGCTGTTTCATTCCTGCCGAAAAGGAGGGAGAATGAAACATTAAGCATGTTCCACTTTTGCATAAATAATTCCTGAACGGTTTTGGTCAGGGCTGATAATGCAACTGTATTTGACAAAGGACCGATATAGGCTATTTGCTAGTGACAAATTATGAGCTTTCAGTGTAATACGATCTCTTTGTAGATTAAGTTTAATTAAAACATGTTTCATCTGTTCTGGCTATCCCCGCTATTTGGATCTTACTGTATCTCACTCAATGAACAACATCTGAACACTAAATGAATGATGATCTGTAATTGTCATCAGATAGCCTAGTCATATAGGTATACATTCAGTGTGTTTGAAATAATTAATTCAATAATATTTTCCATCTTTGCAGAGGAAAAGTTTTGTGTAAAGGGAATTAAAGGCCTGTCTCATATAGACGCCTGTCTCTAATACTAGCCGGTGCAATTTGGCGATTTGGGAAAATAAAAGCCCGGGCTATTATTTGGAGTTTTACGGTACATCTGGCCCTGTGTGTTCACCGTGTGCTGAGTGTGTTTCACTAATTCACGGATTGGGATAAATGCAGAGACCAAATTTCCCTCACGGGATCAAAAAAGTATATATACCTATTAGGGCTGTAACGATACACCAACCTCACAATTCGGTTTGTATCACGATTTTTGACCCACGGTTCGATACGAATCTCGATTTTTCTTTTTTTTTTTTTGGGGGGGGGGGGGGGTGACTATACATTTTATTAAATAACATTTTAATAGCCTCCCTTAGAACACCAGAGGATTTCAATATAATATATCTATTATTTTATATCCTGATATAAAAATATTTTTCTGAATGACTGATATTTATGACAGCACACTTTATGTGTGTTAAATACAGATTAGCCTATAGCCTAGGCCTGCTATTTTTTATTACAACTCTACTTCTTTAATTCAGCTGTCTGGTTGAAGCCTGGAAATATTGTAAACAAAGTAACATAGTTGGCTAGCTTAGCCTATCATAGTCTACTGATTGGACTGTTCAGTTTTCCCATGTGTGTTTAAGTTTCAAGGTAATACTTGTTCTCCTTGGGACAGGCCCTTTTGGGAAACGTTGGTATTGAGATGATCAGTCAACTTCAATGCAAGAGTTTTAAACAAATATGTGCAGCATGCTAATGATGCTAAGCGGATTTAATAGTAATTTAGCTAGTCGTCTTCTATGTTTCCTTGCTTTCACGATTGCTTTATTTAAGTCGCGCGTGTTCATTGAGCAGGAGAGGGAGGGAGCGCGAGAGAGAGCGGGGCAAGGAGAGGGGGTTTACTTCTATACTGTTTGGTAAAGTTGCACACATAGTCTACAATGAAAGCAAGGAGAGGTATGAAATTATTATTTATTTATTTGTTTGTTTTTGGACAACGTAGGCTACCGATAAGTAAAGCGGGAGATGTGGGTTGCTTTTGTGGCCGCGTAAGATGCAAAGCATAGCGTGAAACACTAGAAAGGTGTGTCGCGATTCTGCCTTTTCACACCACGACACAGTATCGTTGATATGAATGTCGCGATTTCGGTTTTGAATCGTATATCGTTACAGCCCTAATACCTATACTTCATACATTATGGCCACATGCTATAACCCAGAGGTCTACAACCTTTTTTATGGCCTACCTCCTATTTTGTATATTAAAGTGCCTACTGCACTTCTTCCTCTTCTACATCTTTCTCTTGAGTTGTGGTTTTGAGTACTGTACGTACTGTACAGATTTCAAAATCTATTGAAGAGGTTCATTAGGCCTACTGATATACATGTACTATTTACACTGTTTCTCTATAAAGGCCAATAAAGTAAATTGTATTGTACCTGACAAGTTTCGGCTACCTTGCCTCTTTAGCCTTCATCAGACATCACATGACACCTCTGATGAAAGATACAGAGGCAACTTATTGGCCTTTATAGAGAAACAGTGATAGATTTCAAAATCAATGATTTGTCTGTTAATAGTGGTTTCCGCTGAAACATGTATTCCCTTTCATTATAATCTTTAAAGGGTGTTTTCTCAAAATTAGATTTCTGTATACTGTGGAGAAGAAATATCCACTTCAGTAACACCTACATAAACTATTCATACCAGATTTTTTCCTATCTATTGTGTTTGATTAGGGAGGAGTTATGTTGATATATTTTCAATAGCCTGATATTTTCTACATTTTATACCAAAGCATCTGACTCTAAATATTTTCTAATATAGGGGATAATAAAGAAACATAGCCCCAGTCCCCTCTTTAATTTTGTCTTTTTGTATTGTCTCAACATAATGAAACAATACATTTTTAATCTGGCTTTAATCTGGCTTCATTCAATTTTCCGATTGTGTGATTTGCAATATATGCAAACGGTACATTTTATGAATAAATGCCTAATTTGCATTTATAAACATTACATCTCAAAAACGAGTAATACATTTCTTCTTTGGTATGATGTCACTAACCAACTGGAGACGTTTCATAGTGATAGCTATTAATTGGATTTCCCCTATTCTACTCAGTTTACTTAGAGTGTTGGGCACAACTTTGGCCTTAAAAAAAAAAAAATGTTCCACTCCATCAACATTTCTGTTGCATTTTTTTTTTGTCTTTTTGGGCTAGATTGACTGTCTTAAATTCAGCAAGCACACTTAACAATGAAACAAAGAGAATGACAACAGGTTCATCACATGTCCTTTCATTTCATTTCACATTTCATTTACATATTTTAAATCAGCAAAACAAGCATGGTTCAGAGGTCTGTGTAAACACATAAAAACACTGACACCTCAGACCTGCAAATACATTTCAAAGAAAATCAGCAAATAACAGAAGAATAGTACAGAATATATCATACTGTTATTGCTAAAACATTCTCATAATCCACACATTCATTTTAGGAAAAGTGCAAAATATAAAGAAAGCAATATCAGCATTTGTTTAGTATCATCAAAATCACAAAAACAGTTGAATATACATATCAATATGCAGACCAGAGTAAACCCTTGATGCACTAATGTCAACAGGAAACTTTTGAATTTTACCAATAAATTGGTTGTTATCTGAAAATCTGGAAGTTTTTATGATCATGTCAAGCCTATTAGTGTAATTTTTAGCGTTTGGATTTGTAAAAACAAAACAAAAATAACTTAATATCACACCATGCTGTTACTGCCCGGTTGCTAGCGAGCTAGCTAGCTTCCTAGCTACGGTAACATTTTACATGGAGAAGCGTAATTTCTTTGAAATGACAACTAGCTGAATAATATTACTGACATTAGTTGAAGTGGATAGTTTATACTCAAGTGAACTTGCAACAGTATATTAAGTTTAAGCTAAGTCCCTCAACTACTAGTCACTTGTTATAGCATAGCTGTATTGCCTTACCTACTCCCATCCACTGGTATAGCTTTTGAAGCTACAGTACCTAGCTAGTTAGCTCGGTTCACATGACTAATTCAATTATTTATCCCATCTCCTAAAGAATGATTTATTAGTATCATACATGATTATAGACAATAATACTGTGAACACAATTATGTTGATCTGCTCTTATTGTTTATTAAGAGATAAAGTTTATTTAGTGACGTAAGATGACACTCCCACTTATGCAGACTGGAACTGCTCCCATAGTAATAAATTACCTTTCTCTATCATGCCAGTAATCAAGGATCTTTGGTCTTGTCTTTATTAATTTATGTATGAAATTTGGCAGTTGGTGAAATGGCCCATGATGAGTGTAAACTCAGCAGCAACTCTCGCCATGGTGCTTGTAGCCTAGTGGCCAAAGTTCCTGTAGTTAAGTTTCTGGGCTGGTGGCCCACAGTAGCCTCGTCTGTATAGACATACAAGGGACAGAATGAGAGAAGGAGAAAAGGGGGAAGAGAGAAGAAAGAGAAGTGTAGATAGAGGGGTTATGATGAAGTCTGCACACAGACAACAGTTTCATATACATTACACACACACACACACACACACAAATCTATAAATGGATCAGCCCCAAACTTCAGCAGAGTTGTATGAACAGGTGACAGATGGAGGGATGAAAAAGAGTGATAGACAGAAGAGAAAGGGAGGAAGAGGAGATGAGAGAGAGATAATGCAGAGTGGAAGAGGGGAAAGGAAGGAGACAGGGACAGGGGAGTAGGAGGAGAGGAGACAGAGAGAGGGAGGAAGAGGGGACAGAGGAAGGGAGAGGGGTAGACTGAGGGTAGAGAGAAAGGGTGACAGGTGGACGTACCAGTTGGAGGAGGAGCTCATGTGATCTTGCACAGGGACACTGAGGAGCCAGAATAAACCACAAACCCTGGATAGAGGGGCTCAGTGAATGTGGAGTGGAACGTGTGCAGGTGGGTGAGTGTGTTAGTGGAGACGCTGTAGAAGGACAGAGTGCCGGCCGGCCAGTCCAGGTAAACTCCTACTCTTCTGGAGCCAGAGGACGGGACAGGTATGTCAATCTCTTCATTATTGTGGTTGACAGAGTAACTGTCAGGGGAGCAGCGCAGACTCCAGGACTTGGCATTCCGTCCCATTGTGACGTCCCGACCCCCCCCCTCCCTCTCAATGCTTTTATAGGCCACAGATATTTCAGCTTCTTCATTGTCATCATCATCATCATTATCATCATCATCATCATCATCAAATCTCTTCATTATGTTTTCTAGAACTCCATCTATTATGCTACTCCACTTATCATCATCATCATAATCATCATCAAATCTCTTCGTCATCTTATCTAGAACTCCATATATTCTCCTACTCCACTCAGCCTCCCAGTAGCAGCGTCCAGACAGACCCTCTCTACACAACACCTGTTCCTCACAGTCAAATCTCTCTGGGTGTTCAGGATACGGCTGCTCCTTATCCACATATGTCACCTTTCTGTTCCACTCAGAGAGATAGAGATTTATGTGTGCTGTGTTTGGGTCTAATGTGAGATCACAGGCATCTGCAGACAAGAGAAGAGGAGAGAACATGAGAACACACACACACACACACACACAGACCATGTCAACACAAACAAACACACAGTAAGGACTCTATCTTGCACTTTAGCGCAATTGACTTTGCGCAAATTGTGGGCGGATCTTGGGCGCTGTTTCTATTTTACCGGCGGGATAATGACTGTTGCGCCGGACGCAAATCTAAAATGGGGTGGTCTGAAGTAGCTACATTACTCATGGGTGTGGTTTGGGCGTAACATGCAATAAACCACTCAGGCCTCTCGGCTGTGTTCTACTCATGTTGTCTGCCTCTCCTCTCGTAGGCCTGATCCCGCGTGTCCCGGGATAGGGGGTGTGCCAGTGTACGGGGCGTGTCCCACCTTGCTGGATAAATTTGGCCTGGCCTTGCAGGGAAGCGGCGGGAGCTTTGCGTTGTGTGTTGTTCTGTTGTTGTTAAAGTTATTTTGTATTTTATGTTGTCACGTAATTAAACCCTAGGCGTGAATTGTCGCACTGTCTCCTGCCCCATTTCTTTGTTACCGTTGAGCCGGGTAACACCAATCAGAGCGTCATCTCACATTCCCTTTAACAACAGGCACGCTTGTTCCATAACAGATTGCTATTATGATGGCGGATTTGCCAGGCGCAGCCAGGAACGGTTCACAGCACTATAGTCAGTTGGGAACAGTTTGTTATTGATTTTTCCTCTTGACAAAATGTAATACAGAAATGTCACTTTCCGATGTTTTGGGATCACTCTCACTGAATCACAAGATTATGAATGCATGGTGATATTTTTGCAATGTAATCTAACATTACCTCACAATAGACAATGCAGATCTGTCAGATAAGCTCTCCTCTCCCGTGCTGCTGCTGGGGCATTTGGGTTAAATAGTATCGGCATGCAGTTCAACATCACGTCTCATTAAGTCCTCTAATATTTCCTAATTTATGTCATCAACACATCCATGATTCATGGAAATGTGTTCGCTAGATTTATACCTGTTTTTTCACATCGGACACCACACTGATTTCCCTCGTGTAGCAATATTTGTAATTATGTATGGTTTGGAGAAATGGGAACTGCGTCGTATAGATGAGAGGAGCAAAGTGCATTGCGCAACACAGGCACCCAAGCAAGCGCTCCTGCAGGTGTAAGCTACGGCTGTACCTTACCAACAGGCAACTCAACAACGAGAAACGGTTTCCATGTTGACCTAACTTTCCAACTCTGCACAGTATCCCATTAACTGCATGACAGTAGGCTATTTACAATATTTATTTTATGTAAAGTAGTGTTTGTAAACACGTTATCAACTTAATGCATGCACAACTTTTGTTTGAGCAGGAGAGAGAATAACAATGAATGGACACAGCAACTACAGAAATTGTAGCCAAGGCTACTTGCTGCTTTCTTTTACTGTCTATGGTTGCTGGTTAACAGTACATAATAAGCTTATTTAAGCGAATTCACAAACTCAAGACTTCAAGGCCATCATGGATATAAAAAGTTTTTTGAAAACAACGAAAGGATGGAGGGAACATAGCAAAGTTTGGAGTTATTTCAGATGGGCTACAACAAGGTAGGCAAAATTGTGGTGCTTGTCAAAACCTTAGCGCAGCTGGAATAATGCTAATAGGCTGATGTTAAAGCACACACGATGTTTAAAGCCAACACACAACGGTAAATTGGAACAAAACTAAAGGTAACTTTAGCCTTTATAGGGCTGTATAAAGTTGTCCAAATGAATAGGTCGTAATTAGGCGTTGATGTAAAGATATTGCATGTAGATGTTTGGCTACTAAATTTTCAGTAACTTTAGCCTTTATAGGGCTTTAAAGGGCTGTAAAGTTGTCCAAATTAATAGGTCGTAATTAGGCGTTGTTGTTGTAAAGATAATGCATGTAGATGTACTATATAGGCTACTAAATTTTTAGTTGACCAATGCACGAACAAAACCGGGAAACGGACAAATATTATCAAGGCTTTGAATGTTTCCATCTGTGCACAGGGTGTCTGTAGATCGGTGTGCATAGCATTAATTTCTGCAGGCCTGTGGCCATGCATGCACCCTTAAAAAAAAGTTTTCTGAAACTGCAAAATATCAACAGGGACCGTTTGCGCCGGAACACGCCCCCTCTTTTCGCTGAAATGCCCCCGTGGGCGCACATGTACCTGTGGAGGGAAAATCCCAATATGCGTTGACTGCAAAATAGGAAAGACAAAAGTGCCAGTATACAAAGTCAATTGCGCTGGTGTGCAAGATAGAGCCCTAATACACAATGTCAAGACAAACAAAACACACACACACACACACACACATATACATATACACTAACCACTTCAACACAAACACACACTCCTAAACACCCTACCAACACACACACACACCATGTCAACACAAACAAACACACACACACACAATGTCAAGACAAACAAAAACACACACACACAAACACAGCACTAAACACCCTACCAACACACACACTATGTCAACACAAACAAACACCAGTCTATTGGACAGGCAGCACCTCAGTCATAAAGTACATCCTAAATGACACCTGCCGCTTCCAGACATATGTGGCCAACAGAGTAACAACCATCAGGGACCTGTCAGAGAAGTTTCAGTGGCATTATTTGAGCAGGGGCCTTAACCCTGCAAAGACAACTGAATCCTTTCTGAAGTCTGACCAGACTTTCTGAAGCAGCCCGAGAAATCTTGGCCAAGACTTCCAGGGGTAGTTGTGGTCTACTGCTTAGGGCTTCAGGTATGGAAATCGAAGGGTTGCCGGTTGGCCGTCAAGATACGAAAATAAACATTCTGGAGAGACCCATCACTAACCTTCTTATGGAGGCTTGACATGACATGACGTGACTCTGACTGACCCCTATTGACCTTACTAACTCACCCCTCTTTCCCTTTTTTGCACTTCGAAGAAGACCTTTTGAAGAAGCTTTTTTAATTTTTATACTGAATAGAACTATTATAAGTTTTTTGCAGATATGTAATGTATATGGTGTCTAAAACAAATTAATTATATTTGATGGCTCCATGTTTATTAGTGTAACTGTCGGATGAATACTGTAGACAATTAGGGATGTTGGAGCCATTTTTGCTATTTTTGTTATTTCTTTTGTTAATATGATTATATAGCCTGGCAATTTGCCATCCCCTTGGTACGCTTCGCTTCTACAAGGGTCTGGGATATCGGCTATTGACGAACGTTTGCAAGCTGGATGCGTGGACTCTGTAGAAGTTTGAAACGATTGGATCTGATTTCACCCAATCGCTAACGTTTGGCCGTGACGTATGTTATGCGCCAGCTCGATCGTGAAGTAAGCTACACTACAACACTCAGAAATTGCCCACAACAATCATTCCCCACCAAAGCGAACAAGATGGATGTAAATGACCATGCCAGCTTTGCGATACAAATGTAAGAGTTAGTGGAAGAATAGCAAATAACTATTCAACAGTAAGGTTGAAGATAACATATTGTAACGCCGATGAGAAGTTAGGAGACGGGGAGGCTGATATATCGTTCCAAAACTCCGGTAGTTTATTTCCTATAGATGTACAGGCTAGTGCACGGGCAACAGGAGGTGTCCACTACAAAACAACAAAATGATCGCTGATAAATCACGGTCTCAATCACTCGTCATTCACACTCATCGGCCAATAACACAACGCAACACAACTCAGTCGCACGTAATCCACTTCTACTCTGACTAAACTTAGACGTCTTAGAACCCCCTATTCTATTCCCTCCCCTTAGCAATCGCTAACCTATCCATACACCTAAATATTCCCTCCCGGACACCTCCCCCCAATCAAAACACATCAGAACTCATTGACACATTCCATGACACAGGAGGGAGAGGGAGACACAAACACACGCACATGCTGGGAACACAGAAAGCCCAACACTGGGGCAAATAGCCTCGGCGATACAATATCATCACAATTGTCAAAGCTAGATGTGATCATCATTGAAAACACGCCGCTTCATTCATACCGGGTCTGCCGCACATGCTGTAATTTAATATCGAGGCTACTGCGCGATACAAATCAAACGTTTCCCAAATCCCATAGGGAGTAGGGCCACGACATCTTTGCCCGAAATAAAATGTGTTAAACACTCCTTTTGTTAGGAGTTCAGTTCCTGAATATTTGGAAGCGTAGCCAGCACGGACTGAATTGCTTCATTAACTTATGCCATTGCCAAACTCCTCGAGGACTACAATTCAAACAGCGCAGAATCTCGAAGTCGTCTCTCACAACTCCCGCCTCCTGCTCGCTGATTGGCGCGGAGTCGAATCTACCGCTGCGAACGCGGCCAATGGCCGGAATCCCAGACGGAGTCGTGGAGGGAGATGAAAATCGAGCGGAAGTACGTAGGAAGGCAATTAAGGCCAGGCTAATGATTATAATGATATGTTAAAAATTAGAATGCATTATACTGATCAAGTCAATCTGTGTCACTGGGTGCTTGGGCAATAATGGGCACATATTTACAGATTTACATTAGTTCCTATGTAGCCCCACCTCCGCTTACCAAGTGATCACACAGGTGATTTTGATTCAGCTGGCGGGAGTAGGAGGTGGACACAGTTTTTTGACCGTGTAAATGTAAAGTATTTAAAAGCAAATAAACATTTAAATAAAGAAAGTAACCTGTGCGTCATAAACATAACTGACTGCTCCTGTCATAGCGGCTCCGTGCAAATTAAGAACTGCATCGGAGGCCGTAACATACCATATCAACACACACACACACACACACACACACACATTCCTACTCAACCTACAGTACTAGGACACACACATGTCAAAAAAACAAAACAAAAACACACACACACTTCTACTCACCCTCCCAACACACGCACACACACACACCATGTCAACACAAACAAACACATACACTCCTACTCCCCCTGCCAACACACACACAGACACACACACACACACACACCATGTTCAATATAAATAGAATATTAAAAAATCCATACTAATCGATTTTTGAAATTACTATTCGAATGTGGTGCGTTTTGGGAGTGTTTTTGTTTGGTTTTAATGTGTTGGTTAACTTTAGCGAATATGTAAAAACGAAATGCTTTTGTCACATCTAATGCACAATCTAGAAATGTCAGAAAGCGGTGCGCCCACCGAGATCACTACTCCTGACCATTTAAGCGTTTGTGGAACGTTTTTGGATTTCCATCACAAAACGGAAAAATAACAAGTAGCCTAACAATATCGTAATCTGCAGAATATGTAGACTAAGGCCCAAATGAGATATCACTCGACAATGAGCAGCCTGAGTGCACATCTAATAACGTGTGTGTGCACGTCTGCCCAAAAGAAACGGAAACCAATCAACTGATATTGTTGGTAGACTGAGCTTTTGTTCAATATAATAAGTCAACCAAGCATTTAAAGTGGCATTTGCATAAGCCTGTTTATACAGTGTAGAGATGCATAGTACATATTAATAATAGGCAAAATTTGAATATGAAATATTAAATTATAAAAAGATTATTAAAAATAATAATTGATGAAATTCAAATGGGATTATGGAGGAAGATTGACAGCCCTACTACTCTCCCTACCATACACACACAGACACAGGACCACAAACACAAACACACACACACACACATAGGCACACACACACACATTGCTATTAGACACCCATACACACATATAAATACCGAATAAACAATAAAACCTTACATCTCAGCAAACGTGGCCGTGCTCTGTCTAAAGCATGATCAGTTCTGTAAGAAAAAAAAAATGTCACACACATGTACCATTTGTGCCACAAATGTAAGGTGATTTATGAAAATAGTCTGCTGCTGTATACATTTTCCCTGATATAAAGTAATGAAGTAACTCTCTTTCTAGCTGTTTATTGCATACAAAGGCATCCACTTGTCAAAAGGTGACGCCACAAGGGCCATCTAATTCTCAGAAGGAGACAATCATGAAGTAAAAAGCCCCGACACAGTCTGTCCTGTTCTTAGACTAATTAGAGTTAGTGAGCAACCTGAGGACTATCTCTGAAGAACACGGACCACATGTTGGGAACCCTTAATTAATGATTGTTTGTTGTAATACTTTCTTTGGTTACTGACAGTGATCATAGGCCTAATAGATATTTAACTTGGTTAAATTTGTTCTACTTCATATGTGTCATGATACGCAGAATAAGCAACCCCGTAAGACAATCAGGAAATAGCATTTTTTTCTCCTCCCTGTCCAGCTCTCTGTCCTTCTGCACCTCCCTGTCTTTCTGTTACAGTTTTTCTCGACTGCTTTAATGCTTGCTTCAACTCTGACATTAGGCCACATTGTTAAAACAGTTAAAGCCCCCCTTAGTAGGATTAGCTATATTTCCTCCTCTGCTGGACAAGCATTCTGCTATTTCAAACTGGAAACATGGTTTACAAGCTAGCAAAACTGTTAGCATAAGTTCAGCATTGTTGATAACAACAAGTGACAGTGTAAAATAAAAAAAATCTTTGCCGTTACACGATTTTAGCCTACTAGGCCTACTCTTTGGCCAGCTTGCAAGCCCAAACAAGTGTGTGCGCCGGTCTAGCTAGATCCGGTGTGGTGTTGTAGTTTTTCTAACGTTACTAGTTGTTGCAACAGCATGTGAAAAAACAACAAAGTTTGCTAGGCTAAAAAGAACATTAATCTTGTGATAAAAAATGTACGCTGTTAAAATGGATTTGCGTTAATGCCTTTAATAATGTGTTTAACTGGCAGCTCTAGTTCCTAAACATTCGACTGTGTTTGTGAATTTGAACACACCTCTAAATATTTGCATTATTGCATGCTGCATCAAAGAGATACAAATATGCTTCAGTGTAAAGCAGCTATTACAATAAATATTTGAAAATAGGCCACTCGGTATAGAGTCAATGTCTAAATGTGCAACACTGGGGTTTCTTTCCAAACATACCTAAGTATTGCCAGTTTACAGACAGGATCCTCCAGTCTAGCAGATAACAGCTTCAGTCCTGATTCTCCAGGATGATTGTAGCTCAGATCCAGTTCTTTTAGATGAGAGGGGTTTGAAGTCAGAGCTGAAGCCAGAAAAGCACAACCATTCTCTGAGATGAGACAATCAGAGAGCCTGTGAGAGAAAGAGGAGAGAGAAAGAGAGAGAGACTGATGACATTGTTTGAAACTAAAGTTGTTTATTTTCCAACAGATAGGTCTGGTAAAACTAGGTATTCATTTCTGATCGGACAAGAGACATTCCTTGAGTGGCGATATCTCAGGACATCCCCACTCAGACACTCCGCTTTTTGCTCTCAATCGTCCAATGTGAACATTCCATTCATTCACAGCGAGAGAAGTGATTTCATCACATCGCATTTCATAATATCACCACAAGCGAGAAGGTTCTGGAAATGACTGTGTGCACAAGCACATATAGATAGATAGATAGATAGATAGATAGATAGATAGATAGATAGATAGATAGATAGATACTTTATTGATCCCCAGGGGAAATTCAAGGTCTCAGCAGCATACAGACAACACATACACATTCTTTAACAGCAGAAAAAGTAATTAAAGTATATAATATAAAAACACAACTCAGCAATAAGAACAGTAGAAGATAAAGAATATACTAAATATACTAAAATACAAATTATACTAACACTTTATCTAAATCAATTCTAAAAACAGTATCCACATAGTGGTGATTAATCAATCAGAGGTGCTTACAATGACTGAGGCAGGGACTGAGCCTGTGATTCTCTGTGCATAGTAAGGTAAGGTAAGGTGCTCTGTGTGAATGAGTGTCATGGTGATAGTGCAATGGTGATAGTGGTCATGGTGATAGTGCAAATGAGTAAGTCCAACAGTGCAACAATGCAGAAATAAAGTCTATATATCTATATATTTAACTATTTTAAGAAAAGGTATAAGTGTGGCCACAGTTCGGCTGTGGCATGGAGGGAGGGGTTATGTATATGTGCTAATGTGCTAATATAGCACGCAAACAGTGAGGCAGAAAGACAGTGGTAAAAGTGGCTAGTGGTAAAAAGTGGCTAGTGGACAGACAGTATCCAAACATGGAGGGGGTGAAGAGGCAGACAGACTATGCAGATAAGTCTATCTCTCCTCTTCCCTTGAGTGAAGCATTGAACAGTTCAATGGCCCTGGGGACAAATTACTTTCTCAGTCTGTCTGTTGTGCAAGGCAGTGAGCGAAGTCTTCAGCTGATCAGGCTCTTCTGCTTAACAATAGTGCTGTGGAGTGGGTGACACTCATTGTCCAAGATGTTGATCAGTTTGTTCAGGGTCCTTTTGTCAGATAGTGAAGTGATGCACTCCAGTTCAGCTCCCACTACAGAGCCAGCTTTCCTTACCAGCCTGTCAATTCGCCCCGCATCCTTCTTCCTTGTGCTTCCTCCCCAGCATACTACTGCATAGAAGAGGACTCTGGCAACAAAAGACTGGTAGAACATCCTGAGGAGCTTGCTGCACACATTGAAGGACCGCAGCCTCCTCAGGAAGTACAGCCTGCTCTGCCCTTTCTTGTAGAGTGCATCAGTGTTGGCTGACCAGTCCAGTTTATTGTCCAGGTGGAGACCCAGATACTTGTAGGTGCTTACCACCTCCACATTGACCCCATCAATGTGGACTGGTAAGAGAGTGGGCTTAGACCTGCGGAAATCCACCACCATCTCCTTGGTCTTTGAAGTGTTGAGTTGAAGATGATTGAGTTTGCACCGTTGCACAAAGTCCTCCACCAGGCTCCTGTACTCCTCCTCCTGCCCGTTCCTGATACACCCCACAATTGCAGTATCGTCAGAAAACTTCTGCATGTGGCATGACTCGGTGTTGTAGCAGAAGTCAGATGTGTACAGGGTGAACAGGACTGGAGAGAGCACAGTTCCCTGTGGCGCTCCGGTGCTGCAGATCACAGTGTCAGAGAGACAGTTCTTCAGTCTGACAAACTGTGGTCGCTCGGTCAGGTAATCTGTAATCCAGGTTACCAGGTGAGGATCTGGGATCTGTGTGTCTGATGGCTGTTGACTGAGGTCGTTGTCACCTCATTGTTCGTGATCGCCATGTGGGGGAGGGGTGCAATATCCAGTGATGGTGGGGGTACGATAGCCTGTGATGAGGAGGTGAGTGTTGCACTGGTATTGAGGGGGTGTGGGGGTGGGGGATGGTGGACAGACCACTGCCATTGGAGCTGGAGCAGGGCAGTCAAACCTGTTGTAGAAGTGGTTCAACTGGTTCGCCCTGTCCAGGTCCCCCTCCACAGAGCTGCTGTTCTTCTTCAGGCCAGTGATAACCTTCATGCAATCCCATGTCTCCTTCAAGTTGTTTTCCTGCAACTTCTGTTCCACCTTCCTTCTGTAGTCCTCCTTAGCCTCCTTCAGCTTGACTTTGAGTTCCCCTTGCACGCGCCTCAGCTCTGCCATGTCCCCCTCTCTGAACGCCATCTTTTTCCTGTTAAGAAGGGTCTTGACGATGGCTTCCGGTTTGGGATATGTAGTGACAAGACGTGCAAATGAGTGTCTCCTGATACCTTGGATTTAATTACCTTGAAACTCCCTATTATACAGACTGACAGATCGAGTTAATAGTTTCAGTTGATTGTTTTATTCAATTTGTTACCAAAATCACATGTTCGGAACATGCCAAGTTCTAAGAAAAACAAAGGGGATACAGAGTCGAAGAAATAAACGCTTAGTAGCAGAGTGGCTAATATGGCGACGGCTACAGCTAGTAACAAACTCGCAGTGATGCTAACAGCAGAAATGGAAAAGCAACGTGAAAATCTTAAAGAGGACATGGCTGCACTCATTCAAGCCTCTCTGGCGCCTATCCAGTCATCTATAACTAGTTTTCGGGAAATGGTGGATACACTGGGACAAAGAGTTACATCTGTGGAGAGCACTGCGGGCGAGAACTTTGAAACACTCTCTAAAGTGGAGAAAGCCATCTCTGAACTACAGGCTGTGAATGCTACACTGGTAGAGCCGATGACTTGGAGAACCGTTCTCGGAGAGCAAACCTCCGCATAATACACATGCCAGAGGGCAGTGAGCCCAACGGTGATATGATGGCTTTAATCTCCACGCTTTTGAAAGACACGATGGGAAATCAGGTGTTTGCCACACCGCCTGAACTAGACCGGGCGCATCGTGCTCTTATGCAGAAACCCAAAGATGGTCATCCACCTCGAGCCATCATTGTTGCTTTCCACCGCTATCAAGACAAGGAGAAGGCATTACGCTGGGCTAGGCAGAACGAGATGCAGTATAAGGGACATACATTGAGGCTATATCCTGACCTTAGTGCCAACCTCTCTAAGAAACGTGCAGCTTACAAGTCCGTCAAATCAGCTCTGTACCAGAAGGGAATTCAATTCAGGCTTCTCTACCCGGCGCGCCTACGAGTGTCTTATGGAGGGGAGACGCTGACGTTCGAGACACCATCGGATGCTGAGGCGTTCTACGCTCGGAAAATTGAGAGGAAGGCCGACATTTCTGATGGTCCTGAACATGAGGATTAACTGAACACTGGCTATCCAATGACGCTGGGTAAAGTAAAAGCCACGGCTAACTCAGTGTAGCCTAATATTGACTAGCAACGTTATCGTACATTTGGATTCGTTATTTTATTATGGCATGTTTAAGCATTATTTCATTTGGCGAAATACTGGACCTTGATTTATATTTGGAGTTTATTTCATTAATATTCAGGAGCTCTCGAAAGCAAAGTTTAGATGATTAAGGTGAATTGTTGGAAGTGTTTAGAAGGGGGACGAATCCTGCACGCTGCCAGTTTGGCAGAGAAAAGGAATGTTCTGGGGATGCTTGGGCTAATGACTGGACCATTTTTCTTTTCTATATTTACTGTACATTTTTGGGATTGTATGTTTTTTCTGTCGAAGGAGGGAGGTGTGACATCTACATGGTTATATATGGACAAAAGGAGTCATGTACACTACATTTATAACTTTATGGGGTGGCTATGACTAACAGTTTACAGGGTGGGTGTGGGGGGTCAACGATCAGTTTTGCATCATGGAACGTTAAAGGGCTCAACAGCCCAGTAAAGAGATCTAAAATATTTACTCACCTGAAGAATTTAAAAACTGATATTATATTTCTTCAAGAAACTCATCTACGTAATTTTGACCAAGTACGTTTAAAAAAACAGTGGGTGGGACAAATCTTTCATTCTGGTTTTAATTCTAAAGCAAGAGGAACAGCAATACTACTACACAAGAAAATTCAGTTTACCTCTTCTGGTGTTATATCTGATTCACAAGGCCGCTATGTTATAGTCTCTGGACGGCTTTTTCATACACCTGTTCTACTAGTAAACCTGTACGCTCCTAACTGGGATGATGCAGGGTTTGTGCAACAACTTGTCGGTAAACTGCCAAATCTAAATTCTCATTTTTTGATTTTAGGAGGTGACTTTAACTGTGTCATGGACCCAAATTTAGACAGATCCAACCCTAAAGTACATACCCTATCGAAAATGGCCAGTACATTTTTAGAATTTTTTGAACATGCAGCATGTGTATATCCTTGGCGCATTTTGAATCCTCAAGGCAAAACTTTCTCATTTTTTTCTAATGTCCATCATTCATACTCCAGAATTGATTACTTTTTCATTGATCAAAAACTGATGAGCTCCTTAGAGAAGGTTGAATATGGTGCCATCGTAGAATCAGATCACGCCCCCATACTTATGAATCTTTCTTTCAGTCACATCTATACTAGTCCTCCTCAGTGGCGCTTTAATACTACATTATTATCAGATGAGATGTTTTGCAGTTTGATCTCTATAGCCATCAATAGTTTTTTAGAAACTAATAGAACAGACTCAGTTTCTCCATCATTACTTTGGGAAACACTTAAAGTTGTTATTAGAGGGGAAATAATAGCATATTCAGCTTATCAAAATAGAGAGAGAAAGAGAAAAAAAACAACAGTTGATGGATTCAATATTTGATCTAGATAGGAAGTGTTCCACATCTCCAAGTCCATTACTCTACAAAGAGAGAATAGATCTTCAGACTCAGTATAATTTACTTTCTACTTCAGAAACAGAGCAACTTATTATGCGATCACGTGGGATGTTTTATGAACATGGTGAAAAGGCAGGCCGGCTTTTGGCTCATCAACTAAAATCTAAATCTGCATCACAACATATTTCTCAAATTGAAGATACTACAGGAAAGCTGATCACAGACCCTTTAAAAATAAATTATATCTTTAAAAACTACTATTTTGAGTTGTATAGTACGGAATCATTTAAAGACAGATCACTTTTTTTACATTTTTTTGATAGAATACAGGTTCCCACCCTCTCTGGTGGCCAAAAAGAGCAGTTAGATCAACCGCTGAGCCTTAAAGAGGTCACATTTGCCATCTCTGCCATGCAAACCGCTGAGCCTTAAAGAGGTCACCTTTGCCATCTCTGCCATGCAAAACGGGAAGGCCCCAGGGCCTGATGGCTTCCCAATCGATTTTTATAAGAAATGTTCTGGTCAGCTACCCCCCCTGCTGTTAGATATGTTTAACCACTCCTTGTCTCAAGGTAAATTGCCAGGATCCCTTACTGAGGCATCAATTTCACTTTTGCTGAAACCCGGTAGGGATGCGTCTAAATGTGGTTCATACCGCCCGGTGTCGCTGTTAAATTCTGATGTAAAAATACTATCTAAACTGTTAGCTATGCGATTGGAGGCACCCTTGCCATACCTGATTTCAACCGACCAGACAGGCTTTATTAGAGGGCGATATTTGTTTTCTAATGTGCGACGTCTTTTAAATGTACTTTATAGCCCTTCACCCAATGTCGTACCAGAAGTTGTGGTTTCCTTAGATGCGGAAAAAGCATTTGATTCGGTCACAAACCAGCTGCGTTCTCAAAGTTATCTAGGGGTACTAGACAGGGTTGCCCACTTAGTCCACTTTTATTTACAATAGCAATAGAACCATTATCCCTTGCCCTAAAATCTGCACCCTCAATAAAGGGTATTCCCAGATGGGGAGTGGAAAACAAGCTATCCCTCTATGCAGATGACATTGCTCTACATCACAGACTCACTATTAGGTATCAACGACATACTTTCACTGCTGAACACTTTTGGACAGGTTTCTGGTTACAAACTTAATTTTTCAAAAAGCGAATGCTTACCTGTAAATAAATCAGCGATGAAAATCCCAGATCAGGCCATACCATTTCATATATCAAGGTCAGGTTTTAAATATTTGGGCATTAAAATAACTCCTGCCTTCACAGATCTTTTTGATGAGAACTTTGCCCCACTTATTGTCCACTTATTGACCTTAGCTGGCAGAATAAACTGTGTCAAAATGAATATATTACCAAGGTTTCTCTTTCTGTTTCAATGTCTCCCTATTTTCTTATCAAAATCCGTTTTCAATCAGATAGATAAATTAATCTCAAAACTCATATGGAATTGTAAGAACTCTAGGATAGGCAAAGACTTACTCCAGCGACCAAGAGCAGTAGGTGGGTTGGCCCTCCCTAATTTCAGGAACTATTACTGGGCAGCAAACATCCACAAAATAACATATTGGGTGCAGTCTCCAGATACAGACTGGTGTGAGTTGGAGTGCAGGTCATGCAGGGCGTCCTCTCTACATGCTCTGGCTTCATCTAGCCTTCCTATCAAGATTTTACAGTTTACATCTAACCCAGTGGTCATCTCCACTCTTAGAATATGGACTCAGTTCAGAATGCAAACTAATACGAGGGGAACACTTCTGATACAGAGCCCGTTGTGTAACAATCATACGTTTTTACCAGCCAAATTAGACCAGTATGACCTTCAACAAACTGACCTATGTTGTTACTTTCAAGCTCGCCAATTTGCTAAAAGCCAAAGCTCACACTTCCCGGCTCTTCCAACAAAGTCCCTAGTGGACTCACTTTTGGAAGTTCCTTCCTGGTTGAAAGGTTTCACAGCACATCCCTACTCATTGATTATGTTACGTGATCATGTTAAGATAGGCAAGATCAAAAATGCATGGGAAAAGAAACTTGGAACTGAAATTTCAGAAGACGTATGGACTAAAGCTCTAACAAGGGTGAACAACAGCACTTCCTGTGCAAGACTGGGTTTAATCCAATTCAAGGTTGTACATCGCCTACACTGGTGTAGAGCTAAGATATCATCATTCTATCCTAATGTAGACAACAAATGTGTAAGATGTCATGCTAATGTAGCTGACTTGACACATATGTTCTGGTCATGCCATACACTGGTAGAATACTGGTCAACTATATTTGATGTATTATCTGAAGTTCTTGAGATGATTTTAGAACCATGCGCTATGATCGCCATATTTGGTGTACCAGATGAAGACACACACTTGACACGAAAACAGCTTAACATTATAGCATTTGTATCTTTATTGGCACGTAGGCAAATTTTACTACATTGGAAATCAAGCGCCCCACCCACTGCAGCACAGTGGCTTAAAGATGTAATGATGTTTTTGCATCTGGAGAAGATCAAATTCACAATAAGAGGTTCTAACAAATTCCTCTCAGTATGGGGATCACTAATGTCATATTTTAGTAACCTCCAAGCCTTACCGGTGTAGTAAGTGGCCATCCAGGCTGACTCTAGAGGAATGACTGCCCCCCTCCCCTATATTCAAGCTGCACTATATAAACACCTGACTATAGTAATCCATGATGGTGTGTCATGATATAGTTTTGAAAGCATGCCATCCTTCACAGAAATCATATTTGTATTCATGTTTTAATTCCAAGTATGTTTTTCCATTATAATTGTCTGTACTGTTAAAATGTAATTTTCTTATTTGGTCCAGTCGGGGTGGGATGGGGTGGGCTGGGGTGGGCTGGGAGGGGGGTGGTTTGTGTGTAAAAAAAAAAGAAAAACTCCTGTAACTGTACAGATGTGTCTGTTCATAATCTATAGTTTTCAATAAAAAGAGGTTTAAAAAAAAAAAAGAAGGGTCTTGACGTTGCTGGTTATCCAAGGCTTGTTGTTGGGAAAGCAGCGTACAGTTCTGGTGGGAACAACAATGTCCATGCAGAAGTTCAGGTAGTCAGTTGTGCACTCTGTGACCTCTAAGTCCTCTCCATTCTGTAACACACTCCAGTCAGTGCACTCGAAGCAGTCTCTCAGAGCCTCATCCGCTTCAGGTGTCCACTTCCTGAAGGTGCGTGTGGCAACTGGTAGCCTCTGTACTTTGGGCTTGTACATTGGCTGGAGATGAATGAGGTTGTGGTCTGACTTTCCCAGTGGGGGGAGGGGGTTTGCGCTGTATGCATCCCTCACGTTTGCATACATGAGGTCTATTGTCCTATTTTTCCTTGTAGGGCAGTCAACATACAGGTAGAAAGTTGTGAGTGTGGAATCCAGTGTTATGTGATTGAAGTCACCAGAGATGGATAACGTCACACGCTGTATCCGGGAGAGCTCGAGGTGGAACATAAACACAGACAGCAATTGCGTGCGAGACATGTAGTACGGACGGAGACTAACCGATAATAACTCCATCCTTACAGCATACAGTCTCCTTCACTGTAACATGTCCGGAATTGCACCATCTATTGTTAATGTACAGCACCAGTCCACCTCCCTTCTTTTTGCCAGAAAGTTTAAAGTCTCTGTCCAAACGAGCTACACTGAAGCCGGGCAGCTCAACGTTAGAAGTGGGGATATGGCTTGTTAGCCACGTCTCCGTAAAGCATAACAAACTACATTCCCTGTACAACTTCTGGTTTCTTACCAGGGCATCCAGTTCATCAGTCTTGTTAGCCAGTGAGTTCACGTTTCCCATCACAATCGATGGAACTGAGGGCTTGTATCTCCACTTCTTCTCCCGACGCCTCGTCTTCACTTTTACTCCCGCTCTGCAACCCCGAAAGCACCACAGTTCCTCTGGGATGTTTTCGCGAACACAGCCAGCATTCCATCGTAGTGCGATCAGCTGGTTCCTTGTGTACACAAGTTTGCTGTCGCTGGAGAGTTGTAATATGTCCGTATCCATAGGATAGAATAAAAACACTCCTCAAAGTGTGTAATCCAAAAAGTTGCGAAGTAAAATGTAAACAAAAGACGTAGAAACAAACACTAAGACACGGAGCTACTGAGTAGGCTGCCACTCTTGTCGGTGCCGGAACCGGTGACATATAGCCTCTCTCAACCTGAAATTGGCTCTCTGGTGAAGTGTTGTGTTTGAACTATTGGAAGATTGGAACTATATTTGGGGAGGAGGATGAATGAAAAAAATGTAAATAAATGATAGAAAAAGCAATGTGGCATCTTTAAACTCAACTTGTTGGTAGTAAAAGTTTTGTATTAAAGCAATATGGCATGATCTGGCAGATATTGCCATGGCTGTGAGCACCTGCAGCACGAGGCCAAATAAAAGCCATGGCTACATGTGCTACCAACCCCACTCTCACTTGTGCCATATTGCTTCATCATAAACTAATATGACAGAGATTTGATCAGTTCAGACATTTTAAGCCTCACAAATAAGCTCAAAAGTAGAATGACACTTGCACAATGATATAAGCAGGGTTCACTGCATGGAAAGAGGGATTTTCGTCCCCGTAAACAACCGGAAATCTCCCTAATTTTTGGCAGTATATATATATATATATCACTGATTCTTGAGATAAGGGACAAAAGTACTTTTGAAAAGTGACAAACAAAAAATCGATACTACATTAATTTGAATTGGATATCATCATAAACATAGATCTCATCTATCATGCCTGAAAAGGAACAGGTTTTTTATTAACCACTTTTTATAAAAAAATGACATTTACTGACTTAGTAACTTGTCATTTGTCAACTCCATCTGACACATGCAAATTTGTTTTTTTGTGTGTTTGATCAATTCAACAACACTGTAAAGTATTTAAGTGTGTAGAAATGGTGTGCCTTAGCAAGGTTTAGTGATAAATTGCATTGTATACACTTTTAATATCTAGGAGTTCCAATTGACCAAGACCTATCACTAAGTAATCACATAAAACAGATTACCAAAGTTTCATTCTATCATTTAAGGAACATTTCAAAGATAAGGAAGTCTTTATCCCTACCAGACGCTGAGAAATTAATCCATGCTTTTGTCACCTCAAGGATTGATTATTGCAATGCTCTATACGCTGGCTGCAATAACACCTGTCTAAAGAGCTTACAGCTTATACAAAATGCAGCTGCTCGCACACTCACTAGAACTAAAAAATATGAACATATTTCCCCTATCCTGGCATCTCTACACTGGCTGCCTGTTAGAAGTCGCATTGACTTCAAAATATTACTTCTAACATACAAAGCCATTAATGGCCAGGCACCAGAATATATTACAGATCTCCTAGTCCCATATAACCCACCAAGATCGCTACGATCACAGAATACTGGCCTTCTTGTAATTCCAAGAATCTCAAGAACTACAGAGCTTTCAGCTATCGTGCACCCCTCCTCTGGAATAATCTTCCTACCTCAATTCGACTAGCAGACACCCTCCCTATTTTTAAGTCTAGACTTAAAACATACCTCTTTACTGCCTCCCATAGTTAGGTATGGTGCGTGGAAATTCACCCACCCCAGGGTTTTTTTGGAATGGACCAGCCTGCTGAGTCCTCGTGTGACTGGCACCCCAGTCGCGCGTGCGATGGTGGTCACGGACCATACCTGCGCTGGTGTCGACTACCCCTCACCATGCCTTAGTTATGCTGCTATAGCATAGTGCTGTCATGGACTTTTCATGTGTCACGCCGTACAACCCCCCCCCCTCTCCTCTCCCCCCTTCTCTCTCTCTCTCTCTCAACTCTCCCTCTCCTGCCTATTCCCACCATGGTATACTATAACAATATATAGTACTACTGATTACTTATTGACATTAACCATTTTGATTTTCAGTAATACTAACCCACTCTACATCTCTCTTTCTTCCCACTTACTGTACCTCACTTGTGAGGTATATCATCACCAGTCCTCAACCATCCGTGTGTTGGCCCTCCTCTCACCCATCTCACCTGAAGTCCCATCCTCGACTGCCCTATTACTGCCCCCTATCTGGACTCCTGGCCCGTACAGCCTAGCGACCCACCACCAGCCTATGACAACTCTGCCCGGATTACTGGCCCATCAGCCAACCCACCACATGCCCCTCGAAAACTCCCTTCCCCTGGACAATTCCAACGCTGGACTATTGAACTTTCTGTCACTAAATCAGGAATAACGAATTACCATAACGGATACGTAATCATCCCACCTCTTGTAACTTTCAGCTCAAGTGCTTAACACCATGTCTTATTCTCTACACCCGACTATCATATGCATTTGTCATGTATACAGACCTTACTGTCATGTACTGACCCTAGGCAGATGGGTCAGGCCCTTGAGTCGTGGATCTGCTCGAGGTTTCTTCCTATATATATCTCCAATTCTAGGGAGTTTTTCCTCGCCCCTGTTACCCATGGGCCTCTCTCTTGCTTTCCTTTTCTTCCTTTCTTTCCTTCTTTCTCTGATTGCCTACATTCTGTAAAGCGCCATGATACATGTGTTATGTTTTGGCGCTCTATAAGCACAATAAATTAAATTAAATATAATTTTACATTGTTTTGGAATAAGCCATTTTAAATTACCTTAATTTATTTTTAATATATATAATCAGTGGTTTTGTGCACACATAAAAATGAAAAACCTCCATCTTACGGGGTTGACACACAACTGACGGTGTTGACACACAATTGACGGTGTTGACAAACTAATCGAGAATCAAACTGATTAAAGATATTTACCTAGTTTTGACATGGCAATATCAAGGGAAAGGGTATCAAACTTCAAACAAAGAGTTTCTACAGGACCTCAGGCAAGTAAGTTCTATGATTTGCTCCAATTTCTCTCAGCAAGTAAGTAAATCATTACTGCCTTCGGTGTAGAGCCAAGTATTAGATATTTATATATAATAGTTTGTCTAACTTGGGCATTGGACAAGAGGTGTTGAACATGCCTACGCTCTATGAAATCCAAACCATCAGGGGCTATATGCATAGAGCTCCCTGGTCTGGCTTGCTTGGAGGGGACAAGCTGTCCCTGTCAGTTTCAAAATCTTTCACTGGACAGAAACAGACATCCCTCCTCCTAGCCTAGTCGCCTGCTGTAGTTTTACTGGTCACCTTGATATTTTAAAGTTGTATCAGGTAGCTTAGTTGACTTTACATTCTCCTATGTGGGCCTAACACTTCAGCCATTTGGAGCAGAAGAACACACCAGAATAGGCCTGCTTAGTAAGCAGAATTTGATGGCTGCATTGCAATTCAATGCGGAAGTATTCAGAATACGTTACTCAGATTGAATACGTTACAAAATACATATTTGGGCATGTATTCTGTATTCTGTAACAGAATACTTTTTGAAAGTATCCTTCCCAACACTGCCTACATCTCATTAGTCCCATGCGCTTTCCCACCAGTGGAGCTAGTTGGCTAGTTGATCAAACTTTCGCCAACTTAAAAAAAAACGCTTAACTCCAGTCGCGATTCAAAGACCTCTGTTTTCCAGCAACAGCACCCATCTTCTTTGTTTTCAAGTAGCAAGGAATTCACGTGGAACCGTCACAACTCTGTCATCATTATGTTAAGCCCGCCCACCGACTCTACACACGATATGATTGGCCTGATCGAAGTTTGATTTTTCCAGCTCACAAGCCAACAGTGACTTGTTGCAAGAGCCGGCGTGCACACATAGCCTTCGATCGTTCTTCAACTTTGCGTGTTGGTTTGTGCATGCCAAAGCCTTATATCCAAGTGAAGTTAAAGCAGTAGAGTAGCTAATGCTTACCGCTTCCCTCATCTTATTTTCTTTTGTTATGCGGCGTTGGTTGGCTAGGCCTAGGCTACTTACAAACTCATTCAAGGCTGGGTTGCCTTGAATGAGTTTGTAAGTAGCCTAGGCCTAGCCTATGTTTTTTGTTCCTGTTTATCGAAATGCATTGTATTTCTTAAAGGGGCAGCGCTTTTTGTTTGTTCTTCTTTTCTTTGAACTTAAATTAAAGGCATAGTAGCCTTCTTTGAGAGACGCTTTTGGTTTGTGGCCAAGTGAAGTTAACAGGCTACTGAAACTGAGTTGCCAAGAGTATTTGTGGTTGTAGATTAGCCAGCTGCTGTTGTTTATTTGTTTGTTTTACATATTATGTAAAATGTAAAATTGATGAATCATTTCATTGACAAAATAATTCAATACATGTACACCTTATTATAAAACCTTAATTGTAGTATAATATGATGGTTTCTCAATTGTAGTATAATATGATGGTTTCTCATTTAATACACATACATATTATGACAAAACTTTAGGTTACTTGCGTAACCCCGGTTCTCTGATAGCATGATTGAGGTGTCTCACTATGGGATACGTCCCCTCTCCTCAGAAGCATTATCTCATTACGCCAGCCCAATTGGCTGGCAGCTGTGACGCTTGTGTCTAGAGCCAACCCCGCTTCCCGTATATATAGGAACACACAACGTCACCAGGTCATTCAAAACAAGCACACCTCTTCCTCGCTTCACACAGCAAGGAGGGTGTTGTGGTGAGACACCTCACTCATGCTATCAGAGAACCAGGGTTACGCAAGTAACATAAAGTTCTCTTTCAAGCATTCGTTTCGGTGTCTCACTATGGGATAACGTAGCTCCCGTATTGCACAAAAGCCTGTCTTGAACCAACCATATTAGGACTGTGAGCCCGAGGGCCCTGGATTAGTACACGCGCCCACCCTAAGTACGGCATGCGATAAGGGTGACGCTGTGACATCCAATCTATAAAACCTGATAAATGTATGGTAGGACGACCATCCCGCCGTCCTACACACCACATCCATAGGCACACTCTCAAATAGGGCCCACAATGTCGCCAGACCTCTCGTGGAATGTGCGTAAACCAGCCGGGACTGCCAAGCCTTTACTGGAATATGCTAGACAGATAGCCTCCACAATCCAGTGTGAAAGTCACTGCGTAGTGATCACTCTGTCTAAAAGCCGCTGTCCTATCCACATAAATACGACCAGACACAGTGCACACAAGCGCTGCTGCTCCGGAGAATCCAAAGGCACAGGCCGAAAAGCCGTCAATTCCAGAGGAATGCAGGGCTGGATAACCTTGGGTATAAACGCAGGGTTCGGGCACAGGGACACCCCACAGTCTCCCGATGCAAACTGCATACATGAAGGGTGCACCGAGAGAGCATGCAGTTCACTGACACGTTTTGCTGATGCCAGGGCTAATACCAACGCAGTTTCAAGTGAGAGCGTTTTAAGATCCACGCTTGTCATGGGCTCGAATGGCGGAACTGAAATAGCCTCCAGCACCATGGACAGATCCCACGATGGAGCAAACGGTTTTGAAACCGGCAAACTCCGACATGCTCCTTTCATGAAACGGCATATTAGTGGATGCTGACCCACTGTTTTCCCTTCAAAACCAACGTAGTCGTGATCACGGGCCAAGCCCATAGAGCCAGTCTCTTGGGGTTGGGGTGAAGGATTTCTCCCTTCGCCTGAGACAGCAGGTCCCTTTTGACACGGCTCCTTGTACAGCGTTTCTATTATTTCCGCTAGCCAGTGTTTTCCCCGACCACCGGGGTGCTACTAGAATCAGCGTTAGCTACTTCTCCCTCACTCTGGCTAGGGTGGGGGGAATCAGTGCTATGGGGGGAAATGCATAGAGGAGAACATTCGGCCATTCGTGGGCTAGCGCATCTACTCCGAGGGGCGCTTTCTAGTCCCAGAGAGAAAAGTACAGAGGACATTGAGCTGTGTCGTGTGAAGCGAACAGATCCACTGACATCCTGCCATATCGTAGCCATATCTGATCTACCACTTTGGCACTGAGCTTCCATTCACTGTAGAAGGAGGTCCATTCGAATTAAGACGTGATGTCCCTTCAGCAGGGGAAGAAAATGTTTCAGCGTCAGCCAGACAATTCAAGAATTTCTCAGAATTATGAACAGGCAAAATGGGGGTGGGGTTGTATAAAATGTATTTTACATGTGAAATCTATGAACTAATCATGTTTTTATACTTGTTGTCTAGCAGATACCAGTGAGAATTGAGTGTGCATAATGCAATTCCGTGAGACAGTTAGAATCATATATGCCTTTCAGCGTGACTTTCAGCATGGGAGAGAGAGCAGGGGTGGGATCCAGAAAGGACCACAGGGCGGGAATCGAACTTCAGACATGTCTAATGATATCAGAGAGCAACTGATAGAGTTCATAAAAAAGAGTCCTTACTACGTGCTGCAGCTGGACGAATCTACTCATATTGCTGGGCAGGCACAGCTCCTCACAAGGCGATTGAGGACGATGTCCTGTTTTGCCGGCCTTTTCAGTTGCACACTACAGGAGAAGCCATCTTCAATGCCCTTGATATTTTTATCCGTGAAAATGGTTTGTCTTGGGACCAATGCGTTGGCCTATACACGGATGGTGCACAGGCAATGACGGGCGGTGAGCGTGGCCTAGCTGCTCGCGTTCAGCAAGTAGGGACACATTGCATTGGTCCATTGCAAAGCTCTATCTGCTAAAAAATGCCATGGGCGCTAAACTCTGGCTTGTTTGGGGTCCTCTGTCAGGAGATAGGGCACGAAGTTCGCCGGCTCTCCAGGGGCGGGTGTTACAGTGGTTGTTTGAGATGCGAGAGGAGGTGAAGTGGTTTTTGGCAAAAATTAAATCAGATCTGGTGAAGCATCTGGATGACACTATGTGGCTTGCATCTCTGTCCCATTTGGTTGTTATATTTGACCGCTTGAATGGACACAACCTGTTTTTAGCCGTGAAACTCATATTTTGCTCCTAGCAGACAGAGTGAATGCCTTCACACAAAAATTTGACCTCTGGCATGGCCGCATCAGTCGAGGGAACTGCTCATGTTCCCCAGCCTTGCAGATTTTATCACTGATGCAGGCACGTCACACAAGTTCTCCTCTCTATTTCAATCAGTGTCTGAGCACCTGTCAGCAATGAGAAAACAATCTGTTACGTACTTTACAGAGGATTATCGCTCTTTTGTGTGGGTTCGAGATCCATGTGTGCAGAGCAAACAAGCTGTCAATTGATATGCAGGAACAGCTTATTGAACTGAAGAGCTTATTGAACTTAAAAGTGACAGTAGGCTGAAGGAACTCTTCGCCTTGAAGATTCTCTTCCCTTTTGCGTCAACATATTTGTGTGAGGCAGGAATCTCAAAAAATGACTACTCAAAACAAAATACCGCAATCGTGCACAAATGATTTATCTGTCATTGCGCCAAGAATTGAGGATCTATGCAAGGTAATGAAGGCTCAGGTCTTACATTAACATTGCCTACATGTATGGAGTCAAAATAGGCTCTTTAATATTGAGAGCTTGTGTTCACATGCGTAATAAAGTTTAGCAGCTGTGCAAAAGGAGTTCTGCATATGCAAAGAAATTTTGTACCTGTAGAAATATTTTGTACATGTGTGAAAAGAATATGTACCTGTAGAAATATTATGTACTTGTGTGAAAGAAATGTGTATCTGATCTGTAGAAATGTTTTGTACATATGTGGGGGGAAATGCGGATCTGTAAAAATATTTTGTACACGTGTGGAAAAAATATGTACCTGCACAAATACTTTGTACATGTGTGAATCTCCTACGCGATGCTTTCCTGCGCAACACTGAAAGTATATACATGCAAGCGTCTATAAAAATGCAGATGATATACCTACTATTAGGCCTAGTAATAATAACAATAATAAACCATACATTCATATCAGAGGTCTGGTGCCAATTCCCAATTATAGCAATAGCCTGGTAATGATAATAGGCCTACTGATAATAATAATAATAATAATAATAATAATAATAATAGTAATAATAATAACAACAATAAAGCATGTAACCACAGATAATTATATAGCAATAGCCTAGTAATGATAATAGGCCTACTGATAATAATAATAATAATAATAATAATAATAATAATAATAATAATAAATATAGCTGCAAGCAGCAATGAGGGGGCCAAGCAGTATAGGCCGGAGTAGCCACGGCGACAAGATAGAACTCAGCAGACACTCGCGATCAACACTTTCAACAAGTATAACATCAAACATAACTGATTTTGTAGGGCTGAAACAGAGCTGAGTATTGCCACCGCCTCCGCCAGCCAGCCCCCCCACCTAATCACCCCAGCCCGTCCCACCCCGTCCTGCCCTGCCCTGCCCTTGCACGCACGCATTAGAATTAACTGGATGGAACATGTTGTCATCAGTTTCACATCAAAAAATAAAAGATCGATAAAACACATCAGCAACTACAGATCAAAATGCAATATTGCTAATTGCAGCACCCCCTACAGGTCAAAGGTCACCAAAGTTTTTGAGCGTCCTCCTAATGGGGTCATGATTCCATGTAGTAAGTTTGGTTATGATACATGGCAGGGTTGCTGAGATATGAACTCACTTCCTGTTTGGCGGCTTCGCCACCAATTTCGATTGTCTGTTACGGGCGAAAGCTTTTGTCAATTGTTCCAGAAAGCAATATATAGATAGGTTATGGTCTGAAGATGGTCTCTGCCCATTTTGGTGAGGATCCGCTGAAATTTGTGACCTGTGAAAACTTGTACGTGTTTTTGATTAAATCCAATATGGCGGCCGAATCAATTACGATGACATCACAAGTTGACTTGGGTCGGCCTAAGGAACTCCAACAGCATTACCAGACACCACTAGTACATTTTAATTCCAAACACAACAGCAGCTACAGGCCAAAAGGCATGTTTCTTAATTACAGCGCCCCCTAGAGGTCAAAGGTCACCAGATTTATTGAGTGTCCCCCTGATTGGGTCCTGAGTCCATGCACTTAGTTTGGCTTTGATACATGCAAGGGTTGCTGAGATATGAGCTCACTTCCTGTTTGGCGGCTTCGCCGCAAATTTCGATTGGCTGTTACAGCCGAATGGCTTGCGTCTCTGTCCCATTTGGTTGATATATTTGACCGCTTGAATGGACACAACCTGTTTTTTGCCGTGAAACTCATATTTTGCTCCTAGCAGACAGAGTGAATGCCTTCACACAAAAATTTGACCTCTGGCATGGCCGCATCAGTCGAGGGAACTGCTCATGTTCCCCAGCCTTGCAGATTTTATCACTGATTCAGGCACGTCACACAAGTTCTCCTCTCTATTTCAATCAGTGTCTGAGCACCTGTCAGCAATGAGAAAACAATCTGTCACGTACTTTACAGAGGATTATCGCTCTTTTGTGTGGGTTCGAGATCCATGTGTGCAGAGCAAACAAGCTGTCAATTGATATGCAGGAACAGCTTATTGAACTGAAGAGCTTATTGAACTTAAGAGTGACAGTAGGCTGAAGGAACTCTTCGCCTTGAAGATTCTCCTCCCTTTTGCGTCGACATATTTGTGTGAGGCAGGAATCTCAAAAAATGACTACTCAAAACAAAATACCGCAATTGTGCACAAATGATTTATCTGTCATTGCGCCAAGAATTGAGGATCTATGCAAGGTAAAGAAGGCTCAGGTCTTACATTAACATTGCCTACATGTATGGAGTCAAAATAGGCTCTTTAATATTGAGAGCTTGTGTTCACATGCGTAATAAAGTTTTGCAGCTGTGCAAAAGGAGATCTGCATATGCAAAGAAATTTTGTACCTGTAGAAATATTTTGTACATGTGTGAAAAGAATATGTACCTGTAGAAATATTATGTACTTGTGTGAAAGAAATGTGTATCTGTAGAAATGTTTTGTACATATGTGGGGGGAAATGCGGATCTGTAAAAATATTTTGTACACGTGTGGAAAAAATATGTACCTGCACAAATACTTTGTACATGTGTGAATCTCCTACGCGATGCTTTCCTGCGCAACACTGAAAGTATATACATGCAAGCGTCTATAAAAATGCAGATGATATACCTACTATTAGGCCTAGTAATAATAACAATAATAAACCATACATTCATATCAGAGGTCTGGTGCCAATTCCCAATTATAGCAATAGCCTGGTAATGATAATAGGCCTACTGATAATAATAATAATAATAATAATAATAATAATAATAGTAATAATAATAACAACAATAAAGCATGTAACCACAGATAATTATATAGCAATAGCCTAGTAATGATAATAGGCCTACTGATAATAATAATAATAATAATAATAATAATAATAATAATAATAATAATAAATATAGCTGCAAGCAGCAATGAGGGGGCCAAGCAGTATAGGCCGGAGTAGCCACGGCGACAAGATAGAACTCAGCAGACACTCGCGATCAACACTTTCAACAAGTATAACATCAAACATAACTGATTTTGTAGGGCTGAAACAGAGCTGAGTATTGCCACCGCCTCCGCCAGCCAGCCCCCCCACCTAATCACCCCAGCCCGTCCCATCCCGTCCTGCCCTGCCCTGCCCTTGCACGCACGCATTAGAATTAACTGGATGGAACATGTTGTCATCAGTTTCACATCAAAAAATAAAAGATCGATAAAACACATCAGCAACTACAGATCAAAATGCAATATTGCTAATTGCAGCACCCCCTACAGGTCAAAGGTCACCAAAGTTTTTGAGCGTCCTCCTAATGGGGTCATGATTCCATGTAGTAAGTTTGGTTATGATACATGGCAGGGTTGCTGAGATATGAACTCACTTCCTGTTTGGCGGCTTCGCCACCAATTTCGATTGTCTGTTACGGGCGAAAGCTTTTGTCAATTGTTCCAGAAAGCAATATATAGATAGGTTATGGTCTGAAGATGGTCTCTGCCCATTTTGGTGAGGATCCGCTGAAATTTGTGACCTGTGAAAACTTGTACGTGTTTTTGATTAAATCCAATATGGCGGCCGAATCAATTACGATGACATCACAAGTTGACTTGGGTCGGCCTAAGGAACTCCAACAGCATTACCAGACACCACTAGTACATTTTAATTCCAAACACAACAGCAGCTACAGGCCAAAAGGCATGTTTCTTAATTACAGCGCCCCCTAGAGGTCAAAGGTCACCAGATTTATTGAGTGTCCCCCTGATTGGGTCCTGAGTCCATGCACTTAGTTTGGCTTTGATACATGCAAGGGTTGCTGAGATATGAGCTCACTTCCTGTTTGGCGGCTTCGCCGCAAATTTCGATTGGCTGTTACAGCCGAATGGCTTGCGTCTCTGTCCCATTTGGTTGATATATTTGACCGCTTGAATGGACACAACCTGTTTTTTGCCGTGAAACTCATATTTTGCTCCTAGCAGACAGAGTGAATGCCTTCACACAAAAATTTGACCTCTGGCATGGCCGCATCAGTCGAGGGAACTGCTCATGTTCCCCAGCCTTGCAGATTTTATCACTGATTCAGGCACGTCACACAAGTTCTCCTCTCTATTTCAATCAGTGTCTGAGCACCTGTCAGCAATGAGAAAACAATCTGTCACGTACTTTACAGAGGATTATCGCTCTTTTGTGTGGGTTCGAGATCCATGTGTGCAGAGCAAACAAGCTGTCAATTGATATGCAGGAACAGCTTATTGAACTGAAGAGCTTATTGAACTTAAGAGTGACAGTAGGCTGAAGGAACTCTTCGCCTTGAAGATTCTCCTCCCTTTTGCGTCGACATATTTGTGTGAGGCAGGAATCTCAAAAAATGACTACTCAAAACAAAATACCGCAATTGTGCACAAATGATTTATCTGTCATTGCGCCAAGAATTGAGGATCTATGCAAGGTAAAGAAGGCTCAGGTCTTACATTAACATTGCCTACATGTATGGAGTCAAAATAGGCTCTTTAATATTGAGAGCTTGTGTTCACATGCGTAATAAAGTTTTGCAGCTGTGCAAAAGGAGATCTGCATATGCAAAGAAATTTTGTACCTGTAGAAATATTTTGTACATGTGTGAAAAGAATATGTACCTGTAGAAATATTATGTACTTGTGTGAAAGAAATGTGTATCTGTAGAAATGTTTTGTACATATGTGGGGGGAAATGCGGATCTGTAAAAATATTTTGTACACGTGTGGAAAAAATATGTACCTGCACAAATACTTTGTACATGTGTGAATCTCCTACGCGATGCTTTCCTGCGCAACACTGAAAGTATATACATGCAAGCGTCTATAAAAATGCAGATGATATACCTACTATTAGGCCTAGTAATAATAACAATAATAAACCATACATTCATATCAGAGGTCTGGTGCCAATTCCCAATTATAGCAATAGCCTGGTAATGATAATAATAATAATAATAATAATAATAATAGTAATAATAATAACAACAATAAAGCATGTAACCACAGATAATTATATAGCATTAGCCTAGTAAGGATAATAGGCCTACCTACCGCTACTGAGCTAGGAGGGGCAACTACAATGAACCAGCTTTGAGGGGGCCTAGCTTGCAAAAGGTTGAGAACCCCTGTTATATAGAAATATACATCTGACCTTTTAAAAAAGGCAGATCTATATGAATTGCGTGAAGAAAATCCGCAATTCCAGATTAATCTGGAAGAATCACACCCCTGAAAATTTAAAAGAATAAAGACAAAGAAATTTAAGACAAATACATGTCTGCACCCACCTTAATGTATGTATTTTGCAGTTGGAACTGGACAGTCCCTTAGAGAGAAGCTGAATTCCAAGATCACCCAGGTCATTTTCACTCAAGTCCAGCTGTTGCAGGGAGTTTGGTGACTGTAGAACTGCAGCTACAATCTCACAAGATTGATCTGTGAGTTTACAATAAGCAAGCCTGCATAAGAACACAACATCAAATCAGATCACTACTGTCGCCATACTCAACTGGTCAAATAATTCACTTACACTGATTTAGTGTAGATTATCACCACATGTAGTTGCTGCAGCTATCTATTTTGTTTTATATTATTTCTTTATTGTAATGGCCACATTTATTAGATTTTTTATTTATTCTTATTATTCTATTTCTCAATTAAGTATTTGCCATTTTCCATTGCTTCATTGTGTTGTTTTTTGAAAACGAGAATAAATCAATTTCAAGAGGTGAAAATGGTCCGTGTAACGCTTTGCAGTGCTATGTTCTATTTGCAGAATTCACATGAAAAAAATATAAAAATAGACTTAAAATTCCGTTATCCATTCTGTAGGATGGCACAGTAAATGGGTTATTGTTGCACATCTTGATTTTCAAGTAAGCACAGTTACGGTTTTCTGTTCAGAAGTTAGTCAGAGCTTTAGGTTGGACTGAACCACGAGCACCTGGGGGAGAATACCATCTAGCTGGGCCAGGCTAGATGGTGGAAGAGAGCACCGCCTAAGTTGTGCGTGATTTTGACTCATTACTTTAGAGATTAATAACTAAAACTTCGCTGATTTTTGGGAGATGGCACATTAAACATAACTTCAGCCAATGTTGAACATATCTACAGTATATTTGAATACCATGACCATAGCAAATAAGTCCCCAAAGCAGCTTTGCCATCGACGTCAGTCTAGGCTATACAGGCTACCCCAAGCACTGTTTGACACGAGACATTTTTGTTTATTTAACACTTTACGCTAGACTAGGTTTCATTTGGCTAAACAAAGACACAACAGTGAGTATGCCTAATTTATCAGTGTATCCATTTATTAATTTCAACAGCAAATAGCCTACATTGCTATAGGCTACTACGGCTCAAGTCCATTGGATCATGTAGGTCTCCAAAGCCTCCAAGAACATGAACATTCTACACACGTACTCATAAGTGTAAGGATGCAGCAATGTCTCCCTCTGCATCTGAGGTTCTGATCTCGAGCTGACATTATCAATCGCTTGGCACCTAGATTCAAGCAGAACTGTGTTTGATAGGCCTCCATCTCATCCGCTGATAAAATGTGATCACCAACACCACGCGCCAATATGTATCAGGGCACCCCCCTACCCTTGTGGTTCACCCCAACAAAGATTGTAAAAAAGGCAAAAATCCAATATTAACTGAATTTTACTTTTGTTTCCAATCCAGTTTTTCTTTATATTGCGTTACTAATGACACATTTAGAAAATAGCAGCAATTATCTATTTGCTGACCAGTTAAAAAAATGTAAAATTGGATTATTGAACACATTTTTTATTTGGATCAGATGAATGGAGCAAATATAACAAAGCACTGCAAAGCGTTACACAGTCTAAAAATCACTACCGATCAAAACATGTCGAGGCGTTTATGTATTCTTCTGGGGTATTAAAAGGAAAAGTATGTTAGCATGAAAGATACAGTTTATAATGTAACGGCTTTAACAGTAAATTGGCCTAATCTGTTCTGATTACATAACGTTACTGTCAACAGGAGTGGCTTTTATTTTATTTATGTACAAACCTCCTATTGATCCAAAACATCAAAAGTGAATGCTTTCCATTTTAGTGTAAAAATAATTTAGCCGGTAGGCCTACTGTAAACAGAAGTTGCCTGTCAACCTAAGTTGCCCCCTCTTCTAGATGCTAGACCTTGTGATGTTTATTACCGACTTGAGATGCTATGCTTTTCTAAATGTGCAAATTAACCAAATCAATATGAAAAATATATCTATACTGAAGCATTGCTGCAATTTAAAATAACATTTTCAAACCGTTATTTTTAGATCTATATTGGTGCATGTAACAACATTCGTTCAATGGAGTGTGAATGTCCAGGAGGGGTCTTCAAGTGCAGTTATGCTGCTGCTTTATTTGTGCATGCTATTCACAACGTGAGTATAACTGATGTGGAATGCTCGTGGAAACAGCCAAAAACCAGGGGCCTCATTTATAAAACTATGCGTAGATTCTTCCCTGAAACATTGCGTATGCCCGAAACTCAGTTATTCTGATTTATAAAACCGCGCGGCACACAACTTTACGCAGGGGGCTGCTTATAAATACCCACCTGCATTGAAGTGTGCGTGCGTACACGAGAGCCATACTTCTCCCATTGTCGTCCCACAATATCCCATAAAAGGTCAATGCAAAAGGATTAATTAATATTCAATTAACATAAATAACATTTATACCGATCATTTTATTGGCTATCGTTGAAATGATGGCGGCAACACATCAATCTGGAGAAGGAAGTCCAATCTGGAAGTTGGCAGACAGTGATAATATGACATTTGGCAAATGTAGGCCTACCTATGTGAAACAAGTAGGCCTACCAACTGTTAATAACTGTATCCTATGTTTTGCCATGTGTTCATCATATACAGTGCACCATAAGGTGCAAAGTACTAATATTTGTATGGCTAATAAAATGTGTGGGGCATTATTTCATATCAGCTGGATGTCTGGTTGTCTCAGAATACCTTGCAGTGTAGTAATCTGTGTCTCAAATAAGAGGAAAGACGTAAAGTTAGTGTAGCGATGTTCAACGGTGTGCGTTTTAATAGAATACATGTTCTAGAAGACTCAGGGAGACCTAGGGCCTATATTTTGTTCACAAAAGCAATATCTCCTTACACATCCGTGGGTGTCAATATCAGCAGAAGTCCACATAAAATAATTTGCATTAATTCGAATGAATTTCACACTAAGCTACACTGTGAACATGAACTTCATTAAGGCTAGTAGTCAGCACAAGTAGCCTAGTAGATCGCACTGTCGGGAGAGGCATGATAAGCTATATTAATATTATTAAGGAACATCAATATCAATATCTTACTAAATTAATTTACTAAAAATGTTTGCAGTTTAGTGTAGACCTGTAGACCTGTAGACCTACAAACCTCATAGCCTGCGATATGAATGAATGAGAGTGATCACAAAGGTAGTAACGTAATGAAATGTTGAAGTGTTGAGATCTTGTTTATGCCCTCTGAGTTTTATTTTGTGATTTCCCCATTAGATGTCGCTGATTTACATGCCTGAAAAACTTTGCATAAGCTTTATGGACAGTCGAAAGGATGCATAGAAATGCACATCTTTTCCCGCAAAGATTTTTTTTAATAAATCCTGACTTTGGCGGGGAAAGATGCATACGCACATTTCAGCCCCGTTCACGCAACTTTTTTGTGCGCAGCAATTGTTGATGTTTTGTGAAATGTATGCAGAAGAGGGGCAGCGGGTTTGTTGCGAGAGAGAGGATTTAACTGAAGGAAAGGATAAAAAAGTGCAGCTCAATGAAAGGATTTATCTCATTTAAATAGTACAACATAGAACATTATTCTGTGGAGGCAGGTTTTGATTTCGTGGTGGCCCGCCGCAGATTAGTCAACGTCTGGGAAACACTGGCTTAGCCTACATGCTATGAATATGACACACGTT
This sequence comes from Alosa pseudoharengus, assembly GCF_046254945.1. Lineage (NCBI taxonomy): Eukaryota > Metazoa > Chordata > Actinopteri > Clupeiformes > Clupeidae > Alosa > Alosa pseudoharengus. The sequence continues at coordinate 4,883,505 of NW_027468564.1, read as the reverse complement.
TTGACCAGAGACGAAACTTAAGGTGAACATATCTACTGGATGAGCAGATACATTTAGAAGTGGCTACTTCATTTGCGCTTCCCGTGATTCACGCAGCTGCGTGAAATGTATTTCAACTTTTCGCCATGAGATGGCAGCTTAATTCTGCTGTAGCATTGCCGGTAAACAGGGCAGCAGACTGCATTCAGAGGCGTTTCAATGGCAGTGTGAATGGCAATCCACAGACCGGTGCCGGGCCATGGGCTGAACCTAGCCGGTCCGCGAAAAAAAAAAAACGTGCTAAAACATGTGCTGTACGAAGCAACTGCATATGCTTTCTCTGTCTATGATATATGGTCTATGATGAGCCTCCTCGGTAGATTGCTGGTCCACTGAGCCACAAATTTAGGCTAGATTATGCCTGGTGCTTCTGTTAATTTGCAGAACAACTGAATGGTGTTATGGATCCGTGGACCGAAAGAAAAAAAAACTAAATGTGTCCCTGATCAATACATACTTCTTAATTCATAAAAAATGATAACAGGTAGCATGTCATCTGAGTCAGACAGAAGACGGGCCCTGCTTGCTCTATTTCTGCTCCTTCCAAACTGTGTTAAAATGGTGTATTTAACAGCCAGAATTTCAACATTTTCCTGGGGGAGACACCCCTGAACCCCCGGTAATATGATCAGCACCACCTCTCACAAAATACTATCACGGGACATTTGGGGGTGTCTGATCCTAGAATCGCCCTTGTTGAGTAGGCCTAAACTGTTCGCCAAAGGCCATTATCTCTGGCCCCAGGTTGATAAAAAAGTAGGCTCTGATTTAGGCTCTGAGTATTTTGTGAGAAAACTATAGCGTTTGGTAAATGGAGATGCAGATCAACTCCCTAATTAATTTCTTTGCGCAACAGCCCAATCAATGGCAGGAAACGAAAGCTTGCTAAAATAACAGAGGTGAAGATAATGCAAGACAAGGGCTGGCATGAATGCAAGCGACAAGCGATGGGCTGCATAGAAAGACTTTATAGTTTCCAGATGATAGCCTACACAAACAAAATTGATTTATGCCAATTTAACCTCTTATCAGAGTAGATGTATTTATTGGTATTCTTATGTATTGTCTAACAAGTTCCATGTTAGTGTTTGTTTCACGCATGCAGTTTGTGTTTAGGATGCGCCAGACAGGCAGCTTGGTTGTCTTCAACTTAAAGTTTCTGTCGCGAAAGTTCAAAGGTGTGTCTAGGCTGAGAACAGAATCTCATTGGCTGTTTCAAGGCTGTTTTCTCAAAATGAGTTTCCTCTCCTACTCTGAGCACGAAATCTCCACTTAAGAAGCACGTACATACACCAAACTATATGTCTAACTATATTTAGGAAATTCTTACAGAGGAGTTTGTTGATATATTATTATTCCTAGCTTGATTTATATGACATTTTATAAGTATAAGTATATATACTCTTTTGATCCCGTGAGGGAAATTTGGTCTCTGCATTTTCTGCAATCCGTGAATTAGTGAAACACACTCAGCACACAGTGAACACACAGTGAGGTGAAGCACACACTAATCCCGGCGCAGGGAGCTGCCTGCAACAACAGCGGCGCTCGGGGAGCAGTGAGGGGTTAGGTGCCTTGCTCAAGGGCACATCAGCCATGGATGTGGGCATAGGTAAGCAGTGGTCAGCCACTTTCCCTGCCCACATTTTTCCCTCTGGTCGGGGATCGAACCAACAACCTTTCGGTTACAAGCCCGAAGCCCTAACCAGGCTGCCCCAAGTGCCCCAAGGCTGTTGGTCTGCGGAGAAACCTGATAAGTAACTATGATGGCGGATGGTAGTTTTGAAACTGATATGGCAAAAGGGTATTTTGAAGATATGGTGCACAAATCCGATGTTCATTGCTGCCTGTACGAGCCGCAATACAGAGAGGAACAGGAGGCCTGCAGCAAGACCTGCCTGTTGATTAGTAGGGAAAGCCCGGGCTCGTGAGTATCGTGAAAATCGGCTTGAAGGAATGTAGCCTAACATTACTCTCAAATTATTGCACAAATTAGTAGCACATGTCGGATATGCTAGCCTATGCTGTCAATTCGCGGGACATCTGACATGGAAATATGTAAAATGCGATTTTTGTGCGAACAAGCAGCCTAATGATGGTTCGCAAAATAGAGATTTTTAAAAAAATCCCATACAAACAGCAGAACCTTCGATATGGTCACAAGATTGAGTGCAACATAAAAAATTATCGTTTTAATTTTAGAATTTTTATTAATGCCAGAATGCTCATTAAGAACTCATTAAGTGCCAAAAACTTAATATTACGTTTTTCCTTCCCATGCGTTGAGTGCCAAAAACGTAATATTACGTTTTTAGCTTTTTTTTTTAATTATGAAACTAAACACTCTAACACACCTTATATGTGATTTTGGGAACTCTGTGATTAATGGAAATGAAATATATGACGATCGAAAACTCATGAAAACGCACAATCTGGACATTTTATCTGGACATTTTATCATAACTCGGTTGCCGCTTTGGGTCGAATCAGTGACGCATGCACGTCAGGTCAAAACCAGGTCATTTTCGTGGGTCTATCACTAGGTGGCAGTCTTGCCAGATCACTTCCCGGAAAGTTTACACAAGTAACAGGGAACGCTTCATATTTCATGAAAGACGTTATATCTCCATTTCTAGAAAAAAACAGCGATTTTGATGAAAACTAGCCACTGTTTAGCTTGGGATTTCTCAGGAACAGAGGCGTGTAGAAATACACGGTTTGCACCCACCGAGAGCTTAAAGTCTCACCTTTTAAACGAGACGTTGTATGTGTTCATAGCTATAACACAGAATATGCTGTGGCTGTACAAAAATCTAAATGGTCTAGATTGCTGGCACTCTAGGACAAAGCTCCCGAAAACAGCTTGGCATTCAATGAGTTAATGAGTCCCTCTGTGTGCTTGTAGCTACTTCCTGGGGTTGGCTTGGTAGGGCAATGAAGAGCAGTGAAAGGCGGGGAATTCTGGGAGTTGTTTGTTTTCTCCCATCTCAGGGAAAAATGAGGGAATGATGCACGACCATTCAAAAATATGTTTCTAACGATACAAAGCTTAATGCAAATGGGTGAAATGTCCCTTTAAATGCTATTTTGTTGACCTCATCATATTCACTAACCTCAGTATTTCCAGACTGCACTTAGTATGCTCCAGTCCAACAGACAGCAACCTCACTCCAGAATCCCTCAGAGGATTAGAACTCAGGTCCAGCTCTTTCAACTGGGAGTTTCCTGACTTAAGAGCAGATGATAGAACCTCACAGGAATCCTCTTTGAGATCACAACCAACTAATCTGCAGCAACAAAACACACATGGCAGGGTAATTATTGCTACATTAATTTAATTAACTAGATATTACATCACCACTATATCCTAAAAGACAAAGCCAGTATTATAACCTGGTTACTATTTTCTTGTTCTGTAGTTTATTACGCAGAGCTGCTATTCTTACTCACCGTGCTGTCCTACAAACCTTCAGGACTACAAGCAGTCTTTTACGACCCTTACTTGTTGTCTTGTACTTTGTCAGGTCAAACTCATCCAGTGGCTCCTCTGACACTAGAAGCATGTAGGCCATTCTTGAACATTGGGTAGGTGAGAGCTCTTCTCCAGAGTTCATGTACTGCTGAATCTCCTGATGAAGGGAGTTGTCCTTCATCTCCAATAAACAGAATAACAGATTCATGCATCTTTCAGGGAATTTAGTGTCCTCACTCAGAATTCTTTTGATATACTGGGTTGTTTCCTTTAGGCTGTCTGAGCTGCTCTCCTTGTGTGTCAGAAGGCCTTGTAAGAGTGTCTGGTTTGACTCAACTGAGATGCCAAAGAGGAAGCGAAGGAAAAGGTCCAGACTTCCATCTTCCCTCTGTAAGGATTTATCTATTGCAGCTCTGAACAAATCAGCCATGGAAAGGTTGGAAGGGGCTTTCGAGCCCTCCTTGAATAAACTATGCAGACGTTTCTTTATTGCTGTAAAGGTAGATTCTTGTGAGGCAAATTGTCTCAGGGTTTCTGTGTTCTTATTCACAAAGGAGTGAAACACAAACAATGCAGCCAGAAACTCTTGAATGCTCAGATGCACAAAGCAATAAACTTTTTGTTGGTCAACAGCATACTCACTCCTGAAGAATTCAGAGCACAAACCAGAGTACAATGTAATGTCTTCTTCATTGATGCCACACTCTTTCAAACTGTCCTCATAAAACAAGATATTACCCTTCAGCAGTTCTTCATATGCTAGTTTAGATAGTTTTAAAATAACCTTTTTGTTGGACTCCAGACGTTTATTATCATCTCGTTCAAAGCCCTTACCATATTTTTGGCCCTTCCTGTTTGTCTCAGTGAGCAGAAAACAGATATAGACCTCAGTGAGTGTTTGAGGCAAGTCACTTGTGCTGGTAAGACTGATCTTTTTCAGAAGTACAGTGGCTAAGATCCAGCAGAAGACAGGGATGTGGCACATGATGTACAGGCTCTTTGACCTTTTAATGTGAGTGATGGCTTTGTTGGCTTCAGCTTCATTCTCAATCTTCTTCTTGAAGTATTCATCCTTCTGTTGGTCACTGAACCCTTGCACCTCTGTCCACCTGTCTATGCATTTATCAGGGATCCGTTTGACAGCTGCTGGCCGGGAGGTTATCCAGATAAGTGCATTAGACAGAAGCTTGCCTTTGATGAGGTTGGTTATCAACACATCTACTGACACTGTCATCAGGGGATCACAGATGTCAATGCTTTTTTCTACATTTAGGGGGAGTTTGCTCTCATCCAGACCATCAAAGATGAATATGATCTTCAACTTCTCAAGCATATGTGGATTTATGTCCTTTTCACTCAGTTCATGAAAATCAAGGAGGAGTTTGAGAAGAGAGTATGACTCATTTTGTTTCAAGTTTAACTGTCGGAATTGAAGTGCAAATATGAAATCAACATCCTGGTGGGCCCTTTCTTCTGCCCAGTCCAGAATGAACTTTTGCACACATACAGTTTTTCCTATACCAGCAATGCCTGTGGTCATCACAGTTCGGATTTTGTCACACTTAAAGATGTCATTACAGTTGATTTTGTCTTTGAGTGCCCTTTGGAGTTTTGACTGTGTTTCAATCCTGCAAACCTCATGTTGAGTGTTGACGCCTTCAATCTCTCCCTCTGTGATGTAGAGGTCTGTGTAGATCTTATTCAGGAGTGTTTTGCTCTTCCCATCCTCAATACACTCAACATTACCAAACTTCTCTATCATCCACTTTTTGTGTTTTGCTTTGACGTTGAGTACACTTGCATCCACTGGAGTAAAAGAAACAAGAAATCATTGAAATGCTCTCAACTAATTCATATATTTTGCTTAGTCATGCTTTGTCATACATGGTAGCATTTAAAATATGACCATGTGAAACTACTTACTTTCAAACTCTGTATATTACACATTTATTGAAGTTGAATCTATGTCCACAATAATGATGATGATAATAATAATAATAATAATAATAATAATAATAATAATAATAATAATAATAATAATAATAATGGATATATTAATTATAGATTATTACTGCATCATAATTGTCTTAGTATTGTGTCATTATCAAAATCTCACCATCTTCCTTGTTTGAGTCTTGAACATTTGCACCCTCTGATAAAAAAGTGAAAAGAAAAAAAAAAACATTGTAAAATTATGATCAATGTTTTGTGCAAAAACATAATGTACACGTATAATGATCATAGTTATGAAAAATTGCTAATTTAGTTATAAATAATTATATTTCATAACATTTATTGCACTCAGCTAGAAGTACTCAAACATGAGGTACAGGTAGGTGTAGAATAAGGTCATACCATCTCTCTTTCCTGATCCTGCAGTATACCTGGAGAATCATAGCAAGACAAAAAGAGAAATTCTTTGGAAATGCATTTATATTTATTAATGTATTTACTTAAATACATACAAACAATACTGGAAAAATACTGCTGTGTATGGTGTGTGTGTGTCTGTGTGTTTGTGTGTGTGTTGTGTATATCTACCTCTCTTCTAGTCTGACTGCAAGGTTGTTGAGGTTCATCTTCCTCAGGATGGTTAGAGCCATTTTCACTGAGCCTTCCCCCCCATAGGCCTTCTTCATAATAGAGGCAACCTCAGTAGCATCACTGTGCTCCAGCTTTCCTTCGGGAATATGCTTAAACCCCTCCATGGTCCCCTCAGAGTCAGATAGGTACGTCTTGAACCGCTCCAGTTCTGCAGACCCCAACTCATCCAGAGTTCTGAAGAGCAGGTCCAAAGAGTTCACAGCCATGATGCTCACCTGACACACAGACAAATACAGATAATTAGTCTCTATTGGAGTCTAGTCTTACCCTTGAGGACCAGACCCAATCTGAAAGATTTAGGGTATGGCTACGAATAATGTAATGGCCCAACTCGAGGGGTGGCACCAAGCGTGCATTTGAAAATCTCACTGCACGCAATTGGATAACACAATACGACCAGCGTTTACTGACTAATCGCTTTTGGCCCGCCTATATCAGATACACTGATGTGATTGGTTACACGAGATGAAATGTGCATCATTACTTATTGCCAGAGTCTCTTGCAGAGACAATTCGAATTGTGCTCTTGCGAGAACTAGTCTAGTCTTATATTTTTTGTTCAGTATACATGAAGTCACAGTGGTTAGCATTGGTTTCTGATCAAAGCATTAGTAGCGAAGGGATAGAGCAGTGACCCGGGTCTCCAGGGCACTAAACCTGCAGGTTGACCGCAACGCCAAAGAGCCAGGCCCGTTGGTATGGCAGTCGAAGCGCATACTCAACTGTAGTGACGGTACTTGAAAAGTGTGCCATTAATTTACATCCATATTTCAATATTATCAACCTGGTATTTTAAAATACTGGACTTTGATGAAAAAAAGAGAAATATGTTATATTACACTCTATTTCCTGTTGTTTAACCAAACTTTAACGTTTTCTTAATCTCTTTCCTGTTGGACCCACCTCCAAATTACATTATCATACATGTTCTGCACTCTGAGAACCAAAAATCAACCATAAGGGTGCCCTGTAATCCTGGCCACTAATTTTACACTGCGTCTGGAGTGAAACTATATTGCCATTTAGTTGGCTCAGTTTTGCTCAGGATTTCCATTAAGGAGAAGACCACTGTTAGAGGGCAGACATACCTCTCCTCTATGTTAAATGCAAAATTGATGACTTTCTCAATTACCATTAACCTGCCCACTTGGAGGTGTCACAAAGTACAATACTTGCCTTATGTGTCTGTGTACTTACTTCTGTGATGGAGTTGATTTTCACCTTATAAGGTAGAATTGCATCTACCAAAAAAAAGAAGCGTAATAAGAAATCAATCCACTGTACTCAGCTAGAATAATTCACACATAAGCTGTTGCATGACTTATACATTTACTGTAGTAAGTGATGTTTTATGGATCTATGTCCATAATGATCATAATTATGATTCATTATTATATTTTAGTTATAAAAAGTCTTCCCGTCTAACCGTCTTCCTTAATAGAGTCTTGAACAATTGCATCCTCTCATACAAAATATCAAAATAAAATATTTTTTAAGAAATCATTCAAGTGCACTCAGTACTCAAACATGAGTTACAGGTAGGTGTAGAATGTGTTAAAGTCTCACCAACTCTCTCTCCTGACTCTGCAACCTTCCTGGAGAAATATGGGAAAAATTATAAATGAATTACAATTATTCATTTAAATACATAAAAATATTCATAAGAGCACTGGAGAAATATCAATGTATTGTGTATGTGTGTGTGTGTGTGTGTACGAGTTGTGTATATCTACCTCTCTTCTAGTTTGTCTGCAAGGTTGTTGAGGTTCATCTTCCTCAGGATGTTCTGAGTCATTTTCACTGAGTCTTCATCCCCATAGGCCTCCTTCATTTTAGAGGCAACATCTGTAGCGTCAACATCTGTAGCGTCACTGTCCTCCAGCCTTCCTTTGGGGATGGGCTCAAACCCCTCCACTGTCCTCTCAGACAGGTACGTCTTGAACCGCTTTAGGTCTGCCTTCTTCAACTCATCCAGAGTTCTGAAGAGCAGGTCCAGAGAGTTCACAGCCATGATGCTCACCTGACATACAGACAAAAACGGATAGTTGGTCTCTGAGCCTAGACAGTTTGCCACGGTGCCCATTTAGTCATTATCACCGTTGAAGTAAGCCCCTTAAAGGAGCACTCTGATATTGAGGATATTGTGATGTCGTGCAGTGTGAAGATACTGTGGCCAAAAGTTACTCCAAATTTTCCTATATACAATTTTCAGCAAGTGATAACTTATCAATATTGCAACTGTTGGACAATTATTTTAGACATTGAAAACATTTAACAGTGTAGATCCCTGAAAATTCCAAGGATCTAGCATTAATCATTCAAAAATAATAACATTGTTTTCATCTAATTGTTTTCATCTGACAGCAATGGGAGCAAAAGTGCTTTTATATTTGTATTTGCCATTCATTTACACCATATTTCAACATTATTAACCTGGTATTTTAGAATAGTACTTTAATGTGAAATATGTTACATAACACTCTGTTCATTGCTTTCCTGTTGAACCCAAATCCGCAAGCGGCAATGGCGGGCCCGAGCACCTGCGGGCCACAACTCGTGACATGTCGGAATCCAACAAAGCACCGACGTGGTGCATTTGTGAAATGTACATATTTGATGCGTGTGCTATTTGTTTTTGTATTTTATTTTCTGCCACATGTACTTGCTTGGCCAGGTGGGGGCGCAATGCAAGGCAGGCCCATTGGGTGTCATCATAATCATAATATATATTAACCTGAGAAATTTCAGACCATTCATTTTAAGCAAAGAACATTTCTGATACACTTTTTGATTGGCCAGATGGTGGCGCTATGTTAGGCATGGAAATTACACATGTGAATATCATCACAATAATGATATCCACAGTTTCAGATCAATCACTTAAGGCATTGTCCATTTTCTGGCACATTTCCTGCTTGGTGGTGCTATGCCAGGCAGGCCCATTTCAAATGAATCTGACAAACCGTCTAGGAGGAGTATGTTCAAATTGATCATATGACATCAGTATAATTGTCATTATTTTTGTTGCCAGTTGGTGGCGCTATGCCAAACATGCATTATGGGCATGTGAATATTATCATTAACATTGTCTTCAATGACCTTAGAAATGTAAAACATTTCGAGCCATGTATGGTGAATTATGACACATTTATTGTTTATATGGAAGGGTATTAAAATTAATAATTTCGCCCTTTTGTCAAATTACAACATATCAAAAAAAAGCTTCACAATTTATAATCAGGAACATCTCGGCGTCATGTATACTAACTTTGACATGAATCGGATCAACCGTCTAGGAGGAGTACGTTAAAATTGATCATGTCCACAACGCACAAAAGCTCAATTACCTCACTTCCTGTGGGCGTGGCTAATGGCATGTTAATACAAAAGAGTTACATACACCCACCAAATGTGGTGTGTGTATCTAAAACTATATGCCAACCACAAGTCACAGTGACATAAGGGGGCGCTATGGAGTTCCTGGGCAACGCCCGGTGCCAAGCTTTTATCCCTGTCTATTCACTGTACCACTTGATGTCTGTGCCAAATTTCATGCGTTTTCACCCATTAGTCTGGTCGTGATCCCCATAGGCCCAATAGTAAACCCAGAAATGTTGAGTACCCTAAAGTTTTATTGCAGAAATGTCATCTATAGGCCTAGTGGGTGGAATTCAACTTGGTTGCCTAAAGTTGCACTTTGGGCAATTTGCATAATTAGCATAAATAGGCAATTAAGGCGAAGCAGTACAGGTGAATAGGGTAAAAATTTTAAATCATAGATATCACCATGAAACTTTCTGAGTTGATTACTTATGTTAAGATGAGAAAAAAATGTATTGCATGTTTTTTATAATTTAATGTTTACATATACAAATGAGGCCCTATTCATTAAAAATGCTCTAATTTGCATACACACAAAAGCAGATAGTGTGATAAAGCCAGGCTCAAAATTGTTTTTCCAAGGTAAACACGTGTACTTGGTTGGGTGAGTTGGTGAAAACCTTTAAGAAACTTGGTAAGGAGGCAGTGTTGACCTATGGACAGACAGATTAAGAAATTAAGTGTGCCATGCAAAACTAGAAAAGCACTCCGAGAGTGCAGACCTCCGCCAAGTGAAAACATAACCGCCTCCTGGATCCAGACGGTGATCCGGATCACTCCCAAACTTTTTGAGTTATCTTGCGAACAAACAGATGAACAGACAAACAAACAAACAGACAGACAAACAAACCCTGATGAAAACATAACCTCCTTGGGTTATAACTATATAACAGCATGCACACACAAACCCACAAGAACTAAATACAATATGCAAAATAACCATATCCAGCATGCACACGTACACAAATGCACAATAACTATACACAAGAACTATATACAATATGCAAAATAACTATATCCAGCATGCACACGTACACAAATGCACAATAACTATATACAAGAACTATATAGAACATGCAACGCGCGCGCACACACACACACACACACACACACACACACACACAGTAAACTATAACTATATACAGTATGTACACACGCACGCGCGCACACACACACACACACACACATTTAACAACAACCACACAATCCCACTCAATAGCCTTCACCATCTTCATCATTTCTTTCCTCATTCCCTTCAGTCTCATCATCTTCTTGATCTTTATTATTGTATTGTGAATGGGTTGCAGCATCGGACCTCACCCCCTTCACACTTGCAATAGTCAGTACAACTGACTGACTACAACTGAGGCTCTCTCTGACCTGCAGCCTTCCACAACATGACCTGAAGATGAGCACGCAGTATGTGCATCATCAGGTTGGCATCTGTTGGAGGAAGCTTTTTAAGCTTAGGAAGCTTTTTGCTGCGACTGTAAATCTGGTAGCGAGTGTTGTTCGTCGACTTGGCCTTCTTCTGCCCATACAGTGCAACAAAGAACTCGGTCCCAGTATCTTTTAGGTCACTATGATTGGTATCAGGTTCCCCAAGCACTGTATTGAGACCAGGAATGGTATTTCCTAGGAATACTTTCAGCGCAGATGTCTTGCCCTTCCAATGGGATGTGACACTGCCTCCTATCCCTGTGGGAAGGGTAAGACATCTGCGCTGAAAGTACTCCTAGGAAATACCATTCCTGGTCTCAATGAACAACACTCGCTACCAGATTTACAGTCGCAGCAAAAAGCCTCGTAAGCTTAAAAGCTTCCTCCAACAGATGACAACCTGATGCTGCACATACTGCATGCTCATCTTCAGGTCATGTTGTGGAAGGCTGCAGGTCAGAGAGAGCCTCCTGCAGAGGCCAGAGACATCACACAGTTTGGGTGGGAGGTTGCTAGTGAAGGGGCTGTCATGCCCGCTCTTGCCATTCAGGCAGTGGCTCCAGTAAATTTGCTTGATGTCACCAGCTGTAGCTGCAGCACATTGAAAGCAACAAAGGAAACTGCAGCTGCCATGCTGCAAGTCTCAGTTGCACTGACTATTGCAAGTGTGAAGGGGGTGAGGTCCACTGCTGCAATAAAGATCAAGAAGATGATGAGACTGAAGGGAATGAGGAAAGAAATGATGAAGATGGTTAAGGCTATTGAGTGGGATTGTGTGGTTGTTGTTAAATATGTGTGTGTGTGTGTGTGTGTGTGTGTGTGTATGTGTGTGTGTGTGCGCGTGTGTGTGCATACTGTATATAGTTATATAGTTTACAGTGTGTGTGTGTGTGTGTGTGTGCGCGTGCGCGCGTGCGTTGCATGTTCTATATAGTTCTTGTATATAGTTATTGTGCATTTGTGTACGTGTGCATGCTGGATATAGTTATTTTGCATATTGTATATAGTTCTTGTGGGTTTGTGTGTGTGCATGCTGTTATATAGTTATTACCTCCGCCAAGGAGGTTATGTTTTCATCGGGGTTTGTTTGTCTGTTTGTTTGTTTGTTTGTTTGTTTATCTGTGTGTCTGTTCATCTGTTTGTTCGCAAGATAACTCAAAAAGTTTGGGAGTGATCTGGATCACCGTCTGAATCCAGGAGGCGGTTATGTTTTCGCTTGGCGGAGGTCTGCACTCTCGGAGTGCTTTTCTAGTTTTGCATGGCACACTTAATTTCTTAATCTGTCTGTCCATAGGTCAACACTGCCTCCTTACCAAGTTTCTTAAGGCGAGACACGGCAGGTGAAAACATCGTTTTTTCATGCACTGGTCAATTTCGAGATTTTGAGCTAGTCTGTTACCTTAGCATGTATTCTGTCACACTACTACAACAAAAAAGTCCGATTTACACATTTAGGTGTTTATTTCATTATATTGTGTCTACTCGCGCCTGTATATTTATCCTAAATTCAGCAAAAGTTAGCATTCTAACCTTGCATGCACTCCCGCGACTGTGACCCAAAACATATCGTGTGTAGTACCGTTGGAAAGCTCTGTTTTTCCTGTATCAAGCTATGTGATCCATATATGGACACTTCCTTTGTATCAGCAACCAATCGCGAAAGTTCAAAGACGAGTCTAGGCTGAGAACGGAATCTCATTGGCTGTCTTTCAAGGCTGTTTTCACAAAACGAGTTTCCGCTCCCACTCTGAGCAAGGAAACTCCACTTCAGAAGCACTTACATACACCAAACTTTCTAGACTTATGCCTAACTATATTTCGAAGATATTTACAGAGGGGTTTGTTGATATATTATTCCTAGCCTGACTTACATGACATTTTATGCCTAAAAACATGGCAAAAATCGATTTTTTATGGCTATTGACATTATATTCTGATTTACAGGATAACTAAAGTAGATATTCATTAATCCCTCTGTATTTTTTTTCAACATCTATTATCTGAACACAATGAAAACATAATTTTGAACCTGGCTGTATCCAATGCTCAGGTTTCTTGTTTTAAAATGTATGCAAATTAGCGCATATTTAATGAGATAATGCCTAATTTGCATATGTAAACATTACATTACAGAAAACTTGTAATACATTTTTTTCTCATATTAATGTAAGTAATCAACTGGGTAAGTTTCATAGTAATATCTGCTTGTTAAAAATTTTACCCTATTCACCTGTAGTGTCTCGCCTTAAAGGTTTTCACCAACTCACCCAACCAAGTACATGTGTTTACCTTGGAAAAACAATTTTGAGCCTGGCTTTATCACACTATCTGCTTTTGTGTGTATGCAAATTAGAGCATTTTTAATGAGATAGGGCCTCATTTGCATATGTAAACATTAAAATATAAAAAACATGCAATACATTTTTTTCTCATCTTAACATAAGTAATCAACTCAGAAAGTTTCATGGTGATATCTATTATTTAATTTTTTTACCCTATTCACCTGTACTGCCTCGCCTTAATTGCCTATTTATGCTAATTATGCAAATTGCCACTTTAGGCAACCAAGTTGAATTCCACCCACTAGGCCTATAGATGACATTTCTGCAATAAAACTTTAGGGTACTCAACATTTCTGGGTTCATGAAATCACGACTAGACTACATGGGAAGCACCTCTTTTGGCATCATGATTCATCACATATTTCATCATATATTAGTCTGCACAAAATCCCAAATACCTCACTTCCTGTTGGGCGTGGCTAATGCATTGTACATACGAAAGTCGTTCATCTTGGGGAGATACAGACACCTACCAAATTTGGTGTGTGTAGCTGAAAGTATATGCCCACCACGGGATCAGTCATTTAAGGGGTCGTAAGGGGGCGCTAGCGAGTCTCTGGGCCATACCCGGGGCCAAGCTTTTTTACCTAGCTGCTTTGTGACACCTGATGTGTGCGCCAAATTTCAAGACTTTTCGATTATGTTAACCACCTCAAAATATTTGCCAACCACGGGATCAGTCACCTAAGGGGGCGCTAGCGGGTCCCTGGGCCACGCCCGGGGTCAAGCTCTTGTACCTAACTGTGATGTGTGATACCTGACGTGTGTGCCAAATTTCAAGACTTTTCGACCATGTTAACCACCTCAAAAACAGGAAAGCAAAAAAGTGGAATAACAATAATAATAGTGAAAAAAAAAATAATAATAATCCTTACAAAAACAATAGGGCCTTGCGCCTTCGGTGCTCGGGCCCTAATTATCATACAGTATTTCTTGGATAGAAACGTATGTTCACACTCGGTATCATGTTTCAACACACATTAGGTCAATATCACACTGGAATTCTCCTTTAAGGAGGGCCCTTAAATTCACTTTAAATTGATAGCTTACTATGAAGCTATATAATATAAAACTGTCCTCGAAAGATGCCCGCACCCCACCCTCCCTTTCACTTTACTAGATAGGTAGATAGATTTTGCATAATCCTGCCCTCAGATTGTATGTAAACCGCTGGACAGTGTTTTATGCAAGTTAAAAAACAAAACCACATTAATACCATATTAACTGTTGCGGGGTATTGACCTCATAACTGAAGACATTTTGCAAAATCATTGTATAAACCTCGGCTAAATTACGGTACTACACATTGACGTGTTAAAAGCAAAAATAGTGAGTTTGCATTCCTCAGTGCAACTATTTATGTGGATAAAAGCTGTTAATTAGCCTACTGGTGCGGGCATACATGGAGAACTACATTTAAAGCCAGACACTGCGGCGACATGCAACTGCACAAGTTTTCAAAATATGTCAAATTATATAACTCTCAATAATTAACCCATTCGCGCTGGATGCTGCATGACGCAACATTGACCCTCCCGCTGGATGCTGCGTAGCGCAACATTGACCCTCCCGCTGGATGCTGCGTAGCGCAGCATGCTTTTTATTTCATGTTTCTAGGTGCTACAGAGGCTTAGATATTAAATTTTGGTAGACGTTGACAATTTTTAGTATGTTTTCAGAAAACCCTCAGGAAATAGGGTTATTTAGTCTAGAATGCCATAGGATTCTATAGGCGTTTTTAGCAGGCATTTTAGGAGTAAATGGGTTAAACAAAAGTCTAAGGATCTACTCAATCTACTTGAGTAGAAGTAAATATTCCAATTGGACAAACCTACTCGAGTAAAAGTAAAAAAGTACTCTTAGTTATTAAGTTACTCAAATTACAAGTTACTTTTCATTTTTGTATTGAAGTGCTTGGATCAGCGATAAAGACATAACGGGCCCTATTTTTGGGATCTAAAACACATGGGGCTGTATTTTGCACACCAGCGTATGGCGTAAAACTCGTTTTTCATCCGCGCAAAGTTTAATTCATTTTTTTGCACGTTTATTTTTTAAACATTGCGCCCAGGGGTGTGGCAATTAACAACCTAGGGAGGGGCCTGACACGTTGTCTAAAAATCGCTATCATACACCACCTAAACCTGGTCAGAAGTCAATGGCGTTGTTCATATGCTATTTTAAGAGCGCAACAGTCATATTAGCAGGTGCACGCACCATCCTTCTATCATTCATGAACGCACACCAGCGCACGTCCATGCAAAGCATTACAAATTGCACGATTACAATGGGAAACATAATTAGAATAAAGATATTACGAAATACTGTACATCTCATAATGAGTAGTTATTCACAATCATTTGCAAATTGGTAATGACGGTTAAAAGTGATTAGGGGAGAGGCGAGAGACACGTATGGAGCAC
This sequence comes from Alosa pseudoharengus, assembly GCF_046254945.1. Classification (NCBI taxonomy): domain Eukaryota; kingdom Metazoa; phylum Chordata; class Actinopteri; order Clupeiformes; family Clupeidae; genus Alosa; species Alosa pseudoharengus. Next base: position 4,867,804 of record NW_027468564.1, on the reverse strand, counting down.
AGCTGAAGACGCACGGTCACGAGATATAAGCAACTCCTCTGCAGGATCAATGTTGTTTTATTCAGTCATTTGAGCAACATTAGGGTAAGTGTTGCTTTTTCCAGCCTATGTTTTCGGTGGTAACCCATTGTCAGTCAATAGTGAAAGTAACTGCATATAACTGTCTTGTCGTTGACTGACTCCTTGGTGAAGTTAGTTTCACTTTGCCAATGAGTTCAAATAATAGACGAGTGCAAATGCGTGAAGGCTATGCTAGGTTTTAGTAAAGCATGGTTTAAGAATGACTATTTCATACGTTTCTTAATCAGTCATGGGTGTGTTTTGGGCGTATCAGCCTTTAAACCAATCAGAATGACATCTGTCATTCCCTTTAATAGCAAGCAGTGGAACTTCAAACAGTGCATCGGTATTTTGTTAGTCAGCAGTGCATTTGTGGGAGAGAGAGATAGAGAGAGATAGAGAGAGAGAACGACCTGGGGTGCGTTTCTAGAAAAGTTAGCAACGATGTTGCTACACCGCAACTTGCAATTAAACCACTATGTTGTAACACCTGTTTCCAGAAAGCATCACACCTTTATTATCTCTGCAATGTTACCAGTATGGTTTGACTCTGAGGAAGGCGCAGTGCGTCGAAACGTCAGTCGATTGGGCTCCATAATAAAAAAGTTTAAAAGTTATCTGAGTGCTTCGGTCATCCCTGGGTTTAGTCTCCCTGAAGTGGCCCAGCCAGTCTCTCTAACTCAGGGGTCTCAAACTTAAATGAGCTGGGGGCCACTTCTGCCAACGTCATCTGATTGGAGGGCCGCTTCAGTGTTAAAGAATAATACAAAAAAGAATGGCTATTTCCTAAAATGCAATGTTTTTTTTTTTTTCAAATACAAAACTGCAAATAGAAAATGCAAGTCTTTTTATCTATTTTTAGACACCTATGCTATAAAATAATGATAGAATAAATATTAATTAAAATTATGAAAAGAAACAAAAAAAACATAAAAACAGGTATGTGTGTGTTTCACACCAAATAAAAATATTTTCCTCTCATAACTTGTTAAACATATCAAAGTTTCAAAAGACCATGGCTTGAAAGTGGTCAGAGATAAAGTCCTACTGTAAATGTAAAAATCTTTGAGTATAAACAAAAGTTTATGAAGGGGGTAAATGTACCCATCTAATTTGCCACTGGATGGCAAGCACCTCAAATCAGGGGCGTGCAGAGACCTTTGAAGGGGCAGGGGCTCAAATTTTTAAAAAAGGGCACATGGAACAAAATTTTCAGAAAACGTGTTAACTTTATTTAAAACTTGTCTTTACTGGGCATCTTTGCACTGCAGAATATAATATGTTTTTTTTAGAACATAATGCATACGAAAGCTAGAAAAGATACACACAATTTGAATGGTGTAAACTGGAACTTAAGTTTTACATTCCCTAGCCTATAAAGCTTTAATCATCTGAACCTGAGCTGGACATTTTTTTTTTTTGCATTTAAATTCTAGCATTATGCTATTTCAATGATGATGGTGGGACAGGCTATTATATGGTTTAGCAATTTGCAAAGTAGTCTAATGTACTGATGAACATTTTATACATTCTCATATTTATTCATTATGTATCAAGAAGAATGGGTGTAATTAGCAGACAGAGCTGTAACACATTTTTCTAATTTCTCTCCTTGGTTCTGAAAATTCAATAGGAGTGCATGTACTGTAGGCCTACTGTAGCCAGGGCACAGACAGATAGGTCTTTTCAGTTTTCATTAGGCTATTGTCTACACAGAGATCATAGGCTATAAGGCTACATCTTATTGATTAAATTCAAAGCTAATTTTAATAGCCTAGAAATCTAGACGCACCCTAGCGGCAGCAAATATGTTATTGCCTAGTCTGGCTTGTCAGGCTATAATTTTAATGTTTATCACAGTGAACTACCACCATTAGCAAGCTGGTGTCTTGCAGATTCACGTGCTGTGCGTGTGGCCACTGAGTGAAATGACGCGTAATGCAGCCTACTGTAAACAGAGAACGACGTGTGGAGTTGGGTTAGTTAAACAACTACAGTAGCCTATGTCGTCGGCTTATGATGATTTAGAAAAGGTTTGCCTGCTCTGTTTTATGAACTAGGTCTACTAACCTAAGCTACTATAACATTAACCTAAACAGAATATGTTATTAACGTCCAGCCTTAGATTTTCGAAGCTGCCAGGTTATTTAAATGGATGGACCATGACATGGTTAAAATGGGTTTGATAGCTTACTACTTCATTAAACATGAAACAACTTTAAACATTTTATTCTCTATCTCTAAGCTGAATACTATTGCATGTTCAGATAGGCTAACTGCCAAGCGACCTTACCGTGCTCCCAAACGTCTCCTGCAGCACTGTGCCTGCATGCACCTTCTGAGAGTTCACTGAATGTATGACGTCACGGATTGGTGGCCGCAAGGCATTTCAATTAACACAGAAAATTGATATTTTTGTAAATTTCTAATTTCACAAACTATTAATGAGACATTTTAGCGAATATTCACGTTGGAACTAGCGGAAGTATTACACATTTTAAAAAGTAAAAAACGGGTCTTGTCAAAAGGGCACTTGGACATCAAAGGGGCAAAAGGGCAGGTGCTAGAGCCCCTGTAGCCCCCCTTCTCTGCGCGTGCCTGCCTCAAATTATGCACCTTCAGTAAATATTGGATGTTGAACATATTTGAGCAGGTTTACTTTCTTTTTGTCATATTACCCAAATAACAAATTAACAGGAAAACAGTAGGCCTAAGATGTAATAATAGTAAACTATTACCAGCCTGTTCCACAAACAATTATTATAGGCCTACAATAAAGTAGCCTGGTCAAATCAGTTCCTATCGCGGGTGACTTTGTAGTTCTTTAGAGCTGTCTGTACCACGTCCATTACGGACACTATCATCACGATTACCACTGCCACCTCGAGCTGTTTTGGGCAAAGGGTCGAAATAAGCATGGTATGCTTAGTGGACACTGTCGTACGCAAAGACGCACCTCCATTCACAGACGCACCGTGACTATCACTGTCAATAGATCGATCTTAATCTCCAAAAGGCAGATATTCTCCTTCAGAATCAGAATAGGTGAATAGCATAGCCTACCCAAGACTTCATCACACGTGAATGTTTTTTCAACATTTGGTGTAGGCCTATTACTGCTTCAATTTGTGCAAAACTAGCATCGCTTCTGCGTCATTCTCGCGTGTAGGCTAATACACTGTATTTCCTGAAAACTGTGTGCAGCGATTTTGTTCTTGAATCAAGCTCTGGATGTCTAGCAACTAGTGGAGGAGAGTACAAATGAGATTTGTCACCATACTTGGATCTATCGTCTATTTTAATCAGTGTCGTTGTTTGTCGCAATTGAAAATACCCTCAAGGGCCGAATTACATTATTATTTTGAAATAGGCCGTGGGCCGGAATTGGGCGGGGCACGGGCCGGATTTGGCCCACGGGCCAGGAGTTTAAGACTCTTTAGTCCTGGACTGTGAGCACCGAAAAGGCTTGAGCGCAAGTGACACCCGTCTTACAGCATCACACCTGTGTCGCAATCATAGGCGTCGATTTCGCTGGGGATGGTGGGGCCCCTATCAGATTTAGTATGATTTCACTATTTTTTGTCCCCACCAATGTTTTTGAAAACCTCAAGCTCAATTTAGTTAAACAAAATAATACAGTTCATAACACATTATTTTTGAGCGACAGATGACAACAAGTCTACAAAAATCTCTACCCCCACAGGGCAGGCACAGACAGCCGTTCTGCTGCTGAAATGGCTACACACTTCTCTGTTCACAACACTGCAACAATTGTAACGCTGGGATACGTTCTAGGTTGGGGGAGGGTTACAGGTGTCATTAGTAGATGATGTGGGGTTATTTTTATTCCAAAGGCGAAGGGAACTTTGTCAGGATGTGGATCCATGAAATAACTGTCCTTTAAAAATAAAAATCAGCCTGCTTCTGTCACGGTGTGCAAAGTATGTTTCACGTTTGTAGTATTTTAATGCATTTATTTGTGTCCTGTGTGCTGTGTTTTTGTTTGCTTCACGTGTGGACTTTTGATATTCCCTTCACGGCTGCCCCTGAATCAAACTGACAATTGACAGACTCAGACTCTCAATCAAACCTGGGAAGGGGGCTGCTTAATTAAATGAGGGGGAACAGGTGTGTGTGGGAGTGTTTCTCCCTATATGTGTAGGATCGACAGAAAGAGTGGAATCAAGTCAGAACTGCAAGACACAGCGGCCGAGCCAGAGGTGGCCTACCCAGCCGGACACACAACCAGACACACAGCAGAGGAGTTCCAGGATTTCGGCATCCACGCAAAAGCTATATTCCGGGTGGCAGATTTGGTCTGCACCCGGCAATGTGAGTAGCTCCCTTGGTTTGCCTCGAACAACATAACGTGTATTAGCAGTGGTAGTTTGCTCCGTACTGCCAAAAGTCTCCTTTGTTTCAGCCGAGCGATTACATCGCTGCTGGTGATCGGGTGAGCGCTGAGTAGCCTACAATCTGTGAAGGACTTGCGGTAAGGTATCGAGCGATTGGAACATTTGTGGGTTGCCGTGCGGATGACTGCTGGGCTAGGATAGGCCGGAGAACACTGAAGCTACTAACTCGCCTGCTGTTTGCCTGCTCGTTTGTGATTGCTGTGCTTGTGCTGTGCTGACTGTGGGGACTGCTGTGGGGCGTCTGGCGCTGCTGGTGGCTGGCGGCGGTACTGGCTGTGGTCTCGTTTTACTACAGTGTTGTATTTGACATACATTTTAACGGAATTCAATATGATTGACTGTTATTTATATAATAAATTTGTAATACAAGTTTGAGCCCCTTTGCCTCATTGGTTGATTGCACTGCCTACTGCCATTTATCTTTAATTATGCAAAGGTTAACCTATATTGCTGTCTGGTCACGGGCAGCCTAAGACTACTACTAATCTGGTGACACTTCTTTGGGAATTTAACATAGGGGTATGAATACTTATGCACCCTGTATTTTAATGAACATTTAGTTATTTATGATGCTGTAAGATCGGTGCCTCGGACTGTGTGCTTTGGCTCCTGCAGTTACATGCTGGGGGGTTCTGGGAGAACTTTGGGCTTGTTTTGTGTGTGTTTGTGCTGTTATTTACTGTTTATTTACGTGTTTTAGTGTAGCGTAATTACCTTCTTAGTTCTACCTCATGTGTGACCCTTCTTGCTGGTGTGGCTGCGTCCTGTGTGTATATTGTACGAGTGTCTTTGACTTCCGTGTTCTTGGTCTGTGTGCCCACAGATGAGCCACAAGCGCAGCTGAACTTAGTTAAACGATTGCTACATTAAAAATAATCAAAGTTTAGCGATCATAGGCTACATGATAATAAGATGTCAACTAGCAGCAACATACAGTAGGCCTAGTAGTTCTACTCCCCAGTGCCTATAAAAAGTATTCAGCACCATGCTAATGTTGACTAAAAAGAGGAATAAAAAGTATTTTGGAAATTAATCTTAAAGAAGCGTGACCGGCGACCGGCTGGTCGACACGTTACTGACCCTCTCCTAGCTGACTTAGCACTCGTTACTTTGATCCGAACAATATCGATTGTTAAATAAATCCAACTTTGCATTGCACATTGCACACCTCGCTCCCCCTTTATATATATATGTCTTCCCTCGGCCATATAAAGGAGAAGGTGCGTTAATCCTGCCAGGCCCTATTGTTTCACTGCCACTGATTGTTTTTTTTTTTTTTTTTTTATCAAATGGGCATATCATGAAAAATAATCTCATTCAACAATAATATGTGCCACTAGCTTGTCTGCAAGGCTAGCATGTCTACAAGAAAACAATTCTCTTAAGAATATGTGGATGGGCTGTGGCATTCTGGGAACAAACTTCAAATGGTTTCATCTAAAACCATTACAATGCAGAAAAACGGCACCTGGTATGGTTCCTACCTGGTATGGTTCCTCAGGAACCTTAGTATTTCCTCTAGATTTTTTTTATTTAACAGTGGCGGCAAGGCTACAGTATGAAAACTCGGGTTGGGGTGTCACTCCTGGGATTTTTTTTTTTAATTCTAGCTGCTAATCACACCATTTAACGTGACTTGAGAGGGACAGGATTCAGGAACCGGTGAACAAGTCTATCCTCTCCCTATTCAGCTCAACTGAAAATATCAAACGGGGTGATAAAGAGCTGTCCTCAAATTGGTAGAAAATGTGTTATGGAGACATTTGTACAGACAGTAAACACTTTATAATAACTACACACTTCATTTATTAAGCCTTTGTTACTTATTAGGTAATGGTTTGTTCATAATTTCTTGTTCATACATAATTTATTATCAGTAAAGCATTTGTTCACACAGTTATAGGCTTATTTGCTATGAACAAACCATTTATATCTAAAATATGTTTCTACATTATTGTTAATACTTAATAAATGATTCAATAATATGTTTTTGATGTAATATTTCCATTATTTAACAGTTGTTACATACACATGCACTAATGATTAGTTAGGATGAGGATACATATTTTATAAACCACTTCCTAATACTATAATTGATGATTAACTCAGGAGTTACAAGTGGTTAGTTAATGATATTTTGTGAGCTCATCTAAAGTGAGAATGTTTTATGCTTTGCAACACATTTACAAATGAGATATAAGGTTTACATTTGCATTTATTCATTTAGCAGACACTTTCACCCAAAGTGACTTACACATACCAATGAAATTAAAAGGCAAGACCACACTGGTGGACACCGGGCCTTGAACCCTTAACTTTATGGGTTACTGCATGCCTTATCCACTACACTACCTCTGCCCAGTAGTATAACAACAGTCAATTCAAAAATATAACATAGATATGAGTGTTTACTAAGAACAAACCATTTTTAACTGTGTGTAAACATGATTTACAGATAAGAATTAATGTAGGAATAATGCTTTACAAACAAAGAATACAGAATTTAATAATAGTTAATTTATGAACAAGAAATTACTAATGATGAACAAACCATTAACTAAAGTAACAAAGGCTTAACAAATGATGAATTGTGTGTAGTTATTATAAAGTGTTACCCGATAAGGTAGTCATTGATATCGACATTTTCTTGCTTAATGTCTGAAATGTTGTTATTTATATTTATTGGGACATTTGTTTGGCTGAATTATGGATGTTTTGCAATTTCTTCATTTTTTTGTTTGTGCTTAGCATGGAACGTACCAGCCAGAGGTGATGTAGGCCTCATTGTATATGGCGCCGGTGTATGCACCCCAGGGTAGATGTGATGGAGCTTGGTTAAAAACACTTCTTTGACCACACTCTTCATTTACAAATAGCTTTAAAACAGTTATTTCATTGAGACCTTGTTTGTGGACTAACAACTTTTCATTCATCTGCATGAACCAATAAATTATCTTTTTGCCATTATGACGGTCATCAAACACAAAGCAGCCATTTGTAACTAGTAACAATAAAGTATAAGTATATATACTTTTTTGATCCCGTGAGGGAAATTTGGTCTCTGCATTTAACCCAATCGGTGAATTAGTGAAACACACTGCACACAGTGAACACACAGTGAGGTGAAGCACACACTAATCCCGGCGCAGTGAGCTGCCTGCTTCAACGGCGGCGCTCGGGGAGCAGTGATAGCAGTATCTATCTATCTATCTATCTATCTATCTATATCTATCTCTATCTATCTCTATCTATCTCTATCTATCTCTATCTCTATCTATCTATCTCTATCTCTATCTCTATCTATCTCTCTATCTCTATCTCTATCTCTATCTATCTCTATCTATCTATATGCAGTTTATTTATATGGCTGTAGGCCTATGATCCATTTAATGATCAGAGGCTGGAGTTAGTGTTGTCTTGTCTGACCTAAACTGCACTGAGAAATATCTCCACAGCCTGACATTGTGGATAGCTCTTCAACAACTACTTCATACACAGATAATTCTGGCCAAATCCGTCAACTTTTCAAAGAGTCATGCATTGACACAGTTTTTTTTCTTTAATTGTCTGTCACGCAAAAGCATTAACACAGTTTTTTCTGTAGTTGCCTGTAGTGCCTCAGCCAAGTGAGGGAGATTAACACCGTGTGGACTCGTTCTAAACAAACACAGATTCGTCTTTAAATTTTACTTCTTTAATTGTCAAAAAACTCAAGATAAAAACATCCAAGCAGCCAAGCAAACCCTAGGAACTAACCCTAGGAAATGCAGATTCAGGCCAATCGTGAAGTGTGTGCAATGTGCAAAGATGCAATAAAGTGCCTTGTTTTAAAGTCAACAAAAAAGTGCTTTCCCTACTCACCCCTTCTCCATGCCGCCATACCTATGCCCCTACTACACCTATGCCCATGTGACCTATGCCAATTACAGATGTCAAAATAAAAGCACCAATACAAAACATACAGGAAGTGGCATATGGCCATTACAGAACTGTACAGAACTATCTGATTTAAAAATTACATGTGAATCTGATACCAGACCCTGCTGTTGAAGGCTTTCAAATGGATCACAGTGTTCCAATGCAGCTTAGTAACTGATTTACAGTCTTGATCATGCTGTTGTCTACAAGCAGCTCCCTGGCTGTTATCATGTCCACAGAACTCAAAGGTGGGGTTACACTGATACCAAAGAGACTACATGAGGCACCATGCTGTTCTGGAGTCAGCCTCTCTCCTCTGATGCTATTACATACACTCCCATAGACACACTGTCGTGGTGGAAGGTCATCAAATCGGCCAGTAGATAAGTAGAAAATTTAGCTCACCAATAAAACTTAAGCTAAAGCATAAAAGAGCTTTCAGGCAGGCAGAATTCGATGCAAAAATGGTTTTATTGATGCTAGCAGCAGTACCAACAGCAATAAACCGTGAGTGTATCTCGAGAAGGCACTCCCGAACAAAGGTAGAACTCTCCTACTTATACCCCTCCACAATGCTGACACAACACTACCCCGAACTCACAGATGGCATTATGAAAGGATCGTTGTTCGCTCTTATCTTCGCAAGTCAGCAATATTGCTGCCAATGGTACGAACTTTTCACCTTAAGTTTACGGAAAGTTCAGGGGTGTACAGTATAGAGTGATCACAGGTCATACATTGTGCATGGGTTAAATATCGTTCGCCCCCCCTGCACTCTCCTACTGGTTGTTATGAGTAGAGCTCGCCCTGTGTACGCGTTATCTTGCAGCGTCAAGGCCGACTTTGGTTTCTTCAAAAGGCCTAGGCTAATGCAGCATGAGACACAGTGCAACAAAATGAGACACAGGGCAGCAAACAGAGACATCGGGATACAGAGTGCACATTCTGGTAGGATGGCTTCGTTATGTTATTAGAAATAGTTAAACTTGTTATTTAAAAAGTTATAAAAGGTTATTATATAAGAATGATGTCTGGGTATTACTTGATTGTCATTGAGGTTATATAAATACATGTTTTACCGTTTAAACACTCTTTGTCTCATCATGATGTTTACAGACATTAGTGATAATTTTATACCACAACACAACACTGACCTCAGCACAGTATGAGTCACCAATTCTTGAATTTCCCCTGGGGATCAATAAAGTATCTATCTTTCTATCTATCTATCTATCTATCTATCTATCTATCTATCCATGTTGATCTGGAATCAGCCCTCCTCTACCAGATAGCACTGACCTCGGCACAATAGGAACCTTCATAGCACTTAAATCTAAGTCGTGGCCTACTGGTTAGCGCTTCGGACTTGTAACCGGAGGGTTGATGGTTCGAACCCTGACCAGTAGGCATGGCTGAAGTGCCCTTGAGCAAGGCACCTAACCCCTCACTGCTCCCCGAGCGCCACTGCGCCGGGGTTAGTGTGTGCTTCACCTCACTGTGTGTTCACTGTGTGCTGAGTGTGTTTCACTAATTCACAGATTGGCATAAATGCAGAGAACAAATTTCCCTCACGGGATCAAAAGAGTATATCTACTATACTATACTATACTACTATACTACTATACTATATATACTATATACTATAATTATGAGAATAGGCTTCACCATAAGGGTCACTATAATTACACGACAAATCTCAAATCTCTTCTATTTCTGAGACGTCCTGCTTGGTATAGCAACTAGAGAGAGAAATCCGTTAGATTTCACACGGCTTGTTTAGAGTCATAGGACCAGACTACACTGGGTCCACAACTGAAGTGCTCCGTTTGTAGAAATAGTTATAGAAGACTAGTCTAATATTTTTCAAAGGAATGCACCACTATCTTGTCTGGTGTAGCCAGTTCCATAGATTACTTAATTTACATGACCTATGTAACCTCCCTGTTGGGAACATGGTCCAGTATGGGGTCACATGACATTGGATAAGCAGGACATCAGCACAAGGACAACATTCAACCATTGAGTCAGCAGCTAGAAAACTTTATTTTGTGTCCCTGGCTACCATTCATAGTGTATTAATCTAATATTGCATGTACATAACTCTACCTATACAATCTTCTCTATATGCTTTTGTTTCTTTAGAGCATTTGTTTAAATGCATTAAGTAATCTTTTTAACCACCTAAGATATATTCCAACTGGCTGATACCTGTTTCAGAGTGAACTTTGTTTTCCTGCAAGGAGCTGTTCTAAAATGTTTTACAGCTTAGATAACTTCACACAGCACTAAAACCCATCCTTCAGTGTTGAGATTGTTTCCTTAAAGACACAGTACATGGTGTAGGTGTAGAGTAGGTGGGAGGGGGAATTTTACACAATTAACCTAAAAAAGTTGATTAAATAAAAACTCCTTGAGCAGCGCAATCCAGTAGTGAAGTCCAAACATGGGATGGCAGCAATAGGCCAACTAACACCAGACACTGTTGTTTGAAATGGAGCAGAGTGTTCCAGTGTTGCTTAGTAACTGATTTACAGACTTGATCATGCTGTTGTCTACCAGCACAATCTCCTCCCTGTCTGTTATCATGAGCACAGAACTCAAAGGTGAGACACACTTGGTACAAGATAGAGTACATGAGGCACCATACTGATCAGGAGTCAGCCATTGTCCTCTGTTGCTATTGGATAAACTGCCCAAGACACACAACACTGACCTGAGCACAGTATGGGCTACCAGCACAGCCCTGATTTAGTTATGAGAACCAGCTTCACCATCAGGGTCACTATAATTACAGGACAAATCTCAACCATCTTTTCTATTTCTGAGTATTGTAACAGGGCTGTGCCTGTTACTTCCTGTAACTGGGCATGCTGGGAGTGGGTTATGTTGTTTTTGTTAATGTCTTTAAACTGTTGTTTGGGAATGTTTAATGTACGGGGATGTTATTGTGTACATGTCACATTCATAATGTTGAGGTGGATGAGTTAATTCACGTTGTTATGAGTTTGCCACCATTGTTATGGAAACTGGGGCAGAGATACCCCTTGCTGTTAGCATTGTGCTCCTCATCTGTGAAAATACACCTGATCTTGCTGAGCGTCAATAAAACTTGACTGAGCAATACAGAACAATTCCTGGTTTTGTCACAGTATGCTTGGAACCATTAAGAGATGGAAATCTGTTTTCTGATTTCATACGGCTTGTTTAGAGTCTTAGCTACAGTGATTCCACAACTGAAGCGATCTGTTTTTTTAAGGAATGCACCACTACAGCATCTGGTGTAGTCAGTTTCATTGATTGCATTGGAGGCTAATTGATGCAGCAGCCTGTACGCAAAACGGAACACTTCAGTTACGTGCCCGGTGAGCATGTTCCAGTACGGGGTCACATGACATTGGATAAGCAGGAAATCAGCTCAATGAAAACATTCAACCCTTGAGTCAAGCAGCTACAAAACGTGATTTTGTGTCCCTGGCTATTACCAAAATTCATAATTTTGTCTCATTCAGATCTAAGATCACGTAGACCTCTTCTTTATATGCTTTTGTTTACAGCATTGGTTTAAATGCATAAAGTAAGATAAAGGACCTATTTTATATTTCCATTTTCACCCTCACCCATATCCAATCATATTGAACAGCAAAATATTTAAAGGCACTTACCTTGAGATCTTTTTCACCACCGAAGATATATTCCACCTGTGCTGGCTGGTGCCTATTTCAGAGTGAACTCTGTGTTCCTGCAAGAAGCTGTTATAAAAGGTTTTACAGATTAGATAACTTCACACAGCACTAAAGCCCATCCTTCAGTGTTACTAAGGCACAGGAGTGTAGCTCAACTAGATGTACCACAGAGCAGTACAAAATATGACCGCCGCCCAGTCCAGCACATTTTTTCCACAAAAATAAGTCACGCTGAAAGGCATATATGATTCTAACTGTCTCACTGAATTGCATTATGCACAGTCAATTCTCACTGGTATCTGCTAGACAACAAGTACCAAAACGTAATTAGTTTATAGATTTCACATGTAAAATTCATTTTATACAACCCCATCCCCATCTTGCCTGTTCATAATTCTGAGAAATTCTTGAATTGTGTGCATGTGTGCGTGTACATGTTTATGTTTATGTGTGTGTGTGGGTTGGTGTGTGTGTGTGTGTGTGCGTGCATGTGCTTGTGTGTGTGCCTGTGTATGTGCCTGTGTGTGTGCATGTGCATGGGAAAATTGGCCATGCGAAAAAAAAAAAGAAAAAAAAACAATCTGACTTAACCTACATGACCACTGCTTCGCTGCACGGCGGTCATAATAAATAGGGATGCACTCTTTGACACAGGAGACCTGGGTTTGATTCCTACTCACTGCAGCATTTTTGAAAGTGGATTTCTCACAGCTAAACCAAGCTAGATAGATAGATACAGTGTATAAAGTTAGAAGGTTGGGCTTGTGGAACTATAGGCTACATGGTCCTTGCTTTAGATTGGGGGGCTGCAAAATTTACTACAAATAGGTAAGAGAGGTCTTATACGCATATTAGTTATCCACCTCTTTGTCTTATACACCATTACAGTGTTTCCCCTAGAATTTTTTCCAGCAGCGGTGCTGTTGATCGTAGGAAGCCCCCCCCCCCCCCCCAGAAAAGACAAAATTTTGAAACTGACCATGACTCCTTAAATGGTGACTTCTGGTGGATTTGTGAAAGAAATGGACAGATTGAGTTACAAATTATGACATACAGTAACCATCAACACAAGCATTTACAAAGCATGATTATTGCAGTACTACAGGATTATTCATGTTTTTCTTTCACCTTTTTCATTTACATTATTAGTATTAGCCATTGTACAACTGTACACTGTAGGCCACTGTACAAACTATTGCTATTTGGAATATGCAATGCTGTGCATAAGTTAAGACATTTATATATAATAACATTTATTTATTTACATGATACATTAAAAAATAATTAATGTCCTATTTTCTTTTAATTAAGACATTAAGACAAAAGGCAAAATATGTTTTTTATTCCTCCCTTTAGTCAATTTCAGCATGGGTGTCTTAACTTTTACACAGCACTGTGTAAACTACATTAACTTCTCTTTCATGTCATTACACTGTATTGGTGCCGTGCAAGTCGAATTGAGTGCCTGTCACTTTAATGCCGTGACGGCCCATGACGCTTGCTTGATTCTCACGGTTTCTAAGTAGCGTTGTTGTGCTTGGTGCATAAGAATATGTGGATGAAATGAATTATGTTTCCCGTGTCATTTGGTAAAATAAATGGTCAAAAACTCGAAGAAAATCTATCTTGGATTATAGCAGATAAGTGTCTTGTATCATATCTATCATTTTGGTGAGCTCTACAGGAATTACAAACTATCTCAGATGTAGGCTAAATGGTTGCGTATCCTATTAGCCGCTACTCAAATTCAATTAAACCCACCAATAGGCTAGCTAGACCTTAGTTTCACAGCCTAGGTATGTTAGCAGCACAGGGCTTGAAAGCATTGCCTGTATCACAAACAAAAACGAAACAATGCGTGGAATTTATCTGGGAATAGGCTACTGAAGGTAGGGGCGAGCTATCTCGCTGGCGTGTTTAATTTGGTTCCTTGGTTAACATAGGCTACTGTAGCCTACGTTTTTTGCACAAAATTGCATCTGCTAATAAACTTAAACATAAACACAAACAAGCGTGATCTCCTGTGGAATCCCTAACTGCGCCTTCAACGTTAGCCTACTATTATTTGTTGACATCGAACCTGAATGAGCGGCAGCTGTTCCTGAAGTTCACTTGCGTCTATTTTTTTTTTTTTTTTTTAATTAGGCAACTTTTTTGCAGTGGCGCTTGAATTCCAGCAGCGGCGCTGCACCGCTGATGAATACATAGTAGGGGAAACACTGCATTAACAAGCATTAACAAGCTGCTTGTTAACACTTACAACTGTTAACAAATATGCTTGTAAGTAACTTAAAAGGCTGCTTATTAACACTTACAAGCTGCATGTTAACAGTTAGTTAATGTTATTAAAGGATAACAACAGTTAACTAACTGTTAGCAATGAATTGTTAACTGCTTATTATGCACTGTTAACGCCTAATAAGCACATGTTATTCTAAAGCGTTACCAATGAAGGAAAGTTAATGTAATCTAATGTTTGCTAAAACATTAACATACAGATTTTATGCAAACAACTAATATTTAATTAATGATTAAAAAACTATTAACTTGTGCCAAATAGATATGTTGGTAACAATTAACAAATATTAACAAAGGGTTAGGTAATAACTAGTTTGCTATTTATTATGGCACCTTATTATGGAGTGTTACCCCATGGCCTTTTGAAATTTTGATGTACAAATCCAATTTATTATTTTTAAACCCTGGCGGCTAAAGGGTTAACAATCATTTATAAACATATTTTAGATATAGGCTTATTATATGAACAAACCTTTTATAACTGTGTACAAATACTTTATTTATGAGAATTAACATAGGAGTAATGCTTTACAAATGATGAACAAGGCACGTTGTAATAGTTTGGAACAGGTTTATAATGGGGACAATATTTTATTTTTAAGTGGTTGTTTCATTATTTATTAAGTATAAATCATGTACTCACAAACATATTTTTTGGATAGGCTTGTTTACTATGAACAAACCATTTATAACAGTGTGAACAAATGCTTTACTGATGATAAATGATGTATGAACAAGAAATTACTAATGATGAACAAACCATTAACTAATAAGTAACAAAGGCTTAACAAAATTAATTGTGTGTAGTTACTATAAAGTGTTACCCGATAAGGTAGTCATTGATATAGACATTTTCTTGCTTAATGTCTGAAATGTTATTATTTAAATGTATTGGGACATTTGTTTGGCTGAATTATGGATGTTTTGCAATTACTTCGTTTTTTTGTTTGTGCTTAGCATGGAGCGTACCAGCCATAGGTGATGTAGGCCTCATTGTATATGGCGCCGGTGTATGCACCCCAGGGTAGATGTGATGGAGCTTGGTTAAAAACACTTCTTTGACCACACTCTTCATTTACAAATAGCTTTAAAACAGTTCTTTCATTGAGACCTTGTTTGTGGACTAATTTACAACAACTTTTCATTCATCTGTATGAACCAATAAATGATCTTTTTGCCATCATGACGGTCATCAAGCCCTGTCTGTCATCCTTTGCTACCCTAAATATTAAGGATCAGGTGTGCCCGTGGGCGGGGCAACCACTCAACAGCCGATCGGCTACTCCGGCGCGTAGGTGTAGACGGCATATTGGGAGTTTCTCGCGCATCTCGAGGCCTCTTCCTTTGATTCCACACTGGAACATGCAACAGGCACACAGCACATTCCACGCATCCCAACACGACTGATTACTGACACTCTCCTACAGTAGCTGACTAAGCACTCATTACTTTGATCCGATCAATATCGATTGTTAAATAAATCCGACTTTGCATTGCACATTGCACGTCTCGGTCCCCCTTTATTGTTTTGGCTTCCCTAGGCAGAACTCAAAGGTGGGACACACTTGGTACAAGATAGAGTACATGAGGCACCATACTGATCAGGAGTCAGCCATTGTCCTCTGGTGCTATTGGATAAACTGCCCAAGACACACAACACTGACCTGAGCACAGTATGGGCTACCAGCAAAGCCATAATTTAGTTATAAGAACCAGCTTCACCATCAGGGTCACTATAATTACAGGACAAATCTCAACCATCTGTTCTATTTCTGAGTATGCTTGGAACCATTAAGAGATGGAAATCTGTTAGATGTCATATGGCTTGTTTAGAGTCTTAGGCCCGGGCTACAGTGGTTCCACAACTGAAGCGATTCGTTGATAAAAATAGCTTTAGGAAACTGGTCTATTTTTTATTTATTTTTTTAAGGAATGCACCACTACAGCATCTGGTGTAGTCAGTTTCATTGATTACATTGGAGGCTAATTGTTGCAGTAGCCACGACGCAAACAGAGCACTTAAGTTACGTGCCCGGTGAGCATGTTCCAGGATGGGGTCACATGACATTGGATAAGCAGGAAATCAGCCCAATGAAAACATTCAACCCTTGAGTCAAGCAGCTACAAAACGTGATTTTGCGTCCCTGGCTATTACCAAAATTCATAATTTTGTCTCATTCAGATCTAAGATCATGTAGACATCTTCTTTATATGCTTTTGTTTACAGCATTGGTTTAAATGCATAATGTAAGATCAATTACCTATTTTTTATTTCCATTTTCACCCTCAGTTCAATTCTATTGAACAACAAAACATTTAAAGGCACTTACTTTGAGATCTTTTTCACCACCGAAGATATATTCCACCTGTGCTGGCTGGTACCTATTTCAAAGTGAACTCTGTATTCCTGCAAGAAGCTGTTATAAAAGGTTTTACAGCTTAGATAACTTCACACAGCACTAGAGCCCATCCTTCAGTGTTGAGGTTGTTTCCTTAAAGACACAGTACATGGCGTAGAAGGAGGGATTTTACACAATTAACCTGAAAAAGTTGATTAATCGAAAATTCCTCAGTACAATCCAGCAGTGAAGTCCAAACATGGTATGGTAGTGTTACGACCCTGCCGGTCTCTGCCTACCTGCCTGTCTTTGTCTTTCTCCGGTTTGCAGGGCGGAGTCAAGACACAGGTGCTGCTGATCACCTGATTGGGGCACCTGTACTATAAAAGAGGCTACCTGGCTGAAGTTCAGGGTTCCCTCTCTCCATTTCAGCATGCGGCGCCTTTGTCTTTTGTTTGGGCTTTGCACATTACTCTGATTGACACCACACTTTTGTTTTCTTACCATCTCATTAATACTGACTTCACTCTTTGCATACATGATTACTTTAATAAATACATATTTTTTGTAAACTCTTTATCCACGTGTGGTCTCCCTATGTTAAAATCACCCAGAACGAGCCGGGTGGTTGTAACATGGGGGCTCGATGTCCGGGATCACTTTGGGGCCTTTTTGTTGAGCGGAGTAGGTAAATGCGCTGGTTTTGGGTAAGTGAATGTATCACTTAAATTTGTGAATGGGTAGGCGGTCTAGAAGACGCGACCTGTTTGAATTGAGCATTTGCGCATTTGATTGGCTACTCCGATTGTGCTTGAGTGCACCCTAGGCCAGTAGGTAAAAAAAAACAAAAATTGGGAGATTCGCGTGGATATCGTTGGGATGGTAAGAGTTTTTTGTATACTTTAGTTCTGTATAGTTCTGTTAAATACGTGGAGAGGGGGAAACCAGTTTGGTTTTGCCAAGCTGTGTGTAAGCAACTAAAAAAATGGGTAAGTGTGGTTTTGGCATTGTTTGCAGGAACATTGATTTTGTTTGTTTCATTGGAGCAAAGTACTAACCCTGCGTTAGATTTCAGACCGTTCTGCACTTTTTTGTCTGCCTTTTTGGGGATTGGCGTGCTTTGCCCTGGGCTGAGGACACAGCCGTGGTCTGTTGACTTGAGGGGCCTAAAGCCCGGATGGTCACTTCCATCGGTATGGTGAGTAAAAATCTTGGTTCTTGGGGTTAAGCAAGAAGACGTAGGTGAGTAGTATTCGGGGGAATTTACGAGTTAGATGTGGGGGAGCTCCTGGTGGCTCGTTTTTGTTTTGTTTCGCAAACAATGCCATCATGCACACAACAAATTCATTGAATGGTTGTTTAAGGTTATTGGTCAGTCACTTGATGCTTTCAGTTTGGGTTTGAGTTTAGGCTATTGGTAAATTGTTGGTCCGATTTGTTGGCTATACTGCGCTCAGTTTTGATTGTTTTGAAATGGATGCTGTTAATGTATTTTTGGCCTCTCCTACAGAAGATGGGTTGGAGAGATTAAATAAAGCGGAGCTGCAAAAGGTAGCTAAACAATTTGAGTTGGAACTTGAGGCTGGCATGGGAACTATGCTTTTTCCTCGAATGCGTATAGGTGATGGTTACACTGGGGAACAGTATAAGGAGCTGGTGCTTTTGTTGATGCCTTTTCTGTTGCAGGAAAGAGAAAGAGAGCTAGCACATGAAGCCAAAATGAAAGAAATGGAACAGGCTTATGAAGAGAGAAAACGGGCTTATGGGCCTGAGCGGTTTTCGGTCAGTTCAGAAGGGACGCTCCCGTCTGGGCCTTCTGCAGGTTATTGCCGTGCTTCAATATCGTCCTCTGTGGTAAAGCCTATGCAGTTGGTCTGTGAACTGGATTTGGGTGTTAGGCATTTTTCAGAGATGGTGCCATTTTGTAAGATGGCCCAGTCTTTGGTTAAGGTAGATGACACTACCACTACAGCTGGCCGTAAGTCTCAGTGTCTGCCAGATTTTCCTGCCTTGTTGTCTGACAATGAATTTGAAGATATGGGCCTAGTTGATTTATTTTCTTTGGATGAGTCGGCTGAGCAGATTAGTAGGCCTAGTGTGTCAGACCAGGAGGATCTGGTTTCCCCTCTAGATCAGCAACAGTCCACTCAGCTCGGCAACACTGATTTAACAGCTTGTGTCCATCAGTGTTCTGAGGAAGAGAGTACAGTAGAGGAGGAGGTAAAGTCTGGGGGACTGTCTTCAGCAGGTGAGATGGTTCACTTATTCACTCCTAGCATGGTGGCAGCATGCACTCAGGAGGAGGTGAATGAGTCTGACGACCATGTGTTCCAGCCTCGGCTTAGAAACTTGGAACATGTGGCAGATTTGGAGTCTTCCTGCCACCGCTCTGAGGAGAGTGGTGTGCAGGGGAGATGTTTGTTCACTGGTCCTGTGCAGTTTTCAGATATTTCCACACCCACACAGTTAACTGACCATGAGGTTTTGGGTGAGGCTTCCCCAAAACTTCAGTGCTCACTTCCTAGGTCGCTAGACAAGGAAAAGGCAAGGGGTGTGGACTTGCGGGTTGAGTGTCAGTCAGGTAACATTTTAGCGAGGCCCTATGTTTTCGCCTGCCCATCTTTAGAGCATACTGTACACACAGGGATGAAGAAGTTTTGGACTGTAGTCCATCTCATACCATCAAACAGAAAGAGGCTTTGCCTCTGATTTGTGCTTTTCCATTGTTTGACAGGGGTGGGGGCGTGTTTTTGGATATCTGTCTATCCCTCACTGTTTGTTCTCTACAGGTTCTTCAGCAGTGCTTAGTGCATTGGATGTTTGGGCAGCCTTGCAACCTGGATGTTCGACATAACTGGGGTGTAGGCACTGTGTTAGCTTGGTCCCAGGGGCAAAATGATCCAGGTTGATCAGTTGTAGCTTTGGCTGTGTCTTCTGTCTATCTCTCTTGTCCTTAAAATGCTTTTCTTAGTGGCAAAGAATTGCTGGACGGTGAGATACAGACATGGGAGACTGTTATTCTGCAGCTGGGGCGTTCAGGCTCTTAGTTCTACCACACACATTTCTGGACCTAAGATAAGTGACTGATCTTTATTGTGATTTTGATATCTGTGCATGATTAACATATTGTCTTAATTTCTTCATTGAATGTATGTTTGATTTGGGGTGTCTTCTAATTACAGAGGTCCTCTTCGAGGGTCCTCTGTCTTTAAGGGGGGGAGTGTTACGACCCTGCCGGTCTCTGCCTACCTGCCTGTCTTTGTCTTTCTCCGGTTTGCAGGGCGGAGTCAAGACACAGGTGCTGCTGATCACCTGATTGGGGCACCTGTACTATAAAAGAGGCTACCTGGCTGAAGTTCAGGGTTCCCTCTCTCCATTTCAGCATGCGGCGCCTTTGTCTTTTGTTTGGGCTTTGCACATTACTCTGATTGACACCACACTTTTGTTTTCTTACCATCTCATTAATACTGACTTCACTCTTTGCATACATGATTACTTTAATAAATACATATTTTTTGTAAACTCTTTATCCACGTGTGGTCTCCCTATGTTAAAATCACCCAGAACGAGCCGGGTGGTTGTAACAGTAGCAATACAGAGACAAACAAATCCAAACCACAGATGATGGATGTTGTGTTCAGTAGCCAGGGCCAACTTGTCTTCATAAACCCAATCGGTTCTAGGCAAGGTCAGTCAGGGTCAGTTCATTTATAAAGCACAATTCTTACACACTGGTGGTTCTGTCTAGTCTTGGCCAAAATGGGTTTCCAGTCTTCTTATAATACAGGTGTCAGCAGCAGCACCAACACATGCTCTCTCTGAGTGAAAAGTGGCTGAGTAGTTTCATCAGAGTGGACCTCCATGGGAGTGACTGCTGGGAGATGGGCTCCATGGGTCAGTTAGCATGTTAGCAGGTAGCCACCATGTTCATGAGTTAGCAGCCATGTTGGAGACCTCTCAGTGGAGTAGTTTCATCAGAGTGGACCTCCATGGGAGTGACTGCTGGCAGATGGGCTCCATGAGCCAGTTAGCATGTTAGCATGTAGCCACCATGTTCATGAGTTAGCAGCCATGTTGGAGATCTCTCAGTGGAGTAGTTTCATCAGAGTGGACCTCCATGGGAGTGACTGCTGGGAGATGGGCTCCATGGGTCAGTTAGCATGTTAGCAGGTAGCCACCATGTTCATGAGTTAGCTGCCATGTTGGAGATCTTTGGGGGGAGCATCAGTGTTTGACCCCCCCATACTGAGAGGACATCAGCACAGAGAGCTGTTGACCTGACAGTGATGTGATGTTGGTGAGAGGTTTGGACCACTCTGTTATTGATGTGATGTTGGTGAGAGGTTTGGACCACTCTGTTACTGATGTGATGTTGGTGAGAGGTTTGGACCACTCTGTTATTGATGTGATGTTGGTGAGAGGTTTGGACCACTCTGTTATTCATGTGATGTTGTTGGTGAGAGGTTTGGACCACTCTGTTAGTGATGTTGGTGAGAGGTTTGGACCACTCTGTTATTCATGTGATGTTGTTGGTGAGAGGTTTGGACCACTCTGTTAGTGATGTTGGTGAGAGGTTTGGACCACTCTGTTATTGATGTGATGTTGTTTGGACCACTCTGTTATTGATGTGATGTCGGTGAGAGGTTTGGACCACTCTGTTATTCATGTCATGTTGTTGGTGAGGGGTTTGGACCACTCTGTTAGTGATGTTGGTGAGTTAGAGACATGTGATGCATATTGTGAATGATGTTGGTGAGATCCTCCTTCTCCACGCAAATGCTACTTTCTTGTTCTTTTTTTTAAAGTATATTTTGTTGGCCTTTTATGCCTTTAATTGACAGGATAGTAAGGAATGACAGGAAGTGAGTGGGAGAGAGAGTCGGAGTGGGATCCGGGATCGAACCCAGATCACGGCGTATGGTGCAGGTGCCCCAGCCAGTTGCGCCACGGCTGGGGCCATACTTTCTTGTTCTAATGTGTATTTTCTTCTCTTCACATTGTTTTGTGGTTGGTCAAGAAGGGTGCAAAGTTGAAGAATCGATGAGCAAAATAACCGTAGTGAAACACTTTGGAGCTGGAGACGTGTGATACACATGATGAGTGATGCTGATATCCTCTCCAAAATAACCGTAATAAAACACCCCTGTGACCCCACAATCTCTGTGTGAGTGAGTTATCAGGGCGTAACTGTGACCCCACAATCCTCTCTCTGTGTGAGTGAGTTATCAGGGCGTATCTGTGACTCCACAATCTGTGTGAGTGAGTTATCAGGGCGTAACTGTGACCCCACAATCCTCTCTCTGTGTGAGTGAGTTATCAGGGCGTATCTGTGACCCCACAATCCTCTCTCTGTTTGAGTGAGTTATCAGGGCGTAACTATGACCCCACAAATCCTCTTATCAGGGCGTAACTGTGACCCCACAAATCTTCTCTCTGTGTGAGTGAGTTATCAGGGCGTATCTGTGACCCCAAAATCCTCTCTCTGTGGGTTATAAAGGTGCATCTGTGAAAATGACCCAGTATTTTTTAGAGTTCAAGTGTTTCAAGAGGCGTAGATGCCCCTACAGTGGACACTACACGCCCCCATCCCAGGAGGAGTAGATGCCCCTGCAGTGGACACTACACGCCCCCATCCCAGGAGGAGTAGATGCCCCTGCAGCGGACACTAAATGCCCCCATCCCAGGAGTAGATGCCCCTGCAGTGGACACTACACGCCCCCATCCCAGAGAGGAGTAAATGCCCCTGCAGTGGACACTACATGCCCCCATCCCAGGAGGAGTAGATGCCCCGGCAGTGGACACTAAACGCCCCCATCCCAGGAGGAGTAGATGCCCCGGCAGTGGACACTAAATGCCCCCATCCCAGAGAGGAGTAAATGCCCCTGCAGTGGACACTACACGCCCCCATCCCAGGAGTAGATGCCCCTGCAGTGGACACTACACACCCCCATCCCAGGAGGAGTAAATGCCCCTTAAATAAATCCCTTACGCCTTAATTACGCCTTAAGGGTCATCCTTAAGGGGAAGGTGTTTTGTGCAACCGGCCCCAGAGCACTGTTTACCCTCGCCACACCTCACGGTGCAGCGTTCCGAACGTTGTGTAATCAAATACTCCGGTATGGTGGTATATTAACAATTCATATCATAACCAAAATATACACCGGTATTCGGTGTGAACCGGTATACCGCCCAGCACTATGTTCAACCCAATAATTGTGAAGGAACCGTATAAATCCTGTGTTTGTAGCCTGGGCTGTCAGCCTACCTGTTTCCCTCCGTTGCTTCCTGTAGCCTAAAGTCCAAACCGAAGTCCAGAAGTTTATGTCCAAAATAACGATGATTCAGCATTGCAGTGTTTATATTGATATTAATGACTGTACCAACATGGACGCTCCAGATGAGAGCTGCTGCTGTACACTACTGAAGAGAATATGGAGGAGCAAAGATGACAGGATAAATAAATAAATGCAGAAATGAATTAGATATGTAGGCCACAAATAAATAGATGAATGTGCAGATTGGTCATTGGATCAATGTTGAATTAATGAATTGATAATGTTCACAATCACAAACTCAAGCGAGGAGTAGAATAGGCTTTCTCATGATGCTCAGTTGGAACGTTTCGTCAGCAAACAGAATGGCCAACCCAGAGCGCATTCAAACTTCTGTAGACTGCTCCAACCCGATGAAAATATATGACCGGCAGGCCAGGGGCGCCGCTAGGGTTGTATTCCATAGTACGCACCATAGGTGGCACACCCCCCCCCCCCCCCCCCCCAAAAAAAAAAAAAAAAGATACTCGACCTTATTTACAAGATTTGCGTTTTTGGTAAATGTAGGCTAGCCTATTATGTAGGCCTCTCTTTATTGAGTCTAAGAAAAACCTTTACATAAATTGGAACAGAGAGCCCTTCTTAGTCACGTCAACCTACCCATGTCATCCCTTATCAAATAGCCTACCGCATGAAGCGTTTAACTTTTACAACACTGGCTGCAGGCTACGTGGGCTATAGGGGTGTTTCAAGCTTTTTAAAAGTTCTGGGATGAGGGAGATGTCTCCCCCGGGAATTAAAAAAAAAAAAAAATGCTAAACACACTATTTAAACGCAGTTTGGGAAGGACAGGAATACCGTTACAGAGCAGGTGCTCTGGCTCAAATTAGGTGAACATACCTTATGCGCATTAACTTCACTGCCAAACCCGCGAAAAAGGGAAAGAAAAAAACAAGTTTGTGTCGCAATTTGCTCACAACTTGTCACAGTTATGGTAATCTACTAACAATAACGATTTGCTCACAACAATGACAAGCCTACGCAGTCAAGGATTTTTAACACCCGCACCAACCCTACTCGTCATGACACGCCTTAGCCCCAAAAAGGTTGAGAACCTCTGCTCTACGCATTAACTGAATCCTTGTTCCAAACAGTGCTTTATTTTTTTAAAATAAGCCTACAGAGGTAAGCAAACAATTCAACATTTTAAACATGTGTAGACTGTGACCGTAGAGGACAATCTCTCACTGCTGTCAGTGTCAGCATCACTGCTAAGAACAGTGCGTCTTTTAACATTACGGTTAAATGCCTGAAAAATATGAAGCTGCTGCTGTTGTTTTCTTTTCATGACTGAATGATTTAGGCTATTATCCTATAATTGAATAGAACGTTGTGTTTTTAAGCGTCAGAATTGACCCATGCAAAGCCACGCCACACAGGCCAAGGCATGGCAATGCTACGTTTTCATATTTTATAGTCTATGATTTCCATGCACACCATATTCCGGTTTTATTCGGAATAATGGCAATATTCAGATTGCACATTCAATAAATATAGGCTAGTTGTCACACAAGTGTTTTTTTATTGTTGTAGGCTAATATTGAATGATTTCACAAATAAAGCTGTGAAAAAATTGTACGCACAGTGCGTACAGGATTACGCCTGCTGGCGCCACTGCGGCAGGCGACCAAAAGGCCCAATGCTTCATAAAATCTAGTTCAGAGCTTTTAGGCAGCCTACTGTCCAAATAACGCTGTTAGATAGATAGATAGATAGATAGATAGATAGATAGATACTTTATTGATCCCCAGGGGAAATTCAAGGTCTCAGTAGCACACACACACACATTCACTAACAGCAGAAAAAAGCAATTAAGTAAGGGATAATGGACAACACGGTGGTCTGTTCACAGAAGTTAATGCACTGTTGAGGTTGTAAAACGGCCCCGACGCGAAGCGGAGCGCCGTTTAAACCTCGTAGTGCATTAACTTCTGTGAACAGACCACCGTGGAGTCCATTATCCCGCTTATTCCACTGTTGCCACTTGCGTTGTGTTCATTTCATGTTACAATTTAAACATTTTAATCGCTAAAACTGTCTTGTTTGTAGAACTAATTTCTTCCGACAAATATCAACTAATTTCTCAACTCACAGGACAAACTGCCGTTACTAGTTCTAAATGGATGGTTGCTACGGCCAAAGGCCAGTCATTAGTTCTATCTCTCCCGTTGTCAAGCGGGCGTATCCCAAGATTCTGATGAACTTTAGCTTTGAAACATCGCTATTTTACTTAGCCTGCTGTCATCCATCTAGCTAAAAGCCACCTCCGTCATATGCTACAATGTTGCAATGTTCTGAACGTCTGCATTTTACAGCTCGGATGCAACGTGACAGTTCATTTAAACTTCACAACGAGTTCGGCGAATTAATATACAAGTGTGATACGGCCAAAAAATGGATCTACTTCATAGGTGTGCAGATAACATACGGTTAATGGTCGTTCTAAATTACGTAGGACAATGGGAAATTCAACCAAGCAGTGGAATAAAAGTATATCTATCTATAAAGCAAGAAGCGTCTGTGTGTGTGTGTGTGTGTGTGTGTGTGTGTGTGTGTGTCTGTCTGTGGCACGCATATCTCGCTGACCGTTTGTCAGACTGACCTAAGATTTCGTATGTGGCTCGCGCGTGGCACAAAGGTGTGTCGATTTTGAAGATTTTTGAATGCATATTTCAAAATATGCTTATTTACGTAGGACGTTTATCGCTGCACTGCACTGTTTCCAAGGGGACCAGTTTCAGGGGAGCTCCACCCCATGGATCGTGTACTGACAGTAGCTAGGTCCAGAGAACGGGCTCTGCTAGGTCTCACTTTGATGATAGTCAGTCGCAATTTAAACGGATTACTCGGGAACCGCTTGTGGGTTAAGATGCAAGATGATTATCATGTCTGACCTCAACAATAAAGACTCCCTGTATTTGCTTGCATAAAATGATTACTTGCAACACGCCAACAAACATGGGTATGTAGTGACCACTCGAATAGCCCAGGCTACTTTGGACTTTCAAGAGACTTTGACTAAAACGACAATTCCGACTGCAAGGTCCCAAATTGAAACAAGCGATAGGCTAATGCCACATAGCTAACGTTAGACACGTTGCAGACTGAGCGACGGCACTTATCACGCCATTAAACACGGGTATGTAGTGACCACTCAAAATAAAAGTATGTGCAAGCTTCGAATAGCATTAGGAAGTTATTCAGTAAGCTACACACAATTAGCCTTAACTCAAAACAGTTGTCATTATGTCATTCTGATCTGTAGAAATGTCACATGCAGCCATGCCTAAATTTATTAGAGGCCACATTAATTATAGGCTAATATATTATAATATTCAGTATTCATTATTGAATGCTTAGCTGGAATGATGTTTCCCTATCATCCTATTTTTAAAGCAGGCATACATGTGGGCATGTAATTGAGCTACGGGTTTTCTTCAGGAATGGCATGTTTGAACGGGCACTGCACTAGTAATATAAAAACACAACTAAGGACAGTAGAAGATAAAGAATATACTAAATATACTAAAATACAAATTATACTAACTAACACTTAATCTAAATCCATTCTAACTAACACTTAATCTAAATCAATTCTAAAAACAGTTAGAGGGGGCTACACTGGGTCAGAGCCGTAGAGACAAATCACTCTGCACTGGGCACATACTGAAGCGTTCGGTTAGCGACACGTAAAACAATTTTAGAAGACTGCACTGGTCTATTTCTTTCGAACAGATGCGCATAGGCTATGTGTTGCGAACGGAACGCTCGAATGACATTTATTTTTCTTTATTGTATTTTGCATTTCACATTATCCATTAAGTCAGCATTATCTTTGTAGCCTAGTAGAGGACGCAGTAGTGAGAGAAAACATCCAATGAGGCGGCAAATAGACAAAAACTTGAAGCTTGAGGTTGAAGCTATTTAAGACACTGTCACAAACCAAAGTAAAGAGTATGTTTCAGTAATGTGGGAAAAGGGACAAATAATGGCCCTTTTTAAAGTAAAAAGTAACACACTATTGTTATCACACACAAACCAATGTGACAATGTTATAGTTACAATAGTGATTTCAATCAAAACTTAGAGAGAAGAGTTGCGACACTCTTTGATGTCGCCGCTATGGTTGTCACGTGGTTCATGTAAGCCCCAATAGTTCCTAAACATACGTTGGCTGTCATGTTCTTCTATGGGACAGACAGCAGCGATTGCATTATTGAACCGTAAATATAAAATAAAACACACACCCAGTTTGTTAATGTCAGTTTTGCATTTGGAGAGGCAGGGTGACAACAAAAAAACTGTGTATTACTTAGTTTTACATTTCTGGAGGGAAAAGCTTAGTGTTTTGTGCTCAGAGATTGCCAGACATGGGGGTGATGTGTGGTAGGGTTAAAACGTAACTCTCCCCAAAATGCATCCTAGAGTGTTTTTGTGAATGTACCCGAGTCAAACTTTCGTTTAAAAGCATAATTACCTTTAATTATTAATTACCTTTGCTGATATTTACAGCATACTTACCTTTAATTATTAATTACCTTTGCTGATATTTACAGCATAATAACCTTTAATTATTAATTACCTTTGCTGATATTTACAGCATAATTACCTTTAATTATTAATTACCTTTAATTATTAATTACCTTAAATTATTAATTACCTTTGCTGATATTTACAGCATAATTATGTTTAATTATTAATTACCTTTAATTATTAATTACCTTTGCTGATATTTACAGTCGAAATGCACGTGGACCCAGCAGCCGTTGTGCCTCTGCATTGGCAGCAAAGGGTCCGATACAGACGACAAATCGCATCCAGCGGATTAAAGACAGTACCACACACACACACACACACACACAGCAGAACCCCGCGGGCCTCCAGGCCCAGAGCTCCGTCCCTTGGCAACTCAGGGTGGTCCAGAGAGATGCCCACGCCGGCGCCCTCCACCACCCTGGCGCCCTCCACCACCCCGGCGCCAGCTCCCCTGTACTTGCTGAAAGAGATGCAGAGGCTTGGGAGTGCTTCTACAAACAACTCAGTCTTAAAGTAGACTGTAACACCAAAAAATCTGAAAAAAAGGTGAAAAAGAAGGTCCTGGTTGAATTGATGTGGAATGACCCTTAAGTAGAGCAGATTCAGTGCGATCAGTGTTGGGAACGTTACTTTAAAAAAGTAATTAGTTATAGTTACTCACTACTTGTTCCAAAAAGTAACTGAGTTAGTAACTGAATTACTCTATGATAAGAGTAACTCGTTACCAGGGAAAGTAACCTTTTGCGTTACTGTTGCTATAAGTTGCTATATGTCAAAGAATTTGAGCAGTTTTGAAAAGCCAGTTGAAATTAGTAGAACAGACAGGTGTTTGTAGGCTACATAACTTTCGATATTTAGATAGATAGATACTTTATTGATCCCCAAGGGGAAATTCAAGATATTGCACATCGACAGACCTACGGTTGACTTCAGCCTGTCATAGGTTTTTGTTGTGAGGCAGAAAGATCTAGCTTTTGCTGCTTGGAGGACTTTGCTCCGAGTCCTTCTTTGCTAGTGGATGGCGAGCTATCATCTGTGGTGGAGGTAGGCAATCGGTGTTTTTGGCCACTAGCTTGGATGCGTGTGTGAGATGCCTCATTAAATAAGAGTTGCTCACAACGGATGTCGACAAAGTCTTCGCTCCTGGACATAATGTAGCCTACACATTACATGAACGTTCTTGCCTTTGACCACAATGAATTTGAAGTAGTGCTTATATCTCCACCTTGAAAATGCCAACTTTTCATCAGATTGCTCCTGACCTCTGCTGTTTCATGGAATCTCTACTTTAGCTGTTGCGTGTGTGTGGCGCGTGTGCTGGCAAGTGTGTAAAAACACTGGCTCTGATTGGCTATCATGAAACATGACTCTGCCTTAGCCAATCATAATCGCTTACGTCGTTATTAACCCACCTCCTCACTAGCTGTGAGCCAGGGGTGCGTTCGGATTACACAGTTTATTTAATCAATGCAAAGTAAGTAACGCACCGCATTTAACGTCCAGTAACGTTAACGGCGTTGTAACATTGTAAAAAGTAATTAATTAGATTACTCCGTTATTGACAAATTAACGCCGTTAGTAACGCCGTTATACTTAAACGCCGTTACTCCCAACACTGAGTGCGATGAAGTGTTCTGACTGACCTGACTGAAATTTATCCAGGATATTGAAAGCATTGAAATAAGAGGTAACCTGAGAGAGAACTGTGATGTAGTCTAGTTAGCTGTAGTGGGTATACTGTGATGTAGTAGTTAGCTGTAGTGGGTATACTGTGATGTAGTCTAGTTAGCTGTAGTGGGTACAGAGTTTCCGCTAGAAAAAAATGGTGCTGGTCAGGTTTCGTTTTCCGGACATTTTGATGATATGCCAGTCAAATATCCTATTATCGCTTCTCCCTTCAAATTGAGGAAAACTGGAGACAGGCTGTAGCTTAAAGAATGACATAATCAGGCTGTATAGAATGCAACATGTTCATTAGCCTAACTTAAACATGCCTACCAAGATCTAGTCAGTATCTTTTCATGGACAGCAAGAGTCCGCTTCGTTCGTTGTTTTAAAAAGGCTACGTTGTTTGTTGCTGCTACTTATCTCCAGTGGTGACTGTTTAACTTACACACAGAGCCGGACAGTAACGGAGTACATTTACTTGAGTACAGTACTTGAGTACAATTTTGAGGGATCTGTACTTTACTCGAGTATCATTTTTGGGAAGTACTCATGACTTTACTCAAGTACATTTGAGAGGCAAATATTGTACTCTTTACTCCACTACATTTCTATCCATAACTGTGAGTACCAGTTACTTCTTCTAAAAAAAAAGGAAAAAAGAAAAATCTCAGATTGGGACAGCCTATCAGCAATCACCTTCAGCTTTCCGCCAAAGTCAACTCCATGGTCAGATTTAGATAAGAGACGAAACCATGGACGAAACAATGGATGAAGACGCAGCAGGTCCATCCTGGGAATGTGCCAACCTGTGGCCCCACCTTGCCAGACTGTTTCAATTTTCTGAACAAGTTAATGATAGTTTTCGCTTCAAGTGTTTCAATTACAAAATAGTATTTTGTATTTTAAATACATGTATTAGAAATACTGCCCATCCCTGGCAACATGGTAAAAAGATGAAAATGACTTGATTTTACTTTCAATTCCTTTTACCGCGGTTAAATGATACCGTTTAATTGTGCCAGAAATTATCCGCGGACCAGTAATCGCCTCGTCGAGGAGGCCCTAACCCTGCAGATCATAGACAGAGAACGCATAAAGAACACTTTGCATGTCCAGTGTACACGGAGAATGACAGTGTCTTGGAGCGGCCGCACCCCCCGCAACTCCACTTCCAATGTCACTGATTCCGACAGATACGCCCGACACTTCTGCTTTTTATCTGGTGGTGGTGGAGTTGACCGGACATCTGAGGCTTCAGACGTTACCAATTTATCATCATCCATCGCGTCTGGCCTCTGAAAAAAACTTTTAAGGCTAGTCTGCCTGGGCCTGGCCATGTTTGAACCGCCTTACTCATTTGTTCGTTGTTTAACATGGACGTTTTAAGCGTGCGCTTCCTATTTGAAATGTAGCATAGGCCAAGGCCGTAGTCATGATGTCAACATTGGGGGGGACCAAATCTGTGGTGGGGTCTGAGGGACCCCCAAACAGAATTTCAATACATTTCCTAGCATGCAAAAATATTTTTAAAAATCACAAACAAGTCGTTAGTTAGGTCAGTCAATTAGGTTATTCCAAAATTTTGACGGATATAGTCATGGCATGGATGGATTATGAACCCCTGGACACAGATGGCCTACTACAGCCTTTAATTGGTGAATGGAGGTGCAAATTCCTTTCTTTGGTTATTGTCCGCGATTCACGTATTGTAAACGTTTTGTCCAACTTGTGTGTCGTCGCCACATTTGATCACGTTTTGCCTGCATGGATGCGCGATTGAGTGCGCATCTAGATGCAACGATCATTTCTAAGAGGCCTATAAACGGTAATTTCTGGCATTGCTGGCATATGAAGGCATAATTTATGTTGAAAGACGTGAAAGAAATGACACAGGCTTGCACAAATTCATCATTTAAAATAAAACGTTTCACTTTCGCTATCATTGCGAGAATAGGCTACAATATGGAAAATGTTCCCTTTCAGTCTGATCGGCTCCAAACATGTATGGGATTTTCTTAGCCTGTGCTACACCTTTCCAAGAATTTTGTGAAAATTGTACCGGTAGCTTTTGCGATATTGTTGACAGCCCTACCTCACCGCAGTAGGGTGCAGTAAAGCCACTAACGAAAAACGGAAAATCACCACTCTGGAACAATAGGTCACTAATTTGTGCGTTATTTACGTTTGATTACAGATGTGTGTTGGTTTCCTGTAGGCCTAGTACAGCGCTTTATTCTTTCTTTCTTTTTCTATGTCCGTATATTGGGGGGGACATTTTGATCATATTTGAATATTGGGGGGGACACGTCCCCCTCAATGTCTATGGTGACTACGGCTCTGGCATAGGCTATGCGTGTTGTTTAATAGCTTACTTTTCAAACGGTAGAGCCTGTTCATTTAAAAACATAGCCAGAGGACGTATAATATAGGCTTTCATATTAACCCTTTAGGCGCCAGAGGTTTTTTTCCGAAACGATCAATTTTGACATCTTCATTTCAAAAGGCTATATCTTAAAAGTGATAAGAGATAGAGACTTTCTGTAAATTAGAGAAATATTAAGGATGACCCAAAGTTTATGTAGAGATTAAATGTTTATATCTAATTTGCATATTATGACGTCATACGGTGGCGGCCATCTTGGATTATAGAATTTTCATGAAAAGTCGCATGTTTGAATGATAAAATGCACCACTTCTTTCCCCCCAAAATGTCCACCTTCTGTATGCTATATTGCACAATACTGAATGCTCAGGTAAATACTAAGTAGTGAACAAACTGTGTAAATCATTACTAATAAATGGCAGTAACAAACCAAATGCATGTAGCGGTAGACTGGCCTTTTGCTGTAGAGATTTTCCATTTACTATATACAGTAGGCACTCTGATTCCATGTATGGGGCACATATATATTATTCAGATGACACACAAACACAAGTAGACAAGACCTGTTTAGTTCAAAAGCTCATTTGCCACGGCAAGGCACAGATCAGGAGTGAGATGACGAGACAAGACAAGAGACAATGTTAGTATTTTTTTTCTTTTTGTTGTTTTTGTTGATGTTTTTTTGTTTTTTTTTCTTAGCTGACAAAGACACACACATCACAAGGACATGAACACACAAAAAGGAACACATAGTGTATGTCCTAAATGATCAGGGAAATAGATAGCAAATCAACAGTGTAAATCATAATAAATGGCTGACATTTTTTTTTATGTAGCAGGCCTTTTGCTGTAGAGATAATGACTCCCTATCCCTATCCATACAGGGCCGGCATTCCCATCATCTTGTGATAGACTATGCATGACCTAATGTGTGTGTGTGTGTGGGAGAGGGAGAGGGAGAGAGCGTGTCACCACCTCCACCATGCGAGCAGCATGGCCAGATCTGCCTCGCGCGCACCGAGTGGAGAGAATTTGCGCAGCTCGGACTAGGCCTACTGTCATTCTCATTGCGACTCCCCACACTGCCACTACGTTCCCCACTAACTGTCCTATGAGCATTTCGACCTCGTCTAACATACCCAGTGGAATTAGACAAAGGCTCCACCACGTTACTGTCGCCGCAATTGTGGAGAGGCACACGTTCAGAAGACAGAAGCTAGCGCTATCATTAGGCTACCTCCAGCCTCGTTTGCCACACCACTAACACCCTGCTAACTTCCCGATGAACACTCCGAACCCGTGAAACATTATTCCCACCAGTGACATTGGGCAAACGATTCAACGTTTGTGCTTGGTGTAAGCTAAACTATGGAGTAAACTCTCACTTTGTCCAGCTGCATCATTGCAAGGCAGGGACGCATCTGAAGCCTCACTAAACGAATCACCGTCATTTTCTGAAGGCAGATATTCCCCTTCAGAATCAGGGTCCGCGAATAGAAGACCCAACACTTCATTTCAGGTAAACTTTTTTGATGCCATTAGACGATAATCTAATGCAAATACTCGCTGACGTTGACAATATCGCTCTGACAAAGTGGCTCACACGCACACTTTTCACGCACTGATTCAATGCGCTGTAGCTAAAAAGTTTTGTTTAAAGCGTGCCCTTTTTCGGACTCGGGGATGACGTATGACATGTCTGCCATCTAGTGGAGGGGAGGTCGAACGAAATATGACACCCTATTTGACTAAATCGGCCGTTTTATTCAGTACCGCATCTTGTCGACTATAGTCGCCTGTGGCGCCTAGAGGGTTAAGGCTTATTCTCAAATTCAGATTGCGTTAGGGGACGGGATATTAGCCAATTTCAATCGGACAATTTGACCGGAGAGATTTAATTTTGTCGGACATTTAATTTTTTTTCCCGGCCAATGTCCGGTAATTACCGGACAACGGAAACCCTGAGTGGGTATACTGTGATGTAGTCTAGTTAGCTGTAGTGGGTGTACTGTGGTGTAGTCTAGTTAGCTGTAGTGGGTATACTGTGATGTAGTCTAGTAGTGGGTATACTGTGGTGTAGTCTAGTTAGCTGTAGTGGGTATACTGTGATGTAGTCTAGTTAGTTGTAGTGGGTATACTGTGATGTAGTCTAGTTAGCTGTAGTGGGTATACTGTGATGTAGTTAGCTGTAGTGGGTATACTGTGGTGTAGTAGTTAGCTGTAGTGGGTATACTGTGATGTAGTAGTTGGCTGTAGTGGGTATACTGTGGTGTAGTCTAGTGGGTTTACTGTGGTGTAGTATAGTTAGCTGCTGGTAGGCAAATTAAAATGAGTCCCGTTGAAATCGTCCACACTGAATACATTTATGAAGCTTCTCACCAGTGTGTATAAGCATGTGGGAATGAAGATGAAGTGTTGCCTTTATCCTGTGCTGTGAGGCACTTCGGTCTGTGTCGCTCCGCTTCGGGCCAGCACTGAGGTAGCCGCGCTGCCTTGACTTGTGGCTGGACGTTATTGCCTCCTGAGTGTTTGTTTATGACACAGAGAGAGATAATGTTCCCATGACTACAACTCTGTGTCTAAAGAGCGCTGCCTTGACTTGTGGCTGGACGTTATTGCCTCCTGAGTGTTTGTTTATGACACAGAGAGAGATAATGTTCCCATGACTACAACTCTGTGTCTAAAGAGCGCTGCCTTGACTTGTGGCTGGATGTTATTGCCTCCTGAGTGTTTGTTTATGACACAGAGAGAGATAATGTTCCCATGACTTTAACTCTGTGTCTAAAGAGTGATGTCTTAACAGAGATGTTTGAAGATCCGTTGCCTTTTAATGCCAAAGACACAGCTGAATGTGTCATGAATTATGTGACTGTTGTTCCTTTTTTGGCCATGTGAGGTCCTCAGTGTTTTTGTTTGATGCCTGTCACATGTTCAGATCACATGTTCTCATTATTGATTTGTTAGTTTCACCTGAGCCTTGTTAAGTTGCCTATTTAAACCCCCTGTTGTTTTGAGTTCTTTGCTCAGTCTTGAGTTGACACTGGTGCAGTCCTGTAGACTAGCCGTTCCGTGAGTTTTTCTCAGAGTGTTTCCCTGTGATTGTTTGCTTGTAACTGACCTTACCTGCCTGTTTTCTGGATTACGAGTTTGCCTGCTACCTTTGGATTGTTCACTGTTTTCTGACTGTTTTGGATTGGACCTTGCCTGGATTGTGAACTTGGATTTTGCCTGTTCCCTGTTGGATACCTTTGCCCTGCTTTTCAAGTAAAAACCTTGAACTGAGTTAACGTGTGTCTCTGCATTCTGAGTCTCAACACACCACCTTGTGGCACCGAGGTAGGGCTCCCGCCTGCTATGCGGGAGACCCGGGTTCGATTCCCAGACGAACCTAACAGCAAGACTGAGCCATGGACGTAGACTCAGCAGAGACCCAGCAGGCACAGCCGAAGCCGCAGACACCGCCTCCCTGTTCTTCGACCATGGAGCAGATGTATGCAGCGGTGGTCAGTCATGATGCTACGGTGCTTCGTCACGAGGAGCGACTACGAGCTCATGACAGTTCCGTCAGCCGCCATGAACAACTTCTCCACCAGATCCAAGGGACATTGACCACATTAGTCAATCGTTCTCCTCCACCTCCAGCTCCTCCTGTCCCTCCAGCTCCACCGGTTCCAGTCCAGCCTGCCTGCGAGCCTCGTCTGCCTACTCCCGAGAGATTTGACGGTGACCCAAGAGACTGCAGGGGGTTCCTGACCCAGTGCTCGCTTACCTTCGAGCTCCAGTCCTCCACCTTCCCTACTGATCGTGCCAGGATTGCTTACATCATCACCCTTCTGACAGGGAAGGCCCGAGCTTGGGCTACTGCCATTTGGGAGCAGCAAGGTCCTTCCTGTAACAGCTACCAGGACTTTACTGCTGAGATGCGGCGAGTATTCGACCATCCAGTTGGAGGGAGAGAGGCTGCCAACAGGTTGTTCCAGCTGCGTCAGGGCAACTCTAGTGTGGCTGAGTATGCTGTGCACTTCCGCACCTTGGCGGCAGAGAGCAGGTGGAATATGGAAGTACTCATCGCCGCTTTCCATCACGGCCTGTCTAATGGCATTAAGGATGAACTGGCTACAAAGGATCCGGCCACAGATCTCGAGTCCCTGATCTACCAGACTATTCGGCTTGACAACCGAATGCGAGAGAGGAGACGTGAACGACAACCAGAGCTTCAGTCCACCCACAGAGCCAGTGCCCCAGCCTCGAGTCCACTGCAGGGGTTCCAAGAGTTCCAGAACGTGTCCCCTTGTCCAGAGGAACCAATGCAGCTAGGAGGCACCCGACTTTCCCAAGCCGAACGAAACCGCAGGATGAGGGAGAGATGCTGTCTCTACTGTGGGAAGCCGGATCACTTTCGCTCATCTTGTCCTGAGCTTTCGGGAAAAGTGCAGTCCCGTCCAGGAGGGGAAGTACTGTGACGGGAGCAACTCTTACTCCCACAACTTCTACCACGTGCTTCGTCTCCCTGTAACCAACCTGGACCACCATCTCACTGTGACTGCCCTTGATGGAAGACCCTTGGGAAAAGGTACCGTTGATCTTATTACTACTCCTCTTCTCTTGTCAGTGGGCGAAAGACATCATGAGAGGGTCCAGTTCAATCTCATCCAGTCTCCTGAGTTCCCTGTTGTGCTTGGTTTTCCCTGGTTGTCTCACCATAGTCCCCATATCAACTGGTCTTCAGGGACTGTGGTTGAGTGGGGCCCTAATTGCCAAGCTACCTGTCTTCTCTCCAGAGTCTCCCCCTGTGCTCCTAAGTCTCTTGGTCCTCTCGAGTTGTCCCGAGTCCCTTCCGAGTACCATGACCTGCGTGAGGTTTTCAATAAGAAGAGGGCCACATCACTGCCACCTCACAGACCTTACGATTGTGCGATTGATCTCCTTCCAGGGGCCTTTCCTCCACGTGGTAGAATCTTCTCCCTCACATCCGCTGAGACCAAGGCCATGGAGGAATATATCACAACCTCCATAGAAGCTGGAATCATTCGTCCATCATCTTCTCCCGCGGGGGCTGGATTCTTTTTTGTTGGTAAAAAGGATGGCGGTCTCCGACCCTGCATCGATTACCGTGGGCTAAACAAGGTGACTGTGAAGAACCGTTATCCTTTACCACTAATGTCTTCAGCCTTTGAGTTGCTTCAGGGGGCAACAGTTTTCACCAAGCTTGACCTTCGCAATGCCTATCATTTGGTTCGGATCCGAGAGGGGGATGAGTGGAAGACAGCTTTTAACACACCAACAGGACATTATGAGTACTTGGTCATGCCCTTTGGGTTAACCAATGCTCCAGCTGTCTTCCAGGCACTCATAAACGACGTCCTGAGGGATATGTTGAACAGATCCGTCTTCGTTTATTTGGATGACATCCTCATATTCTCCAAGTCCCTACATGAGCATGTACATCATGTCAGACTCATTCTTCAGCGTCTTCTGGACAACCACCTTTTTGTGAAGCCGGAGAAGTGTGAATTTCATGTTTCCGAGGTGTCCTTTTTGGGGTTCATCCTGTCCAAGGGAAATCTTTGTATGGACCTCAAGAAGACTCTAGCAGTACGTGAATGGTCTCCACCCACCTCGGTCAAGGAGGTCCAGCGCTTTCTTGGGTTTGCTAATTTCTACAGGAAATTCATTAGAGGATTCAGTTCAGTGGTTGCACCACTGACCAACCTAACCAAGAAGCGATCGGGTCCTTTTGTCTGGTCTCCAGAGGCTGAGCGGGCCTTTCAAGCTCTGAAGGTGAGGTTTACTTCAGCTCCAATACTTACCTTGCCTGACCCTTGTCTTCCTTTTGTTGTTGAAGTAGATGCTTCGGATGTGGCAGTGGGTGCGGTCCTCTCCCAGCGTCTTGCAGATGGCAAACTCCACCCTTGCGCCTTCCTCTCCTCTCGTCTCTCTCCTGCTGAAAGGAATTATGATGTGGGTGATAGAGAGCTTCTGGCAATCAAGATGGCCTTAGGTGAGTGGCGGCATTGGCTTGAGGGGGCACAGCATCCTTTCCTGGTTTGGACGGACCACAAGAATTTGGAATATGTGCAAAAGGCCAGGCGTCTCAATCCTCGGCAGGCAAGGTGGGCCCTTTTCTTCAATCGTTTTGATTTTGTGCTCTCTTATCGTCCTGGTTCTAAGAATCAGAAGCCAGATGCTCTGTCCAGACTCTTTCAGAACACTGACCATGACGACACCCCGGCGACAATCCTTCCGGATTCCAAGATTGTGGCTCCTGTGCAATGGGGAATTGAGACGGTGGTGCGACGAGCCCAGAGGATGGAGCCGGGTCCTGGTAATGGTCCTTCGGGACAACTTTTTGTTCCAACCTCTGTGCGCACACAAGTTCTACAATGGGGACATTCCTCCCAGTTGACTAACCATGCAGGCACAGGCAGGACATTGGAGTTTTTGAAAAGGCGGTTCTGGTGGCCCAGGATGAGTACTGACGTTAAGTCCTTTGTTGCTGCTTGTCCTGTTTGTGCCCGAAACAAGAGCCCCCACACCCGCCCCCATGGCCTGCTTCACCCCCTGCCCATAGCCAAACGGCCCTGGTCCCACATCTCCATGGACTTCATTACTGGTCTTCCCCCCTCCCAGGGTCACACGGTCATTTTAGTTGTTGTGGACCGTTTTTCCAAGGCCTGCCATTTTATTCCCTTGCCCAAACTCCCCTCCGCTCAAGAGACTGCTGAGCTTGTGTGCCAGCAGGTTTTCAGAACGTTTGGCCTTCCTCTGGACATAGTCTCGGATCGTGGGCCTCAGTTCACATCTCGGTTTTGGAGAGCCTTTTGTAAACTGATTGGGGCTGATGTCAGTCTCTCCTCTGGCTTTCATCCAGAGTCTAATGGTCAGACAGAGAGGCTCAACCAGGACCTCGAGACCACCCTCCGATGCCTGGCCTCCGCCAACCCTTCTTCTTGGAGCAGGTATGTCGTTTGGGCGGAATACGCTCATAACACCCTGTGTTGCTCTTCTACAGGTCTCTCGCCCTTTGAGTGCCAGTTTGGGTTTCGGCCTCCACTGTTTCCGGACCAGGAGGCAGATGTTGGGGTTCCTTCAGCCCAGAACTTCGTCCGGCGGTGCAGACGTGTCTGGCGTAAGGTCCGGTCGGCTCTTCGAAGGTCTGCGAGACAATACCAGCTTCAGTCCAACCGCCGTCGCAGGCCTGCTCCACCACTACGCCCTGGGCAGAGAGTCTGGCTGTCGACACGAGATCTTCCTCTGCGGGTGGAGTCCCGCAAGCTGGCGCCTCGGTTTGTGGGACCCTTCAAGATCTTGAGGAGGATTAATCCTGTCTCCTATCGTCTTCAACTTCCCCGGGCCATGTGGATTAACCCTACGTTCCACGTCTCCCGTCTTCGGCCTGTTGTCACCAGCCCGCTGGCGCCTGCAACAAGACCACCACCGCCCCCTAGACTCATCGATGGTGAGCCGGTGTTCGCGATTAACCGCCTCTTGGATTCCCGTCG
The DNA here is from genome assembly GCF_046254945.1 of Alosa pseudoharengus. Lineage (NCBI taxonomy): Eukaryota > Metazoa > Chordata > Actinopteri > Clupeiformes > Clupeidae > Alosa > Alosa pseudoharengus. The sequence continues at coordinate 4,828,670 of NW_027468564.1, read as the reverse complement.
AGTTCAACGGGGTCTTCAGTATCTGGTGGACTGGGAGGGGTATGGCCCAGAAGAACGATCCTGGGTCCCTGCTCGAGATATTCTGGACCCAGACCTCATCAAAGACTTCCATCGGAACCATCCTGATCGCCCCAGAAGGAACGTCAGGAGACGTTCGTAGGGAGGGGGGTCCTGTCATGAATTATGTGACTGTTGTTCCTTTTTTGGCCATGTGAGGTCCTCAGTGTTTTTGTTTGATGCCTGTCACATGTTCAGATCACATGTTCTCATTATTGATTTGTTAGTTTCACCTGAGCCTTGTTAAGTTGCCTATTTAAACCCCCTGTTGTTTTGAGTTCTTTGCTCAGTCTTGAGTTGACACTGGTGCAGTCCTGTAGACTAGCCGTTCCGTGAGTTTTTCTCAGAGTGTTTCCCTGTGATTGTTTGCTTGTAACTGACCTTACCTGCCTGTTTTCTGGATTACGAGTTTGCCTGCTACCTTTGGATTGTTCACTGTTTTCTGACTGTTTTGGATTGGACCTTGCCTGGATTGTGACCTTGGATTTTGCCTGTTCCCTGTTGGATACCTTTGCCCTGCTTTTCAAGTAAAAACCTTGAACTGAGTTAACGTGTGTCTCTGCATTCTGAGTCAACACACCACCTTGTGGCACCGAGGTAGGGCTCTCGCCTGCGGGAGACCTGGGTTCGATTCCCAGACGAACCTAACATAAATGTAAGGGGCGTGTCAGTTTGCCAGGTGGACCAGGTGATATTTGATGAAGTCCCTACAGCTCTTTTAGGCTGTGATTAAACCAACAGTACAGTCAAGACTACAGTTTTCATAGGTCCTGAAACAGAACCTCCACCCTGTGATTAAACCAACAGTACAGTCAAGACTACAGTTCTCATAGGTCCTTAAACAGAACCCCACCCTATGATTAACTGTACAGTACACTACAGCTCACAGAGTGTATGTGTGTGTGTGTGTGTGACCTAATGTCCTGTGGAGTGTGAGGGGCTCACTGGCCAAGGGAGCCAAACGACACCTGGGAAAGACACGCTGGACCCGGGAAGAGGTGTGTGTGTGTGGGTGTAGGTGGGTGGGTGTGTGTGTGGGTGTGGGTGTGTGTGTGGGTGTAGGTGTGTGGGTGGGTGTGGGTGTGTGTGTGGGTGTAGGTGTGGGTGTGTGTGTGTGTGGGTGTAGGTGTGTGTGTGTGTGTGGGTGTGTGTGGGTGTAGGTGTGTGTGTGGGTGTCTGTCTGTGTTTGTGTGTGTGTGTGTGACTGTCTGTCTGTGTTTGCACACACACACCCACACTCTCTCTCTCTCTCTCTAAAACTCAGACTACACTAGATATTTTCTAAACAACGACCCAGCTGACTTTACAGGCTCCTGCTCAATACACACATATATGATAGATAGATAGATTGATGGATATGCCTAATTGACATATGAGAGGAGTGTACCTGTAATAATACTCAACCCCTTCAGCCACAGTTCGGACAGACATGACGCTGGTCCCGTAGAGGTTCTCGTTAAACTGGCCCGCCTCGATGAACTTGTTGTCCTGGATGTCCTTCTCCATCTGCTCTCTGGCTCAGACACCAGACACTGTCCCCTCAGGGATGAGAGGTGGTGCGATTGGAGACGCTCTCTCTCTCTCTCTCTCTCTTTCTCTCAATTCAATTCAATTAAAGCCCCTCCGCCCCCAGCGCTCCTACATTACCCAGCATCCCACACGGCTGTGTGCTCCGCCCCCAGTGCTCCTACATTACCCAGCATCCCACACGGCTGTGCGCTCCGCCCCCAGCGCTCCTACATTACCCAGAAGGCCTCGCTGGCTGTGTGCTCTGGCGACAGGCTCGCTGCGTTGGGTGGAAGCCCCAGCCTGAGCTGTTTTTCCTTCCGCTGTTGAGGTTAAATAGCCGCCACCCCCTCCTCCCACAACACACACACAACACACAACCCCCAGGCAGCCATGCTTGGGTCACGACTGAAACAATGGTGCTGTTCAAGGGCCTCCCTCCCGTGCGGAGAGTGTGTGAAGGGCTTCTGCGAGACATCCATGTGAATCTCCTACATTACCCAGCATCCCACACGGACGTATACGCTGCTCACCTCTAAGGCCACGCCCATTGGGCCGTCCCTCACCGGCTCTAGCATCATGGCCGCCTCGTTGCAGTTGCCATAGAAACCGCCCACGTTGTGGTACTCTGAGGCGTAGAGGCGGTTGTCTGGGACGGAGCGAGAGAGAGAGAGGAGGAGGAGGAGGAGGAGGAGACACACAGGTGGATAGCAAGTGGGAGAGGAGGAGCTAGTGACGGAGAGAGAGAGAGAGAGAGAGAGAGAGAGAGAGAGGAGGAGGAGGAGACACACAGGTGGATAGCAAGTGGGAGAGGAGGAGCTAGTGATGGAGAGAGAGAGAGAGAGAGAGAGAGAGAGAGAGAGGAGGAGGAGGAGGAGACACACAGGTGGATAGCAAGTGGGAGAGGAGGAGCTAGTGATGGAGAGAGAGAGAGGAGGAGACACACAGGTGGATAGCAAGTGGGAGGAGCTAGTGACGGAGAGAGAGAGAGAGAGAGAGAGAGAGAGGAGGAGGAGACACACAGGTGGATAGCAAGTGGGAGAGGAGGAGCTGGTGATGGAGAGAGAGAGAGAGAGAGAGAGAGGAGACACACAGGTGGATAGCAAGTGGGAGAGGAGGAGCTAGTGACGGAGCAAATCCCACATGCTAACACACACGGGAGAAAGGCCCTACGAATGTCTTCGGTGCTGCAAAGCGTTCGCTCACATTTCGACTTTTAAATCCCACATGCTTCTTCACACTGGAGAGAAGCCTCATCAATGTGACCAGTGTGGAAAAGGTTTTGCACAAATTGCACATTTAAATTCCCATATGCTAACACACACTGGAGAGAAGCGTCATATATGCGATCAGTGTGGCAAGGCCTTTGCTCACTCTTCAGCTCTGAAATGCCATATACTAACACACACTGGAGAGAGGCCTCATAAATGTGTCCAGTGTGGAAAAGCATTTGTCCTCCTCTCTCCGCTTAAAACTCATATGCTGACTCACACTGGAGAGAAGCCTCATACATGTGTCCAGTGTGGAAAAGCTTTTTCACTAATATGTAGTCTTAAATGCCATATGCTAGTACATGCTGGAGAAGCCTCATACATGTGTCCAGTGTGGAAAAGCTTTTTCACTAATATGTAGTCTTAAACGCCATATGCTAGTACACGCTGGAGAAGCCTCATAAATGTGTCCAGTGTGGAAAAGCTTTATTTAATTATTCAATAATATGGTAAATATAGATAAAAAATAAATATAAAAAAGCCACACTGCAAAAACTACTTATCACATACCAAACCAAGTGTTGCAACTAACCAAGTGTTATTCATCTAGAGAGAACAGACTGCTCATGAGGCACAGGTGGGTGCTGTGTTGGGGCAACAGACTGCTCATGAGGCAACAGACTGCTCATGAGGCACAGGTGGGTGCTGTGTTGGGGCAACAGACTGCTCATGAGGCACAGGTGGGTGCTGTGTTGGGGCAACAGACTGCTCATGAGGCACAGGTGGGTGCTGTGTTGGGGCAACAGACTGCTCATGAGGCACAGGTGGGTGCTGTGTTGGGGCAACAGACTGCTCATGAGGCACAGGTGGGTGCTGTGTTGGGGTGTTGCGGTAGGCTAGTGCAGAACTCAAGGTTAGGAGCTGCACTGAGACACTACAGCACATCATTCCTGGTTCACATCCCATACCCCAGTAGCTTGGAAAATCCAGACCCTGGTAATCTAGAAAGATTAAGGGTCTGGCAAAGAACAATGTAATGGCCCAACTCGAGGGGCGGCAACAACCATGCATTTAAAAATCTCACTGCACGCAATTGGATAACACTAGACCATGTTTACTCTGAATGATTTCGGACTTCAACGCAATCAGATAACACTACGGCAAGGTGTACTGTCCTCCAACGTTGCAGCACTGTCTTCATCAGTTTAGCTGGTTCCCTGGAATGTTGGGGTAAAAGTAACGTGCATCATTGCTCATTGCCAGAGTGTCCCGCAGAGACAATTCCATTGTGCTCTCGTGAGAACTCTGGATTTCCAGGGTAATACCCCAGGGGGAGCTGGCTGCCTCTTTAGGGCGTGTCATTATAAGCTGGGTGGAGAGAGAACTCTCGTGGTTCTTTAGGGCGTGTCATTATAAGCTGAGTGGAGAGAGAACTCTCGTGGTTCTTTGTGACTGCCCGCTTCGTGTGCCGCGAGTTCCAAAACAGCGTCGTGTCCATCGGACGTGGTCTCTTGAGTCCTACAGGGAACTGAAGGATCTTACCATTCACCTTCCTGAACGTACAATCTCTCGCTTGTACTGACCGGCACTGGTGCCAGGCTTGCGCTGATCTGGAGGTAAGCCTTCTCTCCCCTGGGATATACCCACACACACACCCTTAGCATCTTACATGCATACCCCCACGTTAAATTACACGCATAAAGTTCGGGTCTCCGGATGCTAGGACGGTTTGATAGCCCCTAGACTAGTGTAGCCCATAGTTAAACCCTTACCTGTGTACCTAGTGTCTATGAGACCGTAACATGGGGCAACAGACTGCTCTTGAGGCAGAGGTGACTATGATTATCCAGGTGCATGATAAATTGTGCTCTGTTGAGTATGGTGTCAGTGCAGTAACAACAATGGTAGTGTGTGGCATGACGGCAAAGAAGTCCACATTTTATGATGATGAACTCTGAAAGAGAGGAATAACAGAAAAACTTACACAATATATTATAAAATTAAATTAGTTAAATACACTGGGATAAAGAATCGGGGCCAAAAGATGTGACATCAAATTAAACACTGTATTCAACATACAAAGAAACAAGATGGTAGGCCTACCTTTGTGCTTGATTGACGCATGACCCTTTAAGTGGTTGTTGACCATATACTTTACTGCAGGGGTCGGCAAATAGTGGCCCGCGGGCCAATTTTGGCCCGCCATCTATTCTATCTGGCCCGCGAGATGACGTTAATTTGCTGTTTAAATAAAAAATTAAAAAAAATGATTTTTTTTTTAACCCCATGTTTTAAAAAGAAAAAAAGGCCTACAGCAATCCCATCAATTTCAAAACATTTATTGAGGTATAGATGATAGTCCTACTAAAGTGACAAAACAACAGGTGGAACATCCTTGCAGTTATCCATGACGCACAGGTCGGAACGGTATTGGCACGCGAGTGCGCGTAATCTTGTGCAAAAAAAAAAACAAAAGTGTCCTGTCTCCCTCTTCCAGTGGGCAAGGTCAAAAATAGCCTATGTTTCGTTAAATTAATAGGCTTGGCATTAATAAATGCAGGCAGGCTCAACACATACCTCTGCTTCCATTCTTCTTTGTAGGTCCTGCATTCTGAATCAATTTTTCTTTTCAAGGCTTTTGACAACGACATTTTGCATCGATAACTAGCATATAGCAATGTTCAGCTAATCATTTACACGTCATCCAAAAGAATAATATTTGTACACATTAGTTACGGCAAGTTGCTAGGCAAGTCGCCTGTTTCATGAGAGACGACAGGAGATGCAGCAGGCGGCATAAAAACAGCGCACATAAGCAAATAAACGTTTTTAATGGAATTAAATTAAATGCATTTTAAAAGTTAGATTATGTTTATTTTAATATAATATAATAATTAATTGAAATAGTAGGCCTATAACCAAAAGCTAAAATTACAAATTACAAAAGCTATGGCCCGCGATGCCATTGTCTGAAAAAAAATTGGCCCGGGTCCAAACGTAATTGCCGACCCCTGCTTTACTGTCTTATATCGGCAAAAAGGGCACTGATGTAGTTCACTGGTCAGTTTTTTCATTTCGGGACTCAACCTCCAATAATGCAGTGATGTTGGGGGTAGCCGTGGCCTACTGGTTAGCACTTTGGACTTGTAACCGGCGGGTTGCCAGTTCGAACCCCAACCAGTAGGCACGGCTGAAGTGCCCTTGAGCAAGGCACCTAACCCCTCACTGCTCCCTGAGCGCCGCTGTTGTTGAAGGCAGCTCACTGCGCTAGGATTAGTGTTTGCTTCACCTCACTGTGTGTTCACTAATTCACGGATTGGGATAAATGCAGAGACCAAATTTCCCTCACGGGATCAAAAGACTATATATACTTATACTTGAAATACCCATCAGAACAGCCTTCAAGAGCATTTCATAGGGGCTTCATTGAATTAGGCCCATGAAACCTCTAGATATATTTATTCAACAAAATGATGCACAAATGAGGATAAATCAGAAAACATATGATGTAATTAAATAAAACATATAGATACATAAAAACAAATACATTTCCTGCATATTTACACAGATATAAACAAACATAAATAAGATCCCTTTTCCAAACCCTCTTCCCTCTTCACATGGGAAACACATCTTCTTACAACTTGTTCAGGGTTACATGAAAATGCATGTTAGTAAATAATCTTATCATTTTTCCCACAGAGTAATCGTGTTTTTATTTCCTCTGCTTCATTAGCTGGCAGGTTTACCACAACATAAACAAAGTGTTCACACTATAAGAATCGGAGTGTTCACACTATAAGAATCGGAGTGGTCACCAGTGTTGGGTATCGTTACTTTTGAAAGTAGTTAGTTACGTTACTACGTTACTATCAATTAAAAGTAATCCGTTACGTTACTACGTTACCTATAAATAAAAGTAACGCGTTAGAGTACTCGTGTGTTACCAACAATTAAAACGTGTTTGGGGTGCGTCTCCGCCTGCAGCAGCAACACACATCCTCCTTTAGATGCACCAACAGTGCTGACTGTTTATGAATCAATCATGAACCTAACTGTAGGATAATGACAGGAAAGACAGTCAGCATATTGCACGTTTTATTTAACAGGCATTCATCCTTTGAGAATTAGAACAGCTTCCATGAATAGCATATACCGGTAATAGGCAGAGTAATAGCCTAATAAAAACAAAAACAAAAAAACAGTAAACATCCTTGTCCGATGTTGTTTCCTCTTTTTTAATTTTAACATAAGAATGTAGCTTACCGTATTAGGCTGCGCACAAAAGAACAGTGCATCACACTATTAATAGCCTAAATCAACTTTACAAGTGCAGGCCTAACAAAGTGCTTAACAGGTAGGCAACCTTCAAAATAATGCGCGTACCTCCAAGAATCAAACACACGTAGCTTACACACACAGGTGTGTGCGCGCACACACACACAGGGGCGCCTGCAGGAATTAATGTTATGGTACGCACACTCATCACCCCCCCCCCCGCAAAAAAAAAAAGTCACTCGTGAACAATATTTGTCCGTTTTAGGTCCGTGCATTGGTCAGCAAAAATTAGCCTACATAGCATAACAACATCCACATGTAATAATACAACGACAATGTCTACAATGACCTACTCATTTGGACCACTTGATACAGCCCTATAAAGGCTAAAGTTACTTTTAGTTTTGTTTTATTTTGTTCTAGCGTAACGTGACGTCTGGCTTTAGTGCAGTCTAACGTTCTGACAAGCACACCAATTGCCTACCTTGTTCTTGCCCATCTGGAATAACTCCTAGCTTTGCTGCCTCCATCCTTTGTTTTCGTTGTTTAAACTTGTGATATCCATTGATGAGTATTGAGTTAGTGAATTAGCTCAACATTGTGTGCTGATAACCATATATAGATAGCCGAGTAAAAGAAAACAACAAGTAGCCTATTCCGTGTCTGCGTGCGTATTCTCTCTCCTGCTCAAACAAAATGCGTGCACGTTAATTTTGATAATGTGTTCACTAACTTTACGTTATAGAAAATGGTAAATAGCCTAATGCCATGCAGCTAAAGGGATACTGTGCATAGTTGGGAAGGTATGGTAGGCCAATTTGGTGTGAATACACACACACACAAGGGAAATTTTCTGTTGTTGAGTAGCTTGGTACGCACAGTGTGTGTATGGACGTACACCTGCAGGCTCGCCTGCACACACACACACACACACACACACACAGAGGCAAGGAGCAGGGCACAGACGCAAGCAGCCACATCTGACTAAATGCAGAAAAGCAGGGACTTTACTTTCCTTATCGAGGGAAATTCTTAAAGTAACGAAGTAACGAGTGCTTATTTTGGAAAATAACGGAGTTACTGATTACTGAATTCGCAAAACTAACGCGTTAGATTACTCGTTACTGAAAAAAACTAATAAGAGTACTCTAACGCGTTACTCGTACCCCAACACTGGTGGTCACACTATAAGAACCGGAGTGTTCACACTAGAATCCGAGTGTTCACACTATAAGACTTGCCACTTGAGTGAAGGGCTCAGTCATGAGGCTTGACTCTAGTGTGAATCAGCTTATGGATATTAAAGGACAATTCTGGCGCAAAATGAACCTGGGGGTTAATAACACATTTGTAAGAGTTCGACCGTTCGCTGGGATTTATTTTCATGCTAGTCGAATGTGACCAGTTTTATTGCAAACCGCTAATTAGCGTTTAACGCTAGCCTTCGGGGCACACGTACAGTAGAAAGAAATCGCTATTTCTATACCACTAACAAGGCTCAAAATAGCACCACACTTACACAGTAGCATAATGAGGGTCTCTACATGTAAACCGAAGCATTGAGAACTTTGTAAGTGTACAGGCAGTTTATTAAAAAGAAACACATTACCGTTCACGTCTGGTTGTTTACATATACAGGCAGGCGATGTGAACTAAAATCAAACGTAATTTGCTCAATATAGGCCTATCAGAAATAATAGCTCCGATGTAACATAACTTGTATAGTGTACTTACTTAGTGGATGTCCATCTGGTCTCTCTGGTATGGATCGCCGCCTCCAATTTCTTTTCGGGACATGGAAAAAAGTTTCAACTACAGCCCTGTTTATCAATGAGGGGAAATCTTCAGACTCTACAAAACACTGCGTCTCTTGGGGGTCGCGACGCAACAGTTCCCACTCCATGCAACACAGGCACTCCTCTTCGGTGGCTATAGCTTCACAATGTCCGCAGGTAGCCTACAGTTTCTAGAAGTGCGAGGCTGTGTGCAGCATTGACTACAGGTAGCTCTCTCTCTCTCAAAGCCCTTTCAGGGAGCTCCGCAGCTCTTCGTTGGTAGGCTATATTCCGACGTCCAATAAGGGTTCATCCTCGATGTCTTCAAATTCGTTCCTGCCATCTCTTATGTCTCCTGTTGCGTTCAGTGCTTCTCTTTTGCACAGTCCTTTCTTACAGCAACAACGTTTCACACGAGATTCACTTCACATCTCAGAGTTTTGTTTTCCCAAGGCGCCTGCCTGTATGTGAACCAGACGTGAACGGTAATGTGTTTCTTTTTAATAAACTGCCTGTACACTTAGAAAGTTCCCAATGCTTCTGTTTACATGTAGAGACCCTCATTATGCTATTGTGTAAGTGTGGTGCTATTTTGAGCCTTGCTAGTGGTATAGAAATAGCGATTTCTTTCTACTGTACGTGTGCCCCGAAGGCTAGCGTTAAACGCTAATTAGCGGTTTGCAATAAAACTGGTCACATTCGACTAGCATGAAAATAAATCCCAGCGAACGGTCGAACTCGTACAAATGTGTTATTAACCCCTAGGTTCATTTTGCGCCGGAATTGTCCTTTAAGATTTGAAATCTGTGGGAAAACCTTGCCACACTGGTCACATGTAAGAGGCTTCTTTTCAGTTTGTGTTTTCATATCTCATCATATGAAATGATTAAAAAAAAAAAAATTTCCACACTGAATCAATACATGTATGATGCTTCTCTCTGGTGTGTATTGACTAGTGATGGGGACGAGACCGCCTATGCCGAGTCCGAGTCAAGACCGAGTCTTTGAAGGGTCGAGACCGAGTCGAGACCGAGTCTGTTGGTTTTCAAATACAGTCGAGTCCGAGTCAAGACCGAGTCTTTGAGGAAGCAAGTCCGAGTCGAGACAGAGTCCTTTAGGAGTCGAGACCGAGTCGAGACCAAGACCATAAAAAAATGTCAGTTTCCCTATTCATAATTTAATATCACCCCAGTTAATAATCAACCGTTAGGCCTACAGACTAAGCTAGATTGGGAATTGTTTAGAGGAGCAGTCTTAACGTCTTAATATGGACTATGCTAACCTACAGACACTCACCGGCAGCAGAGCCATAGAGATAAATAAACGGCTCTGATGGTAGTATCTTTGCTTTGCACCATGGGATGTCATTTTCAAATAATGCCGGTCAACATTGCATTTTATTATTATTGTTGTTATGTGTTGTCTGTTTTTTTATAAGAACATAAAAAAATGTGTTGGTCTCGAGGACTCGGTCTGAAATTACGAGTCCTTCTCCTCCCACTGTGGTCCGAGACCGAGTCAAGACCGAGTCTTTGAAAGAACGAGTCCGAGACGAGACCGAGAAAGCAGAAATTGGTCTCGAGACCGGACTCGAGTACTACATCACTAGTATTGACAGTGGGATTTAAGACAAGTTGAAAATGGAATACATCTACAGTAGATTTGTGTATTCATTTGTGCATTCTGAACATATGAGAGTTAAGCTTTGAAATAAGTGAAAAGTGCAATCCTCACTGGCCACATTTATGAGGATTCTTAGCAGTGTGCACACGTGTTTTTATTAAATTACTTTTTTTGAAAAAGCTTTCCTACTGTACACTGGGCACATTTATGAGGCTTCGCTTGAGAGTGTATCAACATATGGGATTTAAGATATGAAATCATTTTGTTGGGGTCAGATGACGTCTGTGTTGTGCACTTGTGTGGTTACTCACGGTAACTGGGTCACGTGGTGTTGGTGGCGGCAAGAATCATAATATCACCTGCTCACTTGCTAAGTGTTTTGTGAATGAACAGAGATGGGGTGATGGGGGAAGCCTTACTTTTTGCTGACCACATTTGATAGCTGTTGAAAGGAATTATTGCTGTTGTGGACTACATGGAACTTGTGGATTTTATTACTGGATTTATTGACGTTTGAATTGGTACTAGACATTGAACTGTGTTGGATATTCTGAAGATGACGATTTTACTTCAATAAAGGAACTTAACTTTCTTGGAAGCTACTGGAAATTATTGGACAGCGCGTCGGGCAAGTTAGTCTCCCCTACTCAGCCTCTCGGTGACCAAAGCTTTGAGTCGCCCACACGTATAAAACCCTTTTCCACACGGCACATTTATGAGGTTTCCATTGAGAGAGTATCAACATAGGCCTATGGGATTTAAGATATGAAATCATATAAAATCCTTTTCCACACCGGGCACATTTATGAGGCATCTCTCCAGGGTGTGTCATCTATGGGATACCAGAGCTGATCTATGTGAAAAACGTTTTCCACACTGAGCACGTTTATAAGACCTCTCTCCAGTGTGTACAAGCATGGATTTTGAGTTTTGAGATTTCTGAAAACCCTTTCACATTCGATATATTTATGAGGTTTAGTGTGACTAAGCATATGGTAATTCAGCTCCCAACTTTGATATATTTATGAGGGTTAGTGTGACTAAGCATATTCAGCTCCCACATTCGATATATTTATGAGGTTTAGTGTGACTAAGCATATGGTAATTCAGCTCCCAACTTTGATATATTTATGAGGGTTAGTGTGACTAAGCATATGGCAGGGGTGTCCAAAGTACGGCCCGCGGGCCAACTGCGGCCCGCCACGCACTTTAATCCGGCCCGCCGAGCATTTATTAGTTTATCATAGATCCGGCCCGCCACGCACTTTAATCAGGCCTGCCGTGCATTTAATTAATTAGGTTATCATAGGCCGCTCGCTATTCCAGCATAGACAACGTTGTGATTAACTTTAGGCTACTGCAAACTGCTTTACACTCTTCTTAGAGAGCGTTTACCATGTCAATGTCAAAACAGCTTGTTACATCGAGATACATAGTATCTCCATTGCAGCAGATCTAACTACGTTATGCTACTCCATTTAATTGGGAACGCATTTGAGCGTGCACAAGAGAGAGATACTGCGACAGGTTCCAGCTGGCTTGTTATTGTTGATAATTGATATCTCCTTTTTATAAGAAACTTTTAAAAGGAAATCGCGATGGCAACAGTAGTTTCCACTACTGACCATTTATAAACTGTGAGCCATAGGCACAGCACTAGCCATAGGCTAGTGGAGCTGGCTTAAAGTGACAGTACACCATTTATAAATGAATTAAACAACATCAAATGAACAGTATTTCTTAAGAAATTAATTTTCTACAACAGAATTACTTTGTCATTTAAATTATACAAAACATATATATACAGTATATATATATATTTTATTTTTGTTGTGTGGCCCGCCGGCCAATTTTCAAAACCCAATGTGGCCCTTGAGTCAAAAAGTTTGGACACCCCTGGCATATGGTAATTCAGCTCCCAACTTTGATATATTTATGAGGTTTAGTGTGACTAAGCATATGGTAATTCAGCTCCCAACTTTGAATACAAGTTTTTCCACATTTATCTTAATGAATATCTTGACAAGATGCAGCAATTCCTTTTAATGGATACAAGATGCAACACACATTGTAAAACACTAAACATGTCCACTTTTTTTGGAATTGATTTGTTTGACATTATGGTGGTAATGAATTTCCAAATGTATGGACAAGCTAAATGTTAGGCTACTGTTTATGTGTGTATGTAGGTAGCTAGACATCATAGTAATGCAAAATCCTGCAAAAAATGGCTGGAGTTCTGAGGGTTAAATTAAAAGGTGGAGCGATTGTTTTTAAAAAAAATCTTTCTCCTTCAACAGTTCATATGTTATCTTTAACCTATTTTCAATAGGGTTAACATGATTTGTAAATCATAACATCTGATATTAGATATGATGTAGGCCTATTTTAGAAATGCATATGTGATTGGAAGCCAATAAAGGTAGTTAGACATCATAGTATTACAAGAAATGTCTGAAGTTTCCACTCACTGTCAATTACATGTGCAGTACCCTAACAGCAAGGTTTGTCGTTTTTTGGTCATTCAAACATGTAGATTTTCATTCACATAATTACTAGGTTGTTGCCTTTTCTAACCAGTAGGTGGCAGTCCAGGATAAGAAATAGAACGTTGAGTAGAAAAAGACATAATTGAACAGTAGGAAAAACGGGGGGAAAGAGACACTACGCCCATGACATTTTAAAGTATGAACGTTTGCATGTTAAAACGGTAGGTAAGTCAGTAGGCCTACATCGATGTTTGGTGGCTATAAGTCTGTCAGGGATTTGACAGGCTAGAAGTTTGCGATTTATAAGGCTACCACAACAAATATTTAGCCTATAGGCAGGGTTGGGTCAGATTACTTTGAAATGTAATCCATTACTGACTACAAATTACATGGCAATTTTTGTAATCAGTAACGTAATCAGGATTACCAAAAACATGTAACGTAATCTGATTACTTTAGGATTACTTTTAGATTACTTCAATAAATATGTCCCTTAAGTGAAATACACCACCACTGAATTGATGAAAGAATTCTCATTCAGTTTTTCTGTTTATTATTTCATTACATCTAAGAAATCTCTTTGCTCTGAGCATTCCTGTGTGAATTAACTGATCTTTTCTTCCAAAAATCTTAATGTAGCCCTTGTCACCAGGTCCCATTGTCTGAAAAACACCCAAAACTAATACATTTCTATAGCTATTCTCCACTTTGGGGGTGGTATTTTGGTGGTTGAAATTTTCCCCATCCCAAAATTGATCACTTAGTCATCATGGATGTGATCATGGATCACTATTCTCCAAACATGCACAACCCATTTGACCCAGGGACATGGCCTGAGATTGAATGACACCATGTCCATTTCAATTGTGGGGGTGAGAAAATTATTCCTTTGGGATGTTTTTCAACCAGGGGGACCTGGTGACTTTCTCAAAGTAAACGGTGACACTAAAACAAGAGGCTACATTAAGATTAGGAGGAAAAGATCAGGCAATGTGCCGAGAGACCTGCCCCAATAGTAAATAAGTTAGTAAGTAAGTATAGATACTCTTTTGATCCCTTGAGGGAAATTTGAATTAGTGAAGCACACACCAACCCGGAGCAGTGAGCTGTCTGCTACAACGGCGCTCGGGGATCAATGAGGGGTTAGGTGCCTTACTCAAGGGCCACAGCCGTGGATGTGGGCATGGGAGAGCAGTGCTCAACCACTTCCCCCGCCCACATTTTTTCTACTGGTCGGGGATCGAACCAGCAAGCCCGAAGCTTGTCGAATTAAAAGATAACTAGGCTATCATTAAAAAGTTGCATTGCTTGCATGATAAAATGTAATCAGGTAATCCCCAACAATGTAACTGTAATCTGATTACACAATTTTTTATTGTAATCTGGGCTGATTATAGTTACTTGATTTTTGTAATCTGATTACGTAATCCAGATTACATGTAATCCGTTACTACCCAACCCTGCCTATAGGTAAGACAGTAGCCTACGATGTTTTGGTGGCTAGCTGGGTAGTCCTGTATTTCAGCAGAGTTAACAGACTAGAAGTTGGCATTTTATCTTAGGTAATGTCATGTATGAAAACTACATTAAAATGTAGAGGCAATAGGCTACTGACAATACTGGCGACGGCGGCCATGTCATCAGTGTGCTAACTCGTAGCCTACCTCCGTATTGCGTTGCATTGTTCGTTCAGCATGAAGCGCGCTTCTGGGTAGCCCTACTCAGATTAGTTGCATTGAGGTGACACCAGAGCCTGACTACCTATTACAAATTCTCTGGTGATACTTCAGACTTGACTTGATTGATGCTCCCGTCAGCGTCTGCCTCCTTCAATCATTGATAGCCAGACTGCACTGTGTCAAAATGTCACTTTGAAAATGTGATTAATCAGCTTTTTTTTAACGCATTAATATTTCTATGATCAATTAATCAAAATGAACGTGTTTTTTGACAGTTATACTACTGCAATACACCAATCTGTTACAGTGTTGCACTGAAAGGAGAGATGGCCTTGGTGGTCAATGCATGCCATGTCCAACTACAGAAAAAGGAAGTTTGAAAGAAAAAAAAATCACAAAGTAAAAATCACATACTCTGTTTTGTTATGGCATAAAATACAATGAAACAAATAAAATGACAACAGGTTCATTAAATCTCCTTTCAGAATCTTTATTTAGACATTTTTAAAGTCAGAAACACATTTTATTTATATATTTTATTCTGAAAAACAAGCAACAAGCAAACATGTTTTTTTCTATGTCAACACATATAAAAACACTGACACCTCCGATCAGCAAACATTTTTCAAAGATAATTCAGCAAATAACTATACTTTAGGGAGAACAGAATACATCATATTGCTGGAAACATTATCATAATAGCCTACACACCATTCATTTTAGGGAAAGAGTATAATATAAAGAAAGCAATATCAGCATTTGTTTAGTTTCATTAAACGGTAGTCTATAATTGAATATACATACATACATACATTACACATGTGTATGAACAGGAGTGTGTGACTGGTGTTCCTGCAGTTCTTTATACAGTCTATGGGCCAAAGCTGGAGCTATTGCCATAGCAACAAGCCCTGCTCCACTGCCAGGGCCACAGATCAACAGAATGGATGTTGCTACGGTTACGTGGTTACTGCGGAATGTTACACAGAGTCTTGACTTGATGAATTTAAGTCTGAATTTTGGCAGTTACTTAAATAGACACCAGTGTCATACACACACACACACACACACACACACACATTCAACTTCAAAAATATTAGCTTGACGTGTGTGATATGCCAGTGGGCAACATTAAATCTGATGCAAAGCAAAAATAATGTAATCTTTACTGTTTGTAAAAGAGCTTCTTGTGCCTACAAGCCTGTATTACATTACAGTGTCATACAAACCACACACACACACACATCTGAAAATGGAGAGAGAGAGGAAGAGAAGAGAAGGGGACAGAGACTGAGGGTAGAGAGAGAGAGAGATAGAGAGAAAGGGAGGAGAGGGAAGATGAGAAAGGGAGGAGAGGGAGATGAGAAAGGGAGGAGGAGAAGAAGAGAAAGGGAGGAGGGGAAGAAGAGAAAGGGAGGAGAGGGAGATAAGAAAGGGAGGGCAGAGAGCGAATGAAAGAGAGAGGAGGAGAGGGGGAGGAACAGAGGGAGTAGAGACAGAGAGAGGACAGAGAGGTAGAGAGGAAGGGAGGGGAATGAGAGACGGACAGAGAGAGTGGAAGAGAAGAGAGGGGGAGTAGAGAAAGAGTGACAGGTGGATGTACCTGTTGGAGGACGAGCTCATGTGATCTTGCGCAGGGACACTGAGGAGCCAGAATAATCCCAATAAAACCCAAACCCTGGATAGAGGGGCTCAGTGAATGTGGAGTGGAACGTGTGCAGGTGGGTGAGTGTGTTAGTGGAGACGCTGTAGAAGGACAGAGTGCCGGCCGGCCGGTCCAGGTAAACTCCTACTGTTCTGGAGCGGGAGGAGGGGGCAGGTATGTCAGTGGGTTCATTATTGTGCAGGACAGAGTAACTGTGATCAGAGCAGCAGCACAGACTCCAGGACTTGGCATTGTATCCCATTGTGACGTCATCACTGTTCCCTTTCCTCTTGATGCTTTTATAGGCCACAGATATATGAGCTCCAACATCTCCTCTCCACTCAGCCTCCCAGTAGCAGCGTCCAGTCAGACCCTCTCTACACAACACCTGAGGACATGTGGAGTCAAATCTCTCTGGGTGATCAGGATACGGCTGCTGCTCATCCACATGTGTCACCTTTCTGTTCCCCTCAGAGAGAGAGAGTTTTCTGTGTGCTGTGTTTGGGTCCAGTGTGAGATCACAGGCATCTGCAGACAAGAGAGGAGAGAACATGAGAACACACACACACACATACACACATACAGAGAACATGAGAACACACACACACACACACACATACATACAGAAAGAACATGAGAACACACACACATACATACACACATACACACACACACACACATACACAAACACACACACACATACAGAGAGAGAACAGTACAAGAGGAGAGAACATGAGAACACAAACGCACACACACACATACAGAGAGAGAACAGTACAAGAGGAGAGAACATGAGAACACAAACACACACACACACCATGTCTACACACACACACACACAGTGATAACATGAGAACACACACACACACACACACACACACAGTGATAACATGAGAACACACACGCACTCACACACACACTTACAGAGAGAGAACAGTACACACACACACACTTACAGAGAGAGAACAGTACACACACACACACTTACAGAGAGAGAACAGTACAAGAGGAGAGAACATGAGAACACAAACACACACACACACCATGTCTACACACACACACACACAGTGATAACATGAGAACACACACACACACACACACACACACACACAGTGATAACATGAGAACACACACGCACACACACACACACTTACAGAGAGAGAACAGTACACACACACACACTTACAGAGAGAGAACAGTACACACACACACACTTACAGAGAGAGAACAGTACACACACGCACACACTTACAGAGAGAGAGAACAGTACACACACACACAGTGATAACATGAGAACACACACGCACACATACAGAGAGAGAACAGTACAAACACACACACCACTACCAGTACACACACACACACACATACAGAGAATATGAGAACACACACACACACACATACAGAGAATATGAGAACACACACACACACACACACAGTGATAACATGAGAACACACACACACACACACAGAGAACATGAGACCACACACGCACACACATACAGAGAGAGAACAGTACAAACACACACACCACTACCAGTACACACACACACACTCATACATACCCTACCAGCGCACACACACAAACACACACACACACCACTACCCTACCAGTACACATACACACAC
Source organism: Alosa pseudoharengus (assembly GCF_046254945.1). Classification (NCBI taxonomy): domain Eukaryota; kingdom Metazoa; phylum Chordata; class Actinopteri; order Clupeiformes; family Clupeidae; genus Alosa; species Alosa pseudoharengus. Next base: position 4,810,778 of record NW_027468564.1, on the reverse strand, counting down.
ATACACTTCTGCTCCTATCACACACACACACACTTCTGCTCACATCACACACACACTTCTGCTCCTATCACACACACACACTTCTGCTCCCATCACACACACACACACACACACACACACACACACACACACACACACACTTCTGCTCCCATCACACACACACACACACTTCTACTCACATCACACACTTCTCACATTAACACACACAAACACACATCTGCTCACATCACACACACACACAGACACACACATTTCTGGTCACATCACACACACACACAGACACACTAAACACACACACAAAATAGCTACACACAATGCTTTAACATACACACACACAAACACAAACATTCACACAGGTTAGCAAACCTTGCTATCACACACACTTCTGCTCACATCACACACACTTCTGCTCACATCACACACACACTTCCGCTCACACAGAAACACACACATACTTCTGCTCACATCACACACACACACACTTTCAAGCACACCATACTATAACACCCACACATACTATTTTGTGGCATGTCATGTTTTACAAAATACACACACACAGCTACAAGACTCCCATACACACATTCCAAGCTAAAACATGTGAATGATCACAAATACTAAATAAACAATTAACTTACATCTCAGCAAGCGTGGTCGTGCTCTGTCTAAAGAAGCGTGGTCAGTTCTGTAAGAAAAACAAAATGTCACACACGGTCAGTTCTGAAAAACAAAATGTCACACACACGTACCATTTGACAGATCTCAACGCTGCTCTTTTTCTGATTGTGCCACCTGTGAAATGTGATTTATTATCCCACAGAAAATAGCCTGCTGCCATACATGTTTTTCCTGGTATAAAGTAATGAAGTAAATCTCTTTCCAGCTGTCTTTATCGCATACAAACGCATCCAAGGTGACGCCTCAAGACCCCTCTAGTTCTCAGGAGACAATCATGAAGTAAAATGCCGACACTGTCTGTCCTGTACTTAGATTAGAGTTAGTGAGCAACCTGAGGACTCCCTTTGAATAACAAATGCACTTTCCAGCAGTGAAACTCCATTATTTAATGCATGATCAGGGACCACCAGCAACACCTTCACAGTCCACCTGTGGGCCACGGACCACTTGTTGAGAACCCTGAATTAATGATCGTTTGTTGTACCACTTTCTTTGGTTACTGACATATTGTCACATACAGCAAACATCACCTCACCATCTGCTAGCTGCCTGAATACACTTTAAAAAAAACACGGTCTCTTAGGACACAAAAACTAAAACAGACTAGTCCAACCGCAAGGACACAGGAGGGAGAAGGTACGTAGCACTCTGTTTTGTTTGAACTTCAACAGAAGTGACATTACCCAGCATTGCTTAGAGTACCTTGATCTACTTCATAGCTGTCCTGATATACAGAATTAATAGCCTCTCTGTCAGACAATCAGAAAATAGCATTTCTTGTCTGCCGGGGATAAACTGTTCCCTGTCACAGCCTGGAATCTGAGAGGCATTCAAATTCAACAAACAGTGGTAAATGTTTGTGGCAAATATGCTTTCTCTGAACAGTAAGATTTCAAACAATTTGGTGTAAAGAGTCCATTTTAACAGTAACTCTTTCCAGCTCCACTGAGTGTTCAGAAATGTTCGCACAGAACTCAAGACAAACAGAATGCAGAGGTTCCTAAACTTTCAGCTATGTTTGCAACACACCTCTAAACTATCTTTGAACGCACCTCTAAATATTTGCATTGGATTGTGGATGCAGCTATTATAATACACATTTGAAAATAGGCCAGTACACTCGGTATGAAGAAATAACTATGGTCTCCACAATGGAGACAATGTCTAATGTGCAACACTAGGGTTTCTTTCTGAACATACTTCAGTATCTCCAGTTTACAGACAGGATCCTCCAGTCTAGCAGATAACAGCTTCAGTCCTGATTCTCCAGGATAATTGTAGTTGAGATCCAGTTCTTTTAGATGAGAGGGAAAGGGGGTTGAAACCAGAAAACCACAACCCTTCTCTGAGATGAGACAATCAGAGAGCCTGAGAGAGAGACAGACAGAGAGAGAGAGAGAGAGAGAGAGAGAGAGAGAGAGAGAGAGAGAGAGAGAATGTCCTTTTCATTGTTTTTACATGCATCAACTGGTGACATTGTGTTAATCTGAAGTTATTTCTTTATTTTACAACAGATAGGTCTGGTTAAGTTATTTCTTTATTTTACAACAGATAGGTCTGGTTAAACTATTTCTTAATTTTTGATTGGACAAGAGACATTTCCTGAGTGGCGATATCTAAGGACATCCGCACTTGGACACTCCGCTTTTTTCTCTGAATTGTCCAGTGTGAGCATCACATTTGACAGCTATTGAGTGAGAAAATGGAGTAAGTAGAGTAGGGTGACTGTTCAATTCAGCATATGACATAATATGAACGAGTGGGCTCTGCAAAATCACTGTGTGCACAAGCACACATAGCCTCTCTCAACCTGAACTTGGCTCTCCGGTGTCGCGTTTGGCTCTCCGTGGAGATTGGAACTACTGGAACTATTTTTCGGGCGGAGGTTGAATGAAAAAACATATATAAATTAGTTAGAAACCGTTAGAAAACACAATTTGGTGACTTTTAACTCAACTAGTTAGAACTGTTGTATGAAAGCCATATGGCAGAGTGGCGTTGGTAGCAGATATAGCCATGGCTGTGATTACCTACAGCACAAGGCTGAATAAAAGCCATGGCATTATGTGCTACCAACGCCACTCTCACTTGTGCCCTATTGCTTCATCATAAACTAATATGACTGATTTGATCAGTTCAGACATTTTAAGCCTCACAAATAAGCTCAAAAGTAGAATGACACCTGGACAATGATATCAGGGTAGGATATTAATTGCTACTTTTTCATTTCGCTGACCAGCTGATGTTCCATTGTTATGTTGTCATGGTTCTTCTAACTAATGAGGACATTTCAGACAAAGATACAAAGACTACAAAGAAATGTCTGCACCCACCTTAATGTTTGTATTTTGCAGTTGGAACTGGACAGTCCCTTAGAGAGAAGCTGAACTCCAAAATCCCCAAGGTCATTGTCACTCAAGTCCAGCTGTTGCAGGGAGTTTGGTGACTGTAGAACTGAAGCCACAATCTCACAAGACGTATCTGTGAGTTTACAATCAGCAAGCCTGCATAAGAACACAACAAAAGATAACATGAATAAATGGAAGATATACTGTTTACACAATGCCCTGATCAATAAAAATCAAGAACAGAACATCAGATCAGATCACTACTGTCCACCACTGTCATATCACTACTCTGGTCAGCAGCTGGTCAAGGTGCTATTCGGGATATGAGCTCATGAATAGGCCTACACATTGATACATTTTTGAATTTAGGGAAGGCTTGTTAAAAAATGGTATTTTAATATTATAGCCCAGTGTTTCCTCTATGTTTATTTCAGCATGGCGGCCCCCCACGGTTTAATTGATACTGCCATGGTATCAGAATCAGGGCAGACGCAGGTTTGCTTTTTAAATAATCTTGTGACGTATCCTCCCCTGCTGGCTGCCGCTCACATTGCAATTTAACAATAAGTAGCCTAAACTAGTCAGAGGTTATTAGGACCTGTCCCGTTTAAGTTCACATATTATAAATTATATATATCGTCCTTTTTAATTGGTTATGACATACTGTTGCAAGACCTGTAACCCTTCCCTCTCTGTTCTAGCTATCCTGTATCTCGTAGCCTGCCTGTCTTGAGAATCAGAGGTGTTTCAAATTCAGATAGCCTACTCTGTTATCCTGTGTCTGTGCAGTTCAGTTAGAATTCACCCTTAGCTAAGTCCCGCCCTCCTTCGTTACAGTTGCTATGCCTGACAAGCTTTAGCACCCTGCACGTCTATTACATAGGGGGAGAACCGGGACTTTTCAATGAAATGTCATTTACAAAGACATCGTACCACACTGAAAGCTAATATTTTGTCACTAGCAATCTACAACTACCCTCTGTCAAATACAGTTGGAATTTCAGCTCTGAACAAAACCGTTCATGAGTTATTTAACATATGGAGACTGAAGGCCTTTGGGTCATAAAGGGCACTTATTTGGATGTGTGGTGCCCTAACCCACGTAAAGACACAGTGAAATAACATGTTACACTATAGAAACATGATATAATTCAGAACACATATTGTTTTTAACTATAAAAAATGGCATATTGCATGATATTTCCGTAACCGCGAGATACACGCTTCACGATGACGGCAAGAAGTTGTCAACAGACGTTCACCAACATGTATAACCCATCAACAATCTATTTAAAATAACACCTATTTGAAGTACCATTCATGATATGTTGTCAAATATTTAAGTTGTGGGAAGTACATAGTTTAAATGGTATGTCTCTTTCGTCCCCCATGCCTGTTACATTCATTCAGGAGAGTCGAATGAAACAAAACGCAAATTCGACTTCTGCTTAACATAGCAAAACTCGAAAGCTTGCCCGTGCCTAGTGACGGGTTGCTAAGCCACGATTGGCCTGTGGCGGTTTTCGGGTGTGGCTTAGCGAAGGGTGAATTCTGGAGCGAGGACAACCAGGAGTTCCGATTGAGAGGTTGGGGCTCGAGCCGCAGCCGTTGGATCCCCACAGACTCAAACAACAAAGCGGGACGTTGGTCGTTGGGCACCAGACTTAAAAACAGTTAACGTTAGCTACCCTCTGATACAATTCCTCAAAGCCTGGCAAGAAGATTACATAATTTTCTTAAAGTCTTTACAGCAAAGCGAGGCACAGCAGAATTATTGACGACTTGCTGTGGTTTACTCTTGTTGAACTAACGTTAAGTTAAGGCTAACGTTAATGTTAACCTTGCTTTTTTATGTGAAACACTAACATTGGACAACATTCACAGAGGCGAACCGTATACACTGCCATTAAAAACAAAACACTTCAAAAATTTATAAAACATAGAAATATTTACAAGTTACATCTATTACAAAGGTAACTTTTCTAATCAGTCTAAAATTAACACCAGATGGTCGACTATAAACTAGCACGTTAATGTTAATGATAGAACTAGCTGTTAATTAGCTCCAACATCCTTTCCCCAGTTTTCCGGAATAACTCATGTATTGATTAGCCCAAGAACTTAAAAAGTACTGAAAGTAAAGGAAAACGAGTTCAGATGCCTACCTGGCGAGAAGGTTCACGAATTTTCTTGAAGTCTTAACGTTAACAGCAAAATGAGGCACAGCAGAGCTGTTGACTACTCGTCGACTCCTGTTGAACTGACTTTAACGGCTGCGGCTGCGCTGCAGTATATATTCCAAGAGTGACGTGATAGTAATGAACTGACTGTATCTCTCGCGCCAGATTACATTACATTTAGATAAAAAAGAGAGGAAAGGATTAATAGGAGAAAACAAATATATAAAATAGTAATAGTAATATAATATAATGTATATGGATAATATATGATGTAACAGAGTAGAATAGTTGCTAGTTAAATTATTACTAAAAGTGAGGCAACTATAAGCCATCTAGCAGTAAGGAACAGTGTGACCTGGGTTGCATTTACACACCTAATGTATGGAAGCATATATGTTGCATAATTCAAATGAGATTGAGAATGCAACCTACAATTCTAAAAGACATTACATTATGCAATTGCCCATTCATTATGCAATTTAATATTGCAATTTGCAATAATTTCCAACAAATTGTATTTTAATCTGCAAAGTGACAATGCAATCCTAAAATCAATTTGAATAATTTTGGTTAAAAAATAGAATAAACATGGATTGAATTGCATTCCATTTTGCCATGGTACTTCAGTCTCAAAATTCAAATGTCAATTAATTTTGCATTTCAATTTTCAATATTCAGTTTCATCATTTAACTGTCAATTCGTTTTGCAATTTAATATTCAAAGTGCAATATAGGATTGCATTTTGAAAACATATTTGGCAAAACTGACAATGCCAGCCTGAAAACATTTTTGGATTATTTTGGGCCCCCCTGTGATTGCAAATATGAATTGCAAAATTAATTGCCATTTGAATTGCATAATGAATTGAATGGGTTACCCATGATCCCACATTGTCATACTGTATTGAGGTAATATTCTAGAATGTTCTTATGTTGTGTCTATGGTTTTATGGTCACATTATTCTCTATCCGGAAGCTGCCATATTGTTTCAGATAAACAGTTTCTGCATTTGCAACACTCCGCTGAGTTTGTAGTGATAAACGTGTCCTTATTCTGTTATTTTAATATATCTAGTGCAGTGCCTGTTCAAACATGCCATTTCTGTAGAAAACCCGTAGCACTTACATGTCCACAGGTAGGCTACACCTGCGTACAAATAGTACGGTAGGGAAAAACATCATTCCTAAGCATTCAATACCGAATATTATATGATAATATATTAGCCTATGATTAATGTGCAGTAAGCAGATTTTAGGCATGGCTGCATGTGACATTTTTACAGATCAAAATGACATAAGCCTATAACAGCTGTTTTGAGTTAAGGCTATATGTTTATTGTTAAGCTACTGACTAACTTCCTGATAGAGAAGACAAACCATTTTGTGGAATGATGCATCATCCTATGAAATTTGAAACAATGTGACTCAACAATCTCTAGCCCATTGTTTCCCAACTTGTCCAACTGGTAAAATTGACCAGTACATTACAGTAAAATATACATACATTAAAAAAAATATTAAAAACCATGATATTCAAGTTAAGTTACGGATCCTGCATTATAATCTAGCTAAGTAGAAATAAACTTAAGACAGGCCACATGAGATATTTGATTGACAAAATTATGCTTGATCAATGTACGAAATAAAATAGCAAAACAACCAGGCGCGCAAGGACATTTGGGGAAAATTAAAGAACCGCTCTCTTCTGGATGTTACAGCAGAGACCTGAGATGTATCTTAAAATTGACCAGTATATTAGGCCTACATTAAAATATACATACATTAAATAAAAAAATAAATAAAACCCCATGATATTCAAGTTACGTAACGGATCCTGTATTATAATCTAGCTAAGTAAAAATAAACTTGGATCAATGTTCAAAATAAAATAGCAAAACAACGCGCAAGGACATTTGGGGAAAATTAAAGAACCGCTCTCGTCTGGATGTTACAGCAGAGATGAGTTGCGCTCTCTCGCGCAACATGTGAATGATTGGGGTCGCCAACGTTTTGTGAAATCAAAATAGGGTCACCTGCCAAAAAGGTGGAGAACCCCTGCTCTAGCGTAAGTGACACGCTCTGTCTGCCACTCGTTGTCTGTAGCTGATCGAAATGACATAAGCCTAAAGCTTTGATTGAGGCTATACCTATTGAATAGCTTAATGATATAGAAGCAAACTGCATACAGGGAATCTTTCTTGTTGACGTCATACATGATCATCCAAACAACTTGACCCATGCTGTGCCCATATCCTCTCTGTCTCTGGTCCTGCACTGTGCTGTGTGAGAGGGGGAGTGGCTACAGTAGAGCAGAGAAACCCAACGTGTGCTTCTCATACCAATATATTTAACTATATATTTTGCATTTCTTATCCAAACAACGTCAAACTTGACACTGCACTTACTGGTACCCGTAGCAAGACACCGACTGTACCTGACAGTCTGAAATCAGGGGCGGAGCCAGACATTTGAAACATTGGGGGCTTAGCCCAGTGCCACACACGGAAGGCTAGGGGGGTCCGGGGGCATGCACCCCCGACAGAAAATTTTGAAAAATAACCCCTTAAATAATGACTTCTAGTGAATTCTGTGTAAACTAATGGACACATGGAGACTTTAAAAATGTGAGACTCAAGGTATATCTGTCTGGCACTTTGGGTCTTTCAAGAGGGGTCTATAGGCATAGCCTACCAGCAGGCACTTAGTTAATTAAGCATTTTTTATGAGTTATGGTTTGTATATTATAGGCTAGTATACTATGCTGAGATAGCCCTGATGGGATGCTACCTTGTCTCAATACATTTTTACTTTGAACTCAGGCAAAAGTAGCCTTATGGTCAGGTTTAGCACAGCCCCACACATTGTGAACCCACATGTTAAAATGTTCAATGGAACACATGAAGCTAAGTTTAATTCAGGGCATTTTTCAAAATGGGGGGAATTCTCCCCTTCAGTGCTTCACATAGGGGGACTAATTCAGTTGGGGGGGGTGGGGGGGAGATACATTTTACAAACTGAAATCGCATTTTCCTTATAGGCCTACAGGCGTCAATGAGAGAACACTTACATGATTTTGGTTTCGATTTTCTAATTGGAGTAAGTCTTTGTGACAACACGTCATGATACATTTGATAATGTTTGATCGTTGTTTTGGTATGAAGCATCTTTTACGTAGCCTAATGAATGCGCTCTAGAAAGTGAAAGTAGCCTAACCTAGGCCTATAGGCCTATGCGCTCTGTGTCTGAGCTGTCTGTGCACGTCCGCAATTGATTACGTTCCTCAAATGGAGAACACATCAATCTCATGGTATTGTTTGCCCTAAAATGCATGAAACATGCAAATTCAAAATCCCGCCGGTAGCCACGTTACGTCTCCGTTTCATATTTGCCTAGGCTACTAGCCTACAAGAAATTAATTGAACGAACTCAACTGACAACAGGTAAATCTCAACATTGGGCTTTGAAAATAAGGGATGTCCTATTTGCTCAGTAGCCTACATTTTGTAACATTTATATAGAAACCAAGGGGAAGTTAAATTAGAAATTAGAATCGTTGGAAATTGAAAACATACAAAAAAAAAAAGATTCGGGGCTTGAGCCCCCGAAGCCACCCCCTAGCTCCGCCAATGAAATCACACACACACACACACAACAATGCCAGGGAACACACACACCACGTATCTGGTGTGAATGAGGCGTTAGTGCATATGTTACCTTATGTGTAGCACAAATGTAATACAATCTAATTATACATAGGCCTATATTGTATGGTTGTAAAATTCAGTTAAATTCTTGTTAAGTTTTAATTTATATATTCATACAGTGTTTCCCCTAGATTTTTTCTCCAGTAGCGGTGCTGTTAAATTTTAAACCAAGCACCATCTGCTAATAAATTTAAACATAAACACAAAAAAACAAGACTTTCTGTGAAATCCCTGTCTGCACCTTAAACATTAGTCTACTATTGTTTGACATCAAACCTGAAGAGGAACCTGTTTATTTATTTATTTATTGTCTTATTAGGCTACTGATCATGTGATTTTTTTTTATTTCATTACAAATGAAATAAAGAAATTAACTAAGTTAAGTGTGCATAAGTTATGCTCTGATATATCTAGTTATAAACCTAACATAATACAATTTCAACTGTATTTTGGCCAATAAAGTGATAATATCATGGTAATATTTTCATAGAGCAGTCCGTCTTGGAAAATAAATAGCCTTCCTTTAGGGACATAATTGTTTTTTTTTTAAAAACAATGTTTATATTAAATAATGTCATCATTTAGATGACTTTATTTCATTTAGATGACTTTCATTTCCCAAATTCATAGGGTTCTATTGCAGTCAGAGGACATAATTCAACTGTAGTGAGACTGCGTAGTCAAAGAGCCCTCCCCTTCAGAAAGTGTGCAAATCCATACCGTACACACAGAGAGACAGGTAACCCTATTGTAATCCTATGGTACCATTCATTTGAATAGACACAAAAAGGCCCTATTTGCATGTTGTTGCCATATGGCCTAAATTCTGAATTTTGACCACCCACAGGTAGCGGACAGGTGGTGGTGGTCACAGAGGTACCTCTCGGTAGAAATAGGAAGTACTAACAATATATCCTCAACATGCGACTTAACAATTTTTTTTATATCAAAACTAAAATCCCCTTTTTCACACATAAATAGTAAAATATAGGTTAAAATATAGTTAGGGTGCTTATTCTAAACTTTGTTTAGAATAAGACGATATTGTGATTATGTGGTTTAGCATCCCTTGCGTGACAGTTCTCTATGTTTTTCTCATGTGTTTTAGGCTACTCAAACGCGGCAGCAGCCTTTTTTTGCAGGTTGGTCTCGCTGTTCTTTAGATCTTACACTAGAGCCTTTCGCTTTTGAGCCCTGCTCTCATATCTTCTTTCTGACATTTTCTAAAGGAGTCTAAACGAACTGTAGCCTAGGCCTATGAATGACGCATATTTTTAAAACCTAATTTGACCGTGAACTCCGCATATTCACCCAATCAGCGCCTTGCTACTTTAAATATTAATTTTGGGCCAATGACGTTTAAGTTTTATTCTCTCATGTGAATTTGAATGAATTATTGTGGTATAAAATTATCACTAATGTCTGTAAACATCATGATGAGACAAAGAGTGTTTAAACGGTAAAACATGTATTTATATAACCTCAAATGACAATCAAGTAATACCCAGACATCATTCTTATATAATAACCTTTTATAACTTTTTAAATAACAAGTTTAACTATTTCTAATAACATAACGAAGCCATCCTACCAGAATGTGCACTCTGTATCCCGATGTCTCTGTTTGCTGCCCTGTGTCTCATTTTGTTGCACTGTGTCTCATGCTGCATTAGCCTAGGCCTTTTAAGTCGGCCTTGAAGCTGCAAGATAACGCGTACACAGGGGAGCTCTACTCATAACAACCAGTAGGAGAGTGCAGGGGGGGCGAACGATATTTAACCCATGCACAATGTATGACCTGAGATCACTCTATACTGTACACCCCTGAACTTTCTGTAAACTTAAGGTGAAAAGTTCGTACCATTGGCAGCAATATTGCTGACTTGCGAAGATAAGAGCGAACAACGATCCTTTCATAACGCCATCTGTGGGTTCGGGGTAGTGTTGTGTCAGCATTGTGGAGGGGTATAAGTAGGAGAGTTCTACCTTTGTTCGGGAGTGCCTTCTCGAGATACACTCACGGTTTATTGCTGTTGGTACTGCTGCTAGCATCAATAAAACCATTTTTGCATCGAATTCTGCCTGCTTGAAAGCTCTTTTATGCTTTAGCTTAAGTTTTATTGGTGATTTTTCTTGAAGTCGTGAGCTAAATTTTCTACTTATCTACTGGCCGATTTGATGACCTTCCACCACAACATTATTTATTTTTTTATGGCCAATGGGGCCCCCTGGCTGTCTGGAACACGTGGGGCCCCTAAGCTGCAGCCATATCTAGCCTATGCATTGATCCATGCCTGCACACACACACACACACACACACACATACACACACACACGTGGGGCCCCTAGGCTGCAGCCATATCTAGCCTATGCATTGATCCATGCCTGCACACACACACACACACACACACACACACACACACACGTGGGGCCCCTAGGCTGCAGCCATATCTAGCCTATGCATTGATCCGCGCCTGCACACACACACACACATACACACACACGTGGGGCCCCTAGGCTGCAGCCATGTCTATGTAACGGATGCCAGCTAGCTTAGCTGTGCTTGTGGAATGTTGGTAAACCTCACTCCAGGACGCCTCAAGAGTGCTGCTGGCATGCGAGCCAGTAGCCTGGGCTATTGACTCAATTGTTAGCGCGCTCGCCTCCCGATCCGGGGTGCTGCTGTTCGCGGGTTCGAGTCCGGGCGTGTGCAGGGCTGGATCGCGCAGGTTCAACACAACGCAGGTTACATCTAGCCTATGCATTGATCCGCGCCTGTGTAAGGGATACCTATGTGATTTCTGCAACAGTGGTAGGCTACTGAAAACGGTTTGATATTCTGTTTATTTATAGGCCTACAGTAGCTGGACATGTAGCCGACAGAAAACACATAGGCTACTTTTGAATTGGTGTGCTATGCGAGCATAACTCGAATGCTACACTTCAGTGTTTGCCTTGAAACAATTCCGGCATAATTGCTTTGAACGTTTCAGTCTCTCGTCCCCCATTTCTGCTTCATGTCCCAGGCAGCCAGAAAGGACGAATGAAACAAAATGCTCGTGAACGGGTGAACGGGTTTTGTTCAGAGCTGGAAAATGCAATTGTGTTTGACAGAGGGCAAATTGCTTGCGACAAAATATTAGTTTTCAGTGTGGCACGATGTCTTTGTAGGTTAACCAACTAACTTCACAGTGTAGCACAAACTTCAGCAATTCAAGTAGTTTACTTGATTTAAATTTACTTTTCCACCTCAACATTAAATTACACTCATTTTAGGCAAGTAATCTCAACAAAACACAAAAACTGTGTTATACTTACTAAACATTTGAAGTAATGATAGCTGTGAGGTTTTAGAGTGTGGCATAGATCGATCATTCACACACACACACACACACACACACACACACAAATCTGAACTGTTTCACTAAAATGTAGTACAATATGTAATATGGCTAAATTGTAGGGGTGCAATGAACAATATATAATGGCCTAGCATCGGCATCAGCCAATATTTGCCTTGTTGACTGGTATCGGCTTATCTATGGCAATACAATGGCAGTGTCTTATATAGTTCTTACAATTTTCATATAGTTCAATTACTCTTTTTATAATGAATATTTCTAATTTCCCTGTCATTGTAGTGTATCACTAACTACAAAAATTAAGTAGGTTAGGTAAAATGCACTTCCAGTATAGTGAGAATTGGCAAAACCGGTTATAATTTTTATGTTGAGGCGGTGGGGGTGTTGTCGGCAGCTGCTGAAAGTAACAAATAAAGTAACTTGTAATCTAACTTAGTTACTTTTAAAATCAAGTAATCAGTAAAGTAACTAAGGTACTTTTTAAAGGAGTAATCAGTAATCAGATTACTTTTTCAAGGTAACTGTGGCAACACTGATCACTAACTATAAAAATTAAGTAAACAAACAAACACAAATAATATCAGTAAATGCATTGCCTTACACCAACCTTAATGTCTGCAGTTTGCAGTGGGGACTAAACAGTCCCATAGAGAGAAGCTGAACTCCAGAATCTCTCAGGTCATTGTGACTTAGGTCCAGCTCTATCAGGGAGTTTGGTGACTGTAGAACAGTAGCCACAATTTTCCAGGAGTTCTCTGAGAGTTTGCATTCCGCAAGTCTTCAAAACAACATAAGAAAAGATAAAACATTAGAGATAGATAAATGGTCCTTTTTTATAATGAATATCTTTAATTTACCTGTCACAGTAGTGTATCGCTAACTATAAAAATTAAGTAAACAAACAAATACAAATAAATATCAGTAAATGCATTGCCTTACACCAACCTTAATGTCTGCAGTTTGCAGTGGGGACTAAACAGTCCCATAGAGAGAAGCTGAACTCCAGAATCTCTCAGGTCATTGTGACTTAGGTCCAGCTCTATCAGGGAGTTTGGTGACTGTAGAACAGTAGCCACAATTTTCCAGGAGTTCTCTGAGAGTTTGCATTCCGCAAGTCTTCAAAACAACATAAGAAAAGATAAAACATTAGAGATAGATAAATGGTCCTTTTTTATAATGAATATCTTTAATTTACCTGTCACAGTAGTGTATCGCTAACTATAAAAATTAAGTAAACAAACAAATACAAATAAATATCAGTAAATGCATTGCCTTACACCAACCTTAATGTCTGCAGTTTGCAGTGGGGACTAAACAGTCCCATAGAGAGAAGCTGAACTCCAGAATCTCTCAGGTCATTGTGACTTAGGTCCAGCTCTATCAGGGAGTTTGGTGACTGTAGAACAGTAGCCACAATTTTCCAGGAGTTCTCTGAGAGTTTGCATTCCGCAAGTCTTCAAAACAACATAAGAAAAGATAAAACATTACAGAGATAGATAAATGGTCCTTTTTTATAATGAATATTTTTAATTTACCTGTCACTGTAGTGTATCGCTAATTATAAAAATTAAGTAAACAAACAAATACAAATAAATATCAGTAAATGCATTGCCTTACACCAACCTTAATGTCTGCAGTTTGCAGTGGGGACTAAACAGTCCCATAGAGAGAAGCTGAACTCCAGAATCTCTCAGGTCATTGTGACTTAGGTCCAGCTCTATCAGGGAGTTTGGTGACTGTAGAACAGTAGCCACAATTTTCCAGGAGTTCTCTGAGAGTTTGCATTCCGCAAGTCTTCAAAACAACATAAGAAAAGATAAAACATTACAGAGATAGATAAATGGTCCTTTTTTATAATGAATATTTTTAATTTACCTGTCACTGTAGTGTATCGCTAACTATAAAAATTAAGTAAACAAACAAATACAAATAAATATCAGTAAATGCATTGCCTTACACCAACCTTAATGTTTGCAGTTTGCAGTGGGGACTAAACAGTCCCATAGAGAGAAGCTGAACTCCAGAATCTCTCAGGTCATTGTGACTTAGGTCCAGCTCTATCAGGGAGTTTGGTGACTGTAGAACAGTAGTCACAATTTTCCAGGAGTTCTCTGAGAGTTTGCATTCAGCAAGCCTGCATAACAACATGAGAAAAGATAAAATATTACAGAGATGGATAAATGGAAGGGATACTGTTTAAACAGAGGCCCATTAAATCAACATACTCAAGAGATAGTATTCCCCTATAATGACAGTATGCTACACCGATCATTCACATACACACTATCCCTACACACACACATACACACTATGCTGCCCTCGTACTGTGTTATTAGCAGGTAGAACTAGACCGCTAGATAACATCTAATTGGAATAAAAGTGTCCTTGTAAACACTGTGTGTTAGTCAGAAGCTTTCCAATAAATAAAAAAGAGTTGACTTCTTGTGTTTACTGACGTTTACAACAATGCTTCTTCTAACACATCATTATTTACATGATACAACTGTACAAGAATACAGAAAAAGATACATATGCATTTCACATAACATTACATATGCAATACAACACAATTAGCTAATTCTGCTAACGACACAGCTTCAACACAAAGGGATTGCTAGTAATTAGCCTTCGGAATACCAGAGCCCATCTTCGGAGAGCCTGTTCAATCGTAACCTGGCCCTAGCCAGTTGAATTTCGCTCCGCCTAGCTCCACTCATCCATCTGGAACCGATCCATTGAAGTGTTGCTTCAGAAGGCTGGACCTAATCAAAAAATGCTTGCATATGATTGAATAAGCCACTTGTCCGTCATCTATTGACGTGCTACTTCAACCACTCTAATCGAAGCCAACCCGTGACGCTGATAACAGTCTCACAGTCGCTTCTGCTATGTCACATCTATGAAACTCCCGCCCTGCGTCCTGATTGGCTAAACCATTAAGTTGGTTGGAGAAATCACTCTCAATGGAAGAGGTTCCAGATGGATGTGAGTGAAGCTAGGCGGAGCTAAGCGGAACGACATTCATCTGGCTAGGGCCAGGTTAGTTCAATCGCCCCATTGTACCGAATTTGGTTGCAGTTTCACCAGAGTTCCACTGGGGGTGATCGTGGGCGAGTGCAAAATGAATGGCGGTCTATGGAGCTAGACGGCTAAATTTGTCAGGTGAAAACCTGATTGTCGTTGACAAATCACAGATTGTATTGTAATTTCTGCAAGTTCAATATGGATTATAGGACAAAAGTTAAATTAATGAATATTTGAATATCCTTTCCTTGATTTCTTACAGGTTGGGTCATCGTTGCCCATAACACGTTAGCGTTCTGCTAATGAATGACGTCATTGACATTTTTGAAAGGCTTTATAAGCGACTTTAAAAAATATAATATTCAGCAGTATATATTTTCTTTGCCTCCCCTTTCGAATGCAACATTCAGATTACTAGACAAAAATGTAAATCCCGAGTAAAGAGGATTTTGAGGGGTACAGCTCCATAGACATCCATTCATTCTGCACTCGCACGCGAGTGCCCCCACATGGAAGCAGAGGAAGGAAGTTTCCCGAGAGTGCAAGTTCTTATTAGACATGGCCTACTGGTTAGCACTCTCTGGAAATACCAACGAGAGCTAGCATAACTTAGCTAACTATAGTATGCACAAAACACATAGCCATGGTACTACAAATTCAAAGATATCTCATGACAAATATTGATTGACACAAATGTCAGACAATTTACAGACCAATAATGTGGGCAGCCGGGGAGCAGCCGTGGCCTACTGATTAGCACTTCGGACCTGTAACCGGAGGGTTGCCGGTTTGAACCCTGACCAGTAGGCACGGCTGAAGTGCCCTTGAGCAAGGCACCCAACCCCTCACTGCTCCCCGAGCGCCCCTGTTGATGCAGGCAGCTCACTGTGCCGGGATTAGTGTGTGCTTCACCTCACTGTGTGTTCACTGTGTGCTGAGTGTGTTTCACTAATTCACGGATTGGGATAAATGCAGAGACCAAATTTCCCTCACGGGATCAAAAGAGTATATATACTTATACTTATATATACTATACTTCAAATTACCAGCTTGAGATGGTACGATAAGCAAAACCAGTTAATTACTATCGTAAGCTGGGCAAGCTAGATAAACTCTTGCGAAAACATACCTTCAGCTGGTCAACCATCATAGGGTGGATAGGATAACCTTTACTTTTGAATTGAGGTATCTTAATGTTTTGTACTGTCGGGCTACATCAGCAGTTGGCAGCAGTGACTGCAACATTATATTTAGTCGCTATAGTTAACACAGTCTCTCCATCAGAAACTCACCATGCCTTTCTGCAGCACCTCACAGCTGGGAACAGTCTCCTGCGTCCCTCATCTGATGTGTTGTATTTCTTCAGGTCAAACTCATCCAGCACCTCCTCAGACATCAGAAGTATGTGGGCCAGTGCTGAACATTGGGCAGGAGACAACTCCTGTTTGATGTTCTTTGGAGATGACAAGTATGTCTGAATTTCTTTCTGCATGGAATCATCTTTCATTTCAAGCAAGCAGTGGAACAGATTGATGCATCGTTCAGGAAAGAGACCTTCTCTGTTGAGCTTCTTCATGTACTGACATGTTTCCTTAATACTATCAGAGCTGTTGTGTGTTTTGCTCAGTAGACCTTGAAGAAGTCTGTGATTGCTCTTCACAGAAATGCCCATGAGGAAGCGAAGGAAGAGATCCAGGTGTCCGTTCTGGCTCTCCAAAGCCTTATCAACTGCACTCTTAAGTAAAACATGTAAGTTGTCTTTTAGTCCTAGTACTGATTGAAGAGAAGATAAATTTGATGGATTGAGTTCATCTCTCTGCTCATCACTGATGAGGGATTTCAATGCCTCAAGGTTCTTAGCTAAATATGAGTGAAACACAAACACAGCTGCCAGAAACTCCTGGACACTCAGATGCACAAAGCAGTAGACCTTCTTCTGGTGGAACAAAGATTCTGTCTTGAAGATCTCAGTGCACATGCCAGAGTACACCGAGGCTTCACTGACATCAATGCCAGACTCTCTCAGGTCTTCCTCGTAAAACATGAGGTTGCCATTCTCTAGATTCTTGAAAGCCAGTTCTGCCAGCTTCAGTAGTATTTTTTTCTGTGATCCCAAGAGCCTCTTCTTATCTTTTTCTTGTCCTTCTTGATATTTCTGGTCCTTTCGAGATGTCTGGATCAGCAAGAATTGTATGAACATCTCAGTCAGTGTTTTGGGAATGTCTTTGATGTTTTTCTTTTCCAGCATCTGTTGAAGTACAGTGGCTGCAATCCAACAGAAGACTGGAATGTGGCACATGATGTGGAGACTCCTGGATTTCTGAATGTGTGAGATGATTCTGTCGGCCTGACTCTCATCACTGATTCTCTTCCTGAAGTATTCTTCCTTCTGTGGGTCATTAAATCCTCGTACTTCTGTCACCTGGTCAATGAGCAGGAATCTGACTGGCTGCTGCTGGTCGTGAGGTTATCCAGATGAGTGCAGAGGGAAGCAGAGTTCCCTGAATGAGGCTCGTCATCAGAACATCCACTGATGATGTTTGTTTCACATCAGACAAATTACTGTTCTGTGCAAGATCCAGAGTCAACCGACTCTCATCCAAACCATCAAATATGAACACAACCTGACAGTTTTTGTATCCTTCACCATCATTCAGCTTCTTCAGCTCAGGGTGGAAGTCAAGCAGGAGCCTGTGAAGACTGTACTGATCACCCCTGAGTAAATTCAGCATCCGGAAAGAAAGGGGGAACATAAAATCTACACCCTGATTTGCTACTCCATCTGTCCAATCAAGAATGAACTTTTGCACTGAGACTGTTTTTCCAATTCCAGCAACACCTTTGGTCATTACAGTTCTGATGTGCTTCTCCTGTCCAGCTAAGGGCTTGAAGATGTCATTGCAGTTGATTGGTGTGTATTCTGTGTTTTGAGATCTGGATGCTGACTCTACCTGCCAAACCTCATGTTCCTTATTCACCCCTTCACTCTCTCCCCCTGTGATGTAGAGCTCTGTGTAGATCTTATTGAGGAGTATCTCAGCTCCTGGTTTGATGATGCCTTCAGATATGTTCTCAAACCTCCTCTTCAGACTGGCTTTGTGATTCTCTAGAACTCTCCTCAGGTCCTCATCTGTTTACAAATGACAAGTCAATAAAGACAGTTAGGTCCGGTTGAACTATTTATTCATTTCTGATTGGATGAGACGCATTCCATGAGTTATCATGAGAGGCGATATTTCAGGACATCCTCAGTCGGGCACTTTAGTTACACATTACAGTTAGTAATGTCACCTATTTTGCATTGAAATGTCTGGGTACGAACATTCCAAGAGAGAGAGCAGCGATTTCATAATATTACATTTCAGTGAGAAAATGGAGGGTGAATGTTCAATTTAATATGAGTCCTAAAAGTACCCAATACACCAACAGGTATTCCAACTTGATACATCAACATGTTTTATCTATTTGTGTCTGTCTCGGAAAATATATTTAAAAAAATACTGAAACTATTCATGAGTATTAAGTCACTCTAATAGGACTGTAAATAATTATAAATAATTATAAATAAATGTAATTATTCTGTTTATTAACATTAATTCTCAGAAAAACAGATACAGAGCCCTATTTTTGCACTGGCAGAAAACTCACTCTCTGCTCTGATGCTCTGGTCTGGTCCCTGGTCACTCCGTGGCTGCTCCGCTGGGGAGAGCTTCAGCCCGTCGCTCCTCACACCGACGTTGCGTTTTACACTTTTGTTTATTACACGGCTCTTCATAATGCTGCAGAATGCTCCATTCTCCCGACAATGACCGGCGTTCTATACATTATCCCTTACTTGATCACCCCTAGACATACTTTGCATTACACTATCCTTTTCCATACACTATACTGACTTTATCTTTTTAATGTTAAAATAAACTTATATTATTGAACATTTCGCTGCAGTGTGGTGTCCCATTTAATGTCACAGCTACTTTGAGCCAGGTGATTGTGACAATATGTTATTTTAAGAGCGCATTATCTACAGTGATATGGGCAGGTGCACAAGGCACCATCCTATATCATCCATGAACGTGCACCAGCGCACATCCATGCAAAACATTACAAATTACACCATTACAATGGGAAACATAATTAGAATAAAGATATTACGAAATACATCTCACAATGAGTAGTTATTCACAATCATTTGCAAATTGGTAATGACGGAGAGGCAAATATGAAGCACAGCTGAAGACGCCCTGTCACGAGATGTAAACAACTCTTCTGCAGGATAAACGTTTTTTTATTCAGTCATTCGAACATTATTGGGGTAAGTGTTGTTTTTTCCAGGCTATGTTTTCAATTGTAACCCATTGTCAGTCAATAGTGAAAGTAATTAACTGTGTATAACTGTTTTAACGTTGACTGACACCACGGTGAAGTTAGTTTGACTTTGCCAATGAGATCAGGTAATAGACGAGTGCAAATGTGTGTAGGCTATACTATGCTAGGTTTTAGTAAAGCATGGTTAAGTGGAATAACTGTTCATACGGTCTCGCAAGCAGATTTCTTCAAATTCTTCCGCTGACTATTAAAATGCAGATGCATTCTTTGAAGTTGCGCTTCACGCTGTTAAAGGGAATGACGGATGTCATTCTCATCGGTTTAAATGATGTTACGACAAAACACAGCCATAACTGTTTAAGAAACCTAGGAAAGCCTTGTTGCGCCACCTGCCCGACGTTTGATAACGAAAACACTCCCAATGTGGACTGGACACCCCACTAAATTTAAATCAGCTTTTCGCCAGTGACCATGCGTTTTAGACTGTCAAGATATGGCCCACAATCACTAAAATGTCTAAAAAGCCAATGTCTACTCACCTAGTTCCCTCTTTCTGCCTGGTGTATGTTCAGTGTGCAGGTGTCTTCTGCTGTTGATCAGGCCTGTGTGTTCACCCTGTGTGCTCATGTCTGTGTGTTCATCCAGAGGAGGCTGTAGAGGAGGTTGGGTTCTGCATGTCTTACCACACTGAGGACAGGCTTGGTATCCTGGTAATCCAGGCTGCTCCCAGTAGCTGCTGATGCACTGCCTGCAGAAACTGTGTCCACAGGTGGTGGTGACTGGGTCCCTCAGTAGCTGCTCACACACTCCACACCTGGACTGATCCTGAGTCAGATCAGTACTGAGCTCACTACAGAGACATGGACAATCAAATTAAATGTCTTTCTCTCTCTCTCTCTCTCTCTCTCTCTCTCTACAGAACAAAACAATGAGGATGTGCCCAGGGCTAAAATTGCCAGAGAAAAATCTGTCGAAATAGGGGGAAATGTACTGTGTTTTTTTGAAGGAATTTTCCCTGTAGAGTGTGTTGCCTTTATTCAGTGGCGCGGGAAGTGCTGTAGCACCCCCTGGTGGCGAAGCTTTAAAACTGCGATGACAATAAAATGATAGCTTATGAAAATATCTGGTTGTTGTTTCTGTTCCACAACATTTTGTATGACATGTTTGGGGTGTGGGATGAAGAAAGGGATCATTTTAATAATTTAATAAAATGTCACTGTGTATTGGCCAATCAGATTTGTCTTGACGCGACTGCATCAGCCTAGGCTAGCATCCACTCACACTCACAGACAACACATCCCTTTAATCATAGAATAGAAAACTGTGTAGATTCAAAGTGTTCACACTGTCAAAAAGCAGAATGCACCCCTTATTCCCAGACACTTTCGTCCAAAGCAACTTATGTCAATTACATTATAGTGCTACAGTTCTACATGTTTTCTGTGTGTGTGCGTGTGCTTATATTTCCTTGCATGACCTCACATATGTCTAAACTCACTTTAGTCCTGATCGGACATGTCCACTGCTGAATTTAAGAGGTTCAGGCATGGACCTATCACTCTTCATGGACACACCGCTGGGCACTGGAGATGGAGGTCTGTGTGTCTGTGGTCTGCAAACAAAAAGAGACAAGATTTAAACTCAACACAAATTACTCAATGTGTTCGAAGTTGATGTCACATCTCCTCTAACACACACACACACACACACACACACACTCAGTCAACATTAATGACTTACTGTAACACTCACACACAGAAGTCACATTACCAGTGTTTAGTGAATGGTCTCTGCTGCCACCACCTATTTGCATGCATGTTCATATGGTCTGTTCCATAGAGGTGGAGCAATTGTGTTTCAGCTATTTATGTTTTCCATGTGTGTGTGTGAGAGAGAGAGTATCTCCATACATGACTTCACATATGTCTGAACTCACTTTAGTCCTGATGGGACATGTCCACTGCTGAATCTAAGAGGTTCAGGCATGGACTTATCACTCTTCATGGACACACAACTGGGCACTGGAGATGGAGGTCTGTGTGTCTGTGGTCTGCAAACAAAAAGAGACACAAGATATGAACTCAACACAAATTACTCAATGTGTTCAAAGTTAATGTCACATTTCCTCTTACACACACACACACACACACAAACACACACACACACACACAGAGTCAACATTACCAGCGTTTAGTGAATGGTCTCTGCTGCTACAGTACCACCTGTTTGTATGCATGTTCATATGGTCTGTTCCATAGAGGTGGAGCAACTTAATTGATTTCATGGCCTGGGCATCCCAAGCTTTATCGTTTATGCAGTGGGGTAACATAGCTGTGCTGGGACCGCTGTCATGCTATCCGACAAAATATTCTTTGGTCACCACTAGTCGCAGATTATGATCCCAAAAGCGATATTTCCTAAAGCAACCATTTCACTTTGATAATAAACAATATTCTTGTACAATATATATATATACAGCAAGAATAACAGAAATCCGCTGTAGCAATGTTGAGAAATTTTAGACAAATAATTAGTAAGGAGTCACACACGTTTCACAGACAATACGTCCACACATTAATATTTCATGGCCACCAGATGGAGGCATGACACTGCATGTCAGGCCTTTTTTGGGATGTAAAATCAAGCAGTGAAATGGCTTCATCTGGTGGCCGTGCAGCGCAATGAAATATTTAATTTAACAGGAAATTATGGTAGAAATCTTCTTGTTTTTTCTCACTAATTAGTCGTCTGATCCATCCAGTCGAACGTGTTTTTTTTTTCTAAAATGTCGTTCCTTGATAAATTGTAGTGTATCATTAAGTTATGTTTTTCGAATGTGAAAATTCAAGTCTTAGGACATAGCAAATTTTATAGAATTTCTCAACATTGCTACAGTGGATTTCTGTTATTCTTGCTGTACAAGAATCTAGTTTATTATCAAAGTGAATTGGATGCTTTAAAAATTCACCGGTGTTAGTTTAAGCACATTTAGGAAATATCGCTTTTGGGATGAATGGGAGTCAATGGGAGAGAGTGAGTATCTCCTTGTATGACTTAACATCTGTCTAAACTCACTTTAGTCCTGATGGGACATGTCCACTGCTGAATTGAGGAGGTTCAGGCATGGACCTATCACTCCTCATGGACACACAGCTGGGCACTGGAGATGGAGGTCTGTGTGTCTGTGGTCTGCAAACACAAAGAGACACAAGATATGAACTGAACATAAATTACCATACTCCATACTGACTAAGAGCATTATCACTGAGTAATCATTCTATGTCTTTTAATTATTACTTTTATGTCTTTTAATTATTACTTAATTACACTTAAACACTTTTACACTATTGTCCTTTTATGCTTTTATGTACTACCGTGTGTTTTATGTTTTCTTTTTTATTCTTTACTTTTTAAGCTATTATTTAACTATTGACCTTCTATGCTTTTATAAGATATTACTGTTTGCTTTTATTTATGTATTGTAAAGCACATTGACTGACCTCTGTGTATGAAATGTGCTATATAAATAAACTTGATTTGACATGACTTGACACCCCCTCTTACACACTTAGTGGAAGCAACTGTGTTTCAGTTATTTACTCACTCTCTCTCTGTGTGTGTGTGTGTGTGTGTGTGTGTGTGTTTATGCTTTCTGTACTCACCCTGCACTGGTCCGTGTTGATGCTTTCTTCATGCTAACAGTATTATCCTGGTCAGTCTCCATGGTTACACAGCTGTGTAGTGCAGACTCTGGTCTCCTGTGACCTGCAGCCCCCTCAGCCTCTTCACTCATCTCAGAGTGTGAGTCTCACTAGGTGGAAACAGTCACAACACAAATATGAATCCACATGAGTAAGACGAATATACATCTCAGAGTGTGAGTCTCACTAGGTGGAAACAGTCACAACACAAATATGAATTCACATGAGTAAGACGAATATACCAACGATGGTTCAAACAAGACCAGACGTTTGTTAGACTCCCCTCCACACAGGAATCAAGGCCCCACACAGGCGGGAAAAGTGGCAAGGGAGGCAGAGGAAAATACCACCTGCAGGAGTCAGCCAGTGGCCAAACGGACCCCCAGACAGGACCAGGCACTCCTCCCCCACAAGAACACATTTCTTTGCTGTCTCGATGCTTAGATTTTGTGCCAACAAACCATGCAAATTCTTTTCAGACTAGGGTTGACTTATTCAGATTCTTATAGGAGCCAACATTTGAAGAAGTGGTATCTGAAACCAAAAATCTTAGACTCCTGATGCTTCTATGAAGAAGTTTACTCCCTTTCACACTGGAATCAAGGGGCCCACACTGGCGGAAAACGAAGCGAGGGGAATGCTTGTGTCAACTCTGACTCCACATTTCAAAGCAATTGACATGCAGGTCTAAACAAAAGCACTCTGGCCAAAATTACACATTTTGCTTGCAAAAGGCTCTTACTCTCTCAAAACATTTAAAACATGTAGCAAAATCAAATTTTGCCTTCAAACAACACATCTTATAGTCAAATCACTATGTGATTTTAATCAATCATTACACACTGGACAACAAAATGCAAAACATTTTTGCAATGTTTGCATGTCTGGTATCAGAAAAAATGTGAAAAGACAATTTTTAAAAAAAATACAAAATAGTTGTATTCATCCCTCCTAATATTAACATGTAATATCTCCAGTAAGTATCTAGACAAGACAAATTTCATTGAACTTCAACTTGTTATTTTTCATTGAAATAGACCTACAGTAAACACCTGGATTTGTCAGCTTTTGTACTGTTTTCTTCACCAACTATAGGCAATACAGCACTTTCTCTAAATGTGCCTTAGATCCACACTTGCAAATAGCAACACAGAACAGACATTGTGTCTCTTATGGATAATGAATGATCGCTGATTGAGGAGATTCACACAGGTGTATCAGAGATTCAGACTTACACAGGTATATCAGATATTCAGACAAGAAATCTCTACCACCTGTGAATAGATGCTTTCTGTTTGTTTAGCACAGGGATATCAAAAGAGTTTGGGGTCTTTGAATAAATAATCTGTGTTATCTGTTTTGCAAAAAGGTATGAGAACTGTGTGAACCCAATGAAAATGTGTGAGCACATTTGCTGTGCAAAGAAGGTGTTAATGAATACCAAACAGTTTCTTTAAGCAGGTCAAAGCAATTGAGAAAAACTGAAACATATCGGTTTTGTGCCAACAAACCATATAAATTCTTTCCAGACTAGGGTTGACTTATTTAGATTTTTATAGGTGCCAACACCTGAAGACGTGGTATCACTTAAACCCTCAAACTACATCACAAAAATCTGAGACCCCTGATGCTTCTTTGAAGAAGTTCAGACCGAAATCCACATTTTGTCCAGTTAACAATACAGTTTGTTTCAAATCACTTAAACACAATTTTACAAACTAGGCTTTTATCAAAATACTTAATACAATTCACAAAACCACAAACTGCAAAATATCTTATATACCAGGGGCGTATCAAGCTTTTTAAAGTGGGAGGGTTCTGGGATAGGGAAGTGAGATAATCCCAGCCTAATTATAAATAACTCCCTACATTTTCTTTACATATATTATCCAAATAAAACCATGCACTTAATAGTAAAAGTCTACTGTTAAAGCAACAAATCAGAATAATTAGTATTTATATTCCTTGGCATCACGGACGGAGGGTCCCCCTGCCAACCTCAAAGTTAGAATATTTACATTCATTTAGCAGACTCTTTTCATCCAAAGTGACTTACATACATTACATACTTACATACAGTATATCAATTCTATTCGGTGGATACGGTTCCAACTGTTACGGGAGCGTTTGTTTACATATTGTAATGTCAGTGTCTTGGACTTCAGCTACGCGCTCCCACAATGCACTGCAGCTAGAATTCCGGGAGAACTTTGGGGGGGGGGGGGGGGGGGGTTATTGTGTGTGTCTTTGCCTTTATTTAGGCTACTGTTTATGGATGTCTTTTGTCAATTTCATGCAAATGGAACTCTGCCATGCAAACTGTTTAAACCTAGCCTACAACTTCTGTAATTGCTGCGTGTGTGCGCTGTTATTTTCTCTTCTGCTCAAACAAAAGGTGTGTGTGCGTATAGTTTTGTGTTAAGTTGACGTTGATCATGTGTTTACTTTAGAGAGCCGTCATGCAGTTAATGGGATACTGTGCAGAATACACACACACAGGGGCAATGGGCTACTTGCAATTCTCTCACTTTGTTGAGCAGCCTGGTGTTACGCACAGTGCAGGAGCGCCTGGTGGGAGTTCACATCCTACTACTCCTCATCAATTTAAGCGTAGGCCCAGCCTAAGCCTACGAGACACAAAAATACGTTTGGACCCTAAATATTTATGTATATAATTAGTCTACATCAGGAGGCCTTTAAGAACATGTCATCAGCTAAAAATAATAAAGTGGCTCAGGTTTATTTAGTATTTCCACGTGTCACATTAGTTCAACTGCACATAGTCAAAAGCAATAGGGTTAATCTCACTTAATGAGGGAATCAAACCCATAACATCAATATGAAGTCACCTGCTTTAACCACTGTACCTTTGATCAGTGTGCGATTCCAGTGTCTGTGAATACCAGCTTATCAAAACACAAGCCAACACTCAAATTAACATAAGTAGCAGGAATGAGCCCAGCAGGGGAGTCAGTCTTTTAATAAACATTAACCCCTTAAGACAACAGCACTAATTGTCACGAGAAAAACAACCACTTTGTGATTTTTGGTTAGGCTCTTCTTGTCCTATCCTTTGACATTGTCAAGTGTGACTGCACAGGGTCAGTAGTTCCAACCACCAAACTTTCCGCCCTTGTTTGAGATTGAGAGTTTGAACTACCCTTCCTAGAAACACCAAATCTGAGAACCACGGTTCTAACTACAAAGGTGAAAAGAAGCTGTACAAATAAATGTTGTTATTATTATTTATTATCATTGTTATTATTAAATCTTTGTGGCAGTTATCTTATTCCTACTGCATGCTGACCTACAGTAATCATACTTCATGACTTTAAATATTGCCTTTAATTAATGTTGTAGCCTATTCAATGGTTCATAAGTGATAACGTATGTTACAGGGCTTGGGACAGAGACAATAGTTCAGGTTCATCAATGATGCAATGTCCACTCACTGTGGATCAGTATGGGTTGGATATGATGCAATGTCCACTCACTGTGGATCAGTATGAGTTGGATATGATGCAATGTCCACTCACTGTGGATCAGTATGAGTTGGATATGATGCAATGTCCACTCACTGTGGATCAGTATGAGTTGGATCACTACTAAGGTCTGGAGGAATAAGCATGGAGCTGTTACTCTCCAATGAGACACAGCTAATCAGTTCAATTGCATCACATGTTGCTAGGTAAATAATCAGCTACAAGGTACTTAACAATTTTCTTAGCGCGAAGGTCTTTCTTCATATAGGCTACATCTCATTTGTCACGTAGGCTACAACTTTCAGGTCCACAGGAAAACTACAGACGTAGCACAAGCACATAGTTTTCTCTGAGTCGAAGAACAAAGACAGGATTTTGCAGACGCTCTCACAAACTCTAGCCTACCATATGGCTAAAAACATCATCTACACCATAAATATGACAATTATACAATATAGTTCAAATTATCGCAATACAGAACCCTCCACATGTATTGGCACCCCTGGTACAAAAAGAGCATCAGAAATCCCCTTTTGGCAACTCATCTCATAGTATCATAATGGAAACAACAAGGGGAAAACCTACATTGAAGGGAATCACATTTATTCTGAAGAAAAAAAAAGTCTCATAGTATCATCAGCACCCCTAGAAAATGTCACAGTTTTAAACTCAAAACTGCAAACATATTGTGGTGAGCTGTAATAGTGTTCTGCAGCGGCGTTAGAATGGTGGCTTGAGCAAATGACTGACATTTTTTAGACTTTAGGCCTATACTATATAATTGTCACTGACTACAATGTTCCATTTTTGAATGTGCTCAGCACTGGCTCCCCACAAGGCTGTGTGCTGCTGCCTGAGTCCAGTGCTCTCTGTACAGGCCAACATAGGACTCCACCAGTCTAGTGCTCTCTGTATAAATAGGACTCCACAAGTCTAGTGCTCTCTATATAAATAGGACTCCACAAGTCTAGTGCTCTCTGTATGGGACAAGATAGGACTCCACAAGTCCAGTGCTCTCTGTATAAATAGGACTCCACCAGTCCAGTTCTCTGTATAGGCACATATGACAGCACCACGAGTCCACTACTCTCTATAGGCTGGCATACATGACTGCACCCACCATCACATCTCACCAACACAATCAAATCCACAGATAACATCATTTACCATAGGGCTGGGTGTGACAGACACCCCCATGTGCACAGAGAGAGAGAGAGAGAGAGAGAGAGAGAGAGAGAGAGAGAGAGAGAAAGAGAAATTTGTCTTTTGGATTATCGTTTGCAGGGCTGTAGTGGAGGCTAAACGCAAGTAGACAAATTTATCCACCTCTGAAATTTCAGAAATAGAGTTTATCCACCTCCAAGAAGATTTTCTTTACCAATTGCAACTTTTAACATTCAAACATCAGACTGTATCAGCCAATACACATTCACTATTCCTTCTCATCCACACTCTAGGAACAATTGGTATTCTTGTAAACATTGGACAAAAACCTCCATCATCATCATCATCTGAATGTCTTTTTGAAAAATCCGATACCACATGGCACATTGCAATAGTTTACCCACCTATTATTTTACCACCCCATATTGTATGGGAACAATCAAATGTAAGTTCAGATGCTACATTAGGCTAAGATGCTACATTAGGCTACACTCCACATTGCTAATGAGGTGTGTGATCTTCTATTCTACTTTTTTCTGTGAGCGGATAGGCTTACACAAGTATTGGAAGTGCGCAACGTCGTCACCATTTTAGACTTCTGCATTTTACAAAATGGACATGCGACTTCTTTAAAGGCAAAAATGGATTCTGACACAATCTACGGCCTAGAAAAAAGTGAACCATTACACAACCAGAAAAATGTAAAGTTGCCCATTTAAAATGTCTCAGGCTAGAGTGATTGCAGACAAAGCCTACTGAGATCTCTCTTCTCGGATGTCGACCGGGGCAAATAGCAACAATTCCCAACAATAAATCGCAAAAACAAAGAACTCTAATAAGATAAGCTACTCTGATATTGTGCACTTGATCACATCGTTCCCTTTCATTTCTACCATTGATTTAACGTAATGTAATTTCCGTTAGGCAAACAATGTTATACCCATAATGAGTGCGGTAGTGTTATCCTTCTTAATAATTAGGCAATGTTATGAAACAGAATAAACAAACAGTATTGTACGTGGTCCGTGTATCATTCGTTCATTTGACATTCAATTGAGAATCCAAAATGAAAAAACGAAAAAAGCACTTGTTTTTTCATTATTTGTTTATGAATGTGATACAAACCAACAAATAATGCTTTGTTTTTCAGACTTTTGATTTCATGATCAGATCAAAAGTAGAACGTTTAAAAAATCAAAACTGATTTTGTTATTTATTTTTTCCGATTGCTCTGACCCGGAAATTATTTATTGACTTCCATTGCCAGCTGCTGCTTCCATTGCCAGTCCGATTATAACTTTACCACACACAATTTAACCTAAAGATCTATATTTAAATGACCACTCGGACAGAGCAACAGAATCTCTTTTTTTTCCCCTCAGTCGGCAGTCTAAACGCATAACTTAAAACACAAACTGAAGCAAAGCTTGGACAATCCTACTGCAAAGCCATTCCTTCCATAGGCATGCAACGTCTATGACATAAAAAGTTGAATATGAACGTATTTCACACCTGACAATTAAACGGAGCTGCCGCCTGTTCGCAATTTGACTGATTCGTGAGCTCTCAGAGTGTTTACTTGCGCGTCTTTTTTAGATGGTGAACGTAATTGGACGGGCAAGACTGACAAGTAGACGGGCCTAGGCCCGCCTGTGGCTACGCCTATGGCTTGATTTGAATTATTTGCTGTTTGTGAATGAAGTTGTAGCCCCTCTTTCCTTTGATCAATGTGCTTGTTGAATGATGTGTGTCCCTAGTTTCCCTGTCATAGCTACTGTCTTTGGTGTAATCTCACCAGAAGGCTACTGCAGCTGGCTGCCTTCCAATGACGTTGGCGACAAATGATGATCTAAGCTGATCTAACATCTAGGCCTACTTTCCTAACATGGGCTGATACTACATAGCCTAGGCCAGTCATTACTTCTATAATCATGGGGCAATGCTTTGGGCAAACTCGATGTTCATAAACGAAACAGGCATGAGAAGGGAGATGATTTTCTGTCGATTCAACGAAACCGAGTTTGCCATTGTTGCGCAAGTCGCCCAATTTCTCGCTATAGTTGTTAGACAATATTTTCTGTCGCTAGGGATGGCCAAAATTAGTCGCTAAATACAGGCAACAAAGTCACTAAATTGTCAATACTTAGCACTGACAAGTCTAGACCAAGAAAGTGACATGGATAGACTTCCAGGTCACAGAAATCGGAACAAATAAATATCAAAATCAGTTTTGGCCCTGAAGCCATTTTTTAAACATTATACTTTTGATCTGACCATGAAATCAAAAGCCTGGAAAACAACGCGTTATTTGTTTGTTTGTATCACATTCATAAACAAATAATGAAATAACAAGTCATTTTTTATTTTTTTAGTTTTTGATTCTCAATTGAATATCAAATGAACGAATGATACACGGACCGTAGGTCTACTCACCACAAAATAGTTTCCTGTTGTAAAATAGCAAGTTTCCAAGACGTCTACTGAAAACTGTATCACGATATAAGTATTTCATATCAGTCGATATAGATAATTATTGATTTTTTATTTTTTATGTTATCTATTTCAGATAAGGACCAGAAGGGAAAAAAAGTTAAATTTAAACACTTTTATTTTAAACTTAACCTTCCTCTGATTTGAATCACCTCAGTTATCAATCAAAGCAAACAGGGAAAAGAAATAGCAACACAATCATGAAAAACACTCAAATAAATAATTGTGCACATAAGTCTGAATGAGTGCACTGGTTGAAGCCTGGAAATATTGGGTGTGTTCCAAACGGGTAAAGTTGCTGCCTTTTAAGATATCTAACTGGGGAGCAAGGCAGCAAATGCGGTTCGAAACCGAAAAAACAAATTCTGCTGCCTTTTAAGATATCTTAGAATTCCCAAATAACGGCCATTTTTGGAGGCAGCATCGATGCCATAGACAGTAAAAGAAATGGACGAACAGACTCCGTCGTTCTCAATGGGAGGGTACTGAGTCATTTTTCAGTTGGTCCCCCCAGTACTGCGCAGACTCGCACTGAACTTCGTGACGTTAGCCATTGAACTGAATCTTGTAACTCATATGATAGATAGGCTACACAGAAATTCTTCTCACACTTCCTTCGCCTTCAAAGTCATCAAAGTTAAACATTTATTTATGTATTATTATTAATATCATCCTCACAAGTGATATCAAGTCGTGTTAATGTTGAAACTACCACACATGATCATCTTCAAAAAGTCATGGTAAAACAAAACAAAAAAGTTATAGCCTTGAGGCTAATCTTCTTTCCACTTTTCTGACCTACGTCAATCCATCGAAAACCTCTGAAATGATTATCGTTAGACTACCTAACGGTAAAACTACTGTTTTTCCATTAGGTTTACTTGCCTCTATGGTTTACCTTAACATAGGCTACAATGCTATTGTAGGCTACATAGCTTTGTTCACGAGTTTCCGTGCTGGCTGGACTACGCTTCTTATCCAAACAATACGGTTATCTCCCTTCAGTGCGTTAGCTTCCTTTCAACCGGACATGCTAAACATTCTTCTTACGGGAACCTAACGTTACGTACAAGGTAGTTGAGTCTTGTTTTGCCTTTTATTGTTTATGTAGATAACACAGAAGCTAAAATATTGGCACATGATATATGTTATATGAAGTTATGGGAGTTCAAAAAAATCCTAAATGGATGGGCGTTCTATGGTGTTAGCAGAGAGTTGATAACCACCGCTACATCGATGCTTCTACTTCCGGGAATTCACCTGCCCCCTTGATCAATGCACACTTCATGCTCCCTCCTACCCATAATCCCTTGCGGCAACGTCTGAAACAGCTGTGAAAGGTAAACAAACATGGCGGATGAAATCGGTAATGGCTGCTGAATCTGTTTAAAATGTCATTTGTGTGACCTTATTTTGCTTAGATTTGTAGATAAGAGATGAAAAATAAACAACTTACTATCTGATTATGCCATTGTTGTAACTATTAATAGCGTCTGGTCTGATATATCTGCCGGCCGTAAAACTAATTTATACCGTTAGCCTGCTAGCTTACGTAAGCTAATTTAGTTTAACGTCAGGCCTTTGCTAACGTCATACCGTAGTGTTAACCAAAGATTCTAGAGTGCTACGCTCATTTTTAAAAGATGCATTTAATCCAAAGTCATGTCTAGTGGGACAGCTCTCTATGTAGGGAGGGAGGCAGTAGGCAGCTGTCTCCCATTTCGAACACACCCAAACAAAGTAATTTGCTAGTTCATCATAGTAAGTCTACTGGTTAGACTGTTCAGTTTCCCCACGTGTGTTTAAGTTTCAAATGAATACTTTTTCTCCTTGGGACAGGCCCGTTTGAGTCTTGGAAAATACTTTTCCATTTGCATCGGGGTTGAGAGTTGATTAGAATTTAGCAGTCAATTTGAATGCAACAGTTTTGAACAAATTCTTGCAGCGTGCTAATGATGCTAACCGGATTTAATAGCAATTCAGTCGTCTTGCACAATTGTGAATGTTTGGATTACATGTGCATGCTGAGGAGGGATGCACCTAGAGAGAGAGAGAGAGAAAGAGAGATCTATTTAGCCTATTTATTTAACGTAACGTAAGGCGGGAGGTGTATGTTGCTTTTAATTATCGAATGCTCTATCGAACGCATTTTTTATTGATATCGATTACATGTCTATTACGATACATATCGCTATCGCTTTATCGCCCAGCCCTAGTGACAATAACTGTAGGCTGCAACCTTTTACTTTCGATTCGAGTGTAAGCGTCAGTTAAGTGTCTGTCGGACTGGAGGTAAAACCACTACTGATTACTAGGCCCCCAAGGGAAGGGAGGGCCTTTCAAAAATCTGGAATATATTTTATTTTACCTTGATATTTTAATGTATTTGCAAGTGTTTTTTTTATAAAGTAAAATTGTTCTGACACACATACTGGTAAATGTGTAAATCATTTAAAATAATATTGTAGATGCAAATGTAGTAGAACTACTGTGAATGATAAAATACTAGTAATAAGTATTGTGAAGATACTGTGAAGTACTGTACATTCATATACAGTAATAGGGTTCTACTGTAGATGATGATACAGTAGTAGATACTATGAATAAGGACACAGTCATAGGAAACTATTGTACATTAATATACAGTACAGAGACATAAGCATGGAGCTGTTACTATCCAATGAGACACAGCTAATCATTTCAATTGCATCACATGTTGCTAGGTAAATCATCAGCTACAAGGTTCTTAATCATTTTTTTTCTGCAACGGTCTTTCTTCATATAGGCTATATCTCATTTGTCAAGTAGGCTACAACTCTCAGGTCCACAGGAAAACCACAGACATTTGCACGAGCACATAGTCACGTAGACTACATCTTTCAAGTCCACTGGAAAACTACAGACGTAGCACAAGCACATAGTTTTCTCTGAGTCGAAGAACAAAGACAGGATTTTGCAGACACTCTCACAAACTCTAGCCTACCATATGCCCAAAAACATCATCTATACCATAAATATGACGATTATACAATATAGTTCAAATTATCACAATACAGAACCCTCCACATGTATTGGCACCCCTGGTACAAAAAGAGCATCAGAAATCCCCTTTCGGCAACTCATCTCATAGTATCATAATGGAAACAACAAGGGGAAAACCTACATTAAAGGAAAAAAAAAGTCCCACAATGATCGGCACCCTAGAAAATGTCACAGTTTTAAACTCAAAACTGCAAACATATTGTGGTGAGCTGTAATAGTGTTCTGCAGCGGCGTTAGAATGGTGGCTTGAGCAAATGACTGACACATGGCACATTGCAATAGTTTACCCACCTCTTATTTTACCACCCCATATTGTATGGGAACAATCAAATGTAAGTTCAGATGTTACATTAGGCTACTCTCCTACTTTTTTCTGTGAGCTGATAGGCTTACACGAGCATTGGAAGTGCGCACGTCGACGCCATTTTAGACTTCTGCATTTTACAAAATGGACATGTGACTTCTTTAAACTCAAAAATGAATTCTGACTAGACTGACTAGTACGCAATCTACGGCCTAGAAACAAGTGAACCATTACACAAACAAAGGCCTCTCTTCTCCGATGTCGACCGGGGCAAATAGCAACAATTCCCAACAATAAATCGCAAAAACAAAGAACTCTGATAAGATAAGCTACTCTGATATTGTGCACTTGATCACATCGTTCCCTTTCATTTCTACCATTGATTTAACGTAATGTAATTTCCGTTAGGCAAACAACGTTATAGCCATAGGGTGCGGTAGTCGTATCCTTCTTAATAATTAGGCAATGTTACGAAACAGAATAAACAAACTGTATTGTAGGTCTACTCACCACAAAATAGTTTCCTGTAGTAAAATAGTAAGTTTCCAAGACGTCTATAGATGTATGTATACATCCAACAAAGCCTGTTCGTCCGTTACACGTCTCAACGAAGTGACAATAACTGTAGGCTGCAACCTTTTACTTTCGATTCGAGTGTAAGCGTCAGTTATGTGTCTGTCAGACTGGAGGTAAAACCACTACTGATTACTAGGCCCCCAAGGGGAGGGAGGCCCTTGAAAAGTCTGTAATATATTTTATTTTACCTGGATATTTTAATGTATTTGCAAGTGTTTTTTTTAATTAAGTAACATTGTTCTGACATACTGGTAGGCTAAATGTGTAGATCATTGAAAATAATATTGTAGATGTAAATGTAGTAGAAATACTGCGAATGATAAAATACTAGTAATAAGTAATAAGTATTGTAAATGAAGATACTGTGAAGTACTGTAATAAGTATTGCAAATGAAGGTACTCTGGATAAGTTCTGTACATTCATATACAGTAATAGGGTTCTACTGTAGATGATGATACAGTAGTAAATACTGTGAATGAGGACACAGTAATAGGAAACTATTGTACATTAATATACAGTACAGAGGCATAAGCATGGAGCTGTTACTCTCCAATGAGCAGTGTTGGGAAGTAACTGAATACATGTATTCGGGATTACGTATTCAGAATACAAATATGAGTAACTGTATTTAGTTACAGTTACATTTTCAATGAGTGGTATTCAGAATACAGTTACTTTGGCCATTTTAAGGGGTTACTTTTAGAATCCTTCTCATATGAATTTCTGGGCTTTTTGAACTGAAATTCTAATATTTCTGTGAGATGATCTTGTGCACTAACAAAATGTATAATGTTTCAGTTTATCCTATAAAGTTAAGTTGTGGGTTTTTTGCTGACATCGCCTGTGGGTCTTACAAACTGAAATAGCAGCTTGATTTCCCACTTGATAAAATGTAAAACAGCGCTTATGTAATCCAAGTATTTAGAATACGGTACTTAGATGGAGTAATGTAACGGAATACGTTACAAATTACATTTTAGGGCATGTATTCTGTATTCTGTAACTGATTACATTTTAAAAGTATTCTTCCCAACACTGCCAATGAGACACAGCTAATCATTTCAATCATTAGCTACAAGGTTAACATTTCTCTTCAAAGTTACTTTGACATGTAGGCTACATCTCATTTCTCTCGTAGGCTACATCTCATTTGTCACGTAGGCTACATCTTTCAGGTTCACAGGAAAGCCACAGCCATTTGCACGTTGCTTTTCTCTGAGTCACAGCTGTCACATACTCTAACCTACCAAATGCCCCAAAACATCATCAACTATACCATCAATATCACGATTATACAATATAGTTGAAATTCTTACAATGCAGAAAAAAAACATGATATACAGCCCCCTCCACATCTACTGGTACCCCTGGTAAAGGTTCATTTGTCACATAGGCCACATGTCATGTCACGTAGGCCGCATGTCATTTGTCACGTAGGCTACATCTTTCAGGTGCACAGGGCAGGCGTGGCCCACTGGTTAGCACTCTGGACTTGTAACCGGAGGGTTGCCGGTTCGAGCCCCGACCAGTGGGCCGCGGCTGAAGTGCCCTTGAGCAAGGCACCTAACTCCTCACTGCTCCCCGAGCGCCGCCGTTGTAGCAGGCAGCTCACTGCGCCGGGATTAGTGTGTGCTTCACCTCACTGTGTGTTCACTGTGTGCTGTTTGTGTTTCACTAATTCACCGATTGGGTTAAATGCAGATAGCAAATTTCCCTCACGGGATCAAAAAAGTATATATACTTATACTTAAAACCACAGCCATTTGCACAAGCATGTTGTTTGTCTCTTAGTGAAAAAATAGAAAGAAATGTTGCAGAAACTCTCACATACTCTAGCCTACCATATGCCCACAATTATCTATATCATCAATATCACAGTTATACAAAAAAAACCTATGTATCATATTTCAACACACACACACACACATATATATACTGTATATATATATATATATATATATATATATATATATATATATATATATATATATACAGAGAGAGAGAGAGAGAGAGAAAGAGAGAGAGAGAGAGAGAGAGAGAGAGAGAGAGAGACAAAAGTACAAATCTGACTGATAAGTCTGTAATCATTTTGGATTAAGGGGGAAGAGGGCCCTCGAAAAGTGGGGCTGATTACGCCATTCACACATGTTTTACAAACCATGGACTTTTGAGACTTAGAAAATAATTTTAATAGGATTAGACTACGGATACAATCTACAGCTTCAGCTAGTCAGGGGTGTCAGACTGAAGGGAACAGTGGGACTGATCATTAGGGCCCCAAGAGGGAACAGGGCCCTAGAAAAGTCTGGAATGTATTTGATTTTTTCCCCCTGAATATTTTTCCAAATTAAATATGAAGGAAAGATGAAATGTAAAGTTAATTTGTAAAGTGTATTTGCTGAATAACTTGGTTGACTGACTGACTGACAGTGAAGACTGCCTAAGGTCACACTCACCCCTTGCTAAAGCGCAAAATGGTTTAGTCTGTCTCCAGGATGATAAATGGGCTATGCACTTTTTGTTGTTGTTGTTGAAAAGTGACACCTGTTAAACTCACCTCAGCATGACATACCCAAAGCTAAAAGCCCTTGAATCAGCATGACATACCCAAAGCTGAAACCCATTTGAATTTCCCCTTTGGGATCAATAAAGTATCTATATATCTATCTATGTTGAGACGAGGGGACATGAAACTAGCTGTCAGAGCTACGTGACTACATACACAGACTACGTGACAGTATGCACAAAATGAAAGCAGTCATAGAACCACAGCCTTCCTATTTGTTCGTGTGTGTGTGTGTGTGTTAAAAGCTGTTATCTGTACAGAGTACAGTATATATAATCCTCACCACATTTAAATTCATTCATTTAGCAGACACTTTTATCCAAAGCCACTTACAAGGGCCATTCTCCTGGGTAGGTCTAGTATTGCTAAAATCAATGAATGTAATATATTTTAAGTCTCAATTCATCAATTGCCCCCGGACCCCCTAGCATTGGCAGAATTATTTTTTGTCATAGGGCCCACATTTTCTAGCAGCACCCCTGCAGCTAGTACAAAAGTGAACCAATACACCTCCCGAAACATGTCAAGTTGCCCACAGACCACAGACAGGCTACGGGATATAGATAATCTCTCTCAGATGTCCACCGGGACAAATGCAAAAGTTTCCAACAAAAAAGGTGAAACAAATTACTCTGATTTGTAACATCTGAAGCACTTGATAACACCGTTCCATTTCATTTCCACCATTCACTTC
This sequence comes from Alosa pseudoharengus, assembly GCF_046254945.1. Taxonomy (NCBI): domain Eukaryota; kingdom Metazoa; phylum Chordata; class Actinopteri; order Clupeiformes; family Clupeidae; genus Alosa; species Alosa pseudoharengus. Next base: position 4,773,139 of record NW_027468564.1, on the reverse strand, counting down.
TTTCACCTCTTTCATTCCTACAGTATTAGGCTACTGAACAACTAAGCAAAGTGCAAGTTAGATCCAGAAGCTACAGCCCTCTTAACGATTTAACGAAGCAGGACAAACAAACAGTATTGTAGGTCTACTCACCACGAAACAGGTTCCTGTATAGGCTAGTAAAATATCAAGTTTCTAAGACGTCTACAGTCTACAACCAAAGCCTGTCCGCTACACGCGATACTTTACAACCTTTCACTTTCAATATGGGAGTAAGCGTCAGTTAGGCTAGGCGTGGTCTGTGGTCAGGATGACAGAGGCCCAGATCTGCCGCGCAACCCCCACACAGAAAAATGAAGGGAAAACAAATATTCACATAGGCTGTTATGCTGCTGCATCATTTGAATGGATGGCTACAATATATTTAACAATATATTTAACACAAACACGCACACACACATAAAAACACGCACATGTAGGAAAGCAGGCACACACACACATAAACACACACACACACACAAACACAGATGCATAAAACACACTCACATGCAGGCAAGCAGACACACACGCTCGCACACACACAAAAACACTGACACACAAACATGCACACACACACATAAAAACACACATGTAGGCACACACACACTTAAACACACACACACATGCTATTACCCCCATACACCCATTTACAAGCGAACACACACACAGACACATAAAACACACACACACATGCAGGCAAGCAGACACACGCACACACACACACACACACCCATTACCCACCCCCCCCACACACACACACACACACACTCACAAGCGAAAACACACACAGAGAAGCACACATCTTACACAAAAGCAAACACACACATTAATGTACATACACAGAAGCTGCAAGAGTAGGGGATGGAGACAAATTGACATGTGTGGTTTATTTTTGTGGAGAAACTGTGCAGGAGGACTGGGCGGCGGTCATATTTTGTACCGCTCTGCGGTACATCTAGTTTATATGGTGTGTTTAAGGTGGATGAGAAAATGCCAAGAGTCTGAAATGCTGTCAATACAGCAAAAGTTAGTTGGCTGCTTTGAAGAGCCTAAAATATAATAAAACATCTTTTTTTCTGGACTCAGTTCCAAGTTCATGATCAAACTCTTTTTCATTCTCTTCTTTCTTTTCACTGTAAGTACCGCTGGACTCTGTGACGTCCGTCTCAATGTCCGTTTCGGTTTTACAATGAACTGTAAGTACCGCTGGACTCTGCGACGTCCGTCTCAATGTCCGTTTCGGTTTTACAATGAACTGTAAGTACCGCTGGACTCTGTGACGTCTGTCTCAATGTCCGTTTCGGTTTTACAATGAACTGTAAGTACCGCTGGACTCTGCGACGTCTGTCTCAATGTCCGTTTCGGTTTTACAATGAACTGTAAGTACCGCTGGACTCTGCGACGTCTGTCTCAATGTCCGTTTCGGTTTTACAATGAACTGTAAGTACCGCTGGACTCTGCGACGTCTGTCTCAATGTCCGTTTCGGTTTTACAATGAACTGTAAGTACCGCTGGACTCTGCGACGTCTGTCTCAATGTCCGTTTCGGTTTTACAATGAACTGTAAGTACCGCTGGACTCTGCGACGTCTGTCTCAATGTCCGTTTCGGTTTTACAATGAACTGTAAGTACCGCTGGACTCTGCGACGTCTGTCTCAATGTCCGTTTCGGTTTTACAATGAACTGTAAGTACCGCTGGACTCTGCGACGTCTGTCTCAATGTCCGTTTCGGTTTTACAATGAACTGTAAGTACCGCTGGACTCTGCGACGTCTGTCTCAATGTCCGTTTCGGTTTTACAATGAACTGTAAGTACCGCTGGACTCTGCGACGTCTGTCTCAATGTCCGTTTCGGTTTTACAATGAACTGTAAGTACCGCTGGACTCTGCGACGTCTGTCTCAATGTCCGTTTCGGTTTTACAATGAACTGTAAGTACCGCTGGACTCTGCGACGTCTGTCAGTAGCTTTCTGCTAATAAATGACGTCATTGACGCATTTGAAAGGCTTTTTTTAGAACAAATAAGTAATTAAAAAAATATAATACTCAGCGGTGTGTATTTTCTCTGCCCCCTCTTTCGAATGCAACATTCAAATTTCTGGGCAAAAAAATTATATCCCAAGAAAAGTGGATTATGAGGGGTACAGCTCCGTAGACCTCCATTCATTCTGCACTTATTAGTGAACGCCCTCACGTGGAACCAGAATAGGAACTGCAACCAGTTCCGAGAGTGGCGGTTCTCCCCTTATTAGACATTCTCTGACCTTGGTGAATGGAATTCCTCGTGTTTGGCAAACCAAACACACAACTACGCATTACTGCCCCCTCTTGGTATGGAGTTTCACTGCAGAAACATGGGTGGATTGATAGTCCAGCGGCAACATTCTAATTGTATACAGTCTATGATGTAGATGATAGATAGATTTCAAATAAACACCGGAGATGTTGAATTCCTAGTGCTATAGCTATTGGATTTCACACAGCGGCCAATGAACAAGCAGGTCTATTTACTGTCAAAAACAAAATCACTCACAAAAACATCACTAACAGGGGGGTATTCCAAGTATGTGGTTTAGTAACAAATTAACTGAAAGTGGTAAACCTCCTACAACAAGAGCCCTATGACATTGTTTTTAGGAGAATGAAGCCATACAGCTCTTCTATTAGGAGGTTTCCCATTTATTCTGAGTTAACTTGTTTGTCACTAAACCACATACTTGAAATACCCATCTGTGATCGGGATGGCGTTGCGGTGATGGAAATAGGAGACAGTGGTGATGTTTCTCAAACATAGCCAGGTTTTATTTCCACCTTAGCAGCTGAGCATGCATGGACCAGTATGGAGAAATCAGAAAATAAAAGAAAAAAACAAACTCCAAACAAAAATCTCAAATCACTAAACTTCAAAAACTATCTCAAAATGAACTTTGACAACCCTTTTCAATTATAGGGCAAACTGCTGCAAATCAGAAAAAGAGAGTTAGGCCTAAGAGCAGGGGCAATCACTTGCTCACCTCTATTCTACCTCCTTCTGCCCTCAACCATTCTTCTTCTTCTTCTTGTGGGGTTGGCATACACACGGTTGCATTTACCGCCACCAACTGGACATTTACATAACTACGGGTATGGAGTTTCAACGAAGGAGTGACAAAGAAAAGGAATAATAATAATTGAGGAAAATAAAGGAAAAAAATAAAAAATAAATAATACTCTGAGTAGCATTAACTAAATCCTAACAAAAAGTCCTGTGTTCTTGAGAAACTTAAATACAGATCTCCAGGCAGACGGCACAGAGAAGGAGAGTAAACCCTCAAGAGAGAGCCTGGCCTGCCCCAGTTCTCTAACATCTTCTAGTAATATACTTCTTTCTATGCTGAACGCTGGGCAAACTAATAAAACATGTTGAACTGTCTCCATTTCCTATCACAATGGCCCGTGGCATGTTTGCCAATAACATGAAGATGATGGTTCAGCCTAGTGTGGCCTATATCCTAAGCCTTGCTATTATTTGCTCCTCTTTTCGGCTCCCGCTGCACGGTCTTCTGGTGGGCACCTGTTTTTGTATAGTGCGAAGGAAGCTACCCTTACTCTCCCTGTCCCACTGCCCCTGCCATTCGCCTATCATTTTAGTTACTATGATATGCTTAACTTCTGCTTTACTGAGTGGAATGTTAATCTGAATCTCAGAATTTAAAGCATCTTTAGCAAGCTGGTCTACAACCTCATCCCCTTCAATACCTGAATGAGATGGAACCCATGCAAAAATAACTAAAATATCTTGCTGATGCAGTCTAAAAAGACTTTGAAGAACATCATACAGTAGGTCAGGTCTGCACACTGACTTGCCGTGCAGAATACTAGTCAATGCTGACAATGAATCAGAGCAAATAACATTACACTGGGTCTTAACCTCTTCAATCCATTCTAGTGCAAGACAGATTGCAAATAGCTCTACTGAATAAACTGCAAGGTGGTCAGAGAGTCTCTTTTGAATTTCTTTCTTATACTTTGGGATAAACACTGCAGCTGCATTCTTCCCTGTAGCAGGGTCTTTAGAACCATCTGTAAAAATGTGAACCCCGTCAGGATATTCGGTGCGTATATGCACATTAGTGAGAATGTTTCACATCCCTTTCCTCCTCAACCTCATCACACATTTTGACTAAAACGATATCCACTATGGGCATAACAAAAAACCAGGGAGGGGTAGGTGGCAGTGGAACCACAGAACTATGAGACAACTTAGTTAGTTCAAGTTTTCCAGCTTGGCTATTCCCAATCCACCAAAAACTATTAAAGTTTGCTTTGCCGTGTTCCCAACACTGAGTCAGAATATGCTTAGTAGGGTGATCCTCTTTATGGCCTGGCAAGTTCGTCCAGTACACCATGGCCAACTGCTGACACCTCAAAACCAAGGGCATTTCCCCTGATTCTACCTGGAGAGCGGGGACTGATGAGGTCCTTAATGCCCCACTGCACACGCGTAAGGCCTGTGCTTGAATTACATCAAGTTTCATCAAATGTGTCTTTGCCGCTGATCTATACGCAATGCACGCATAATCCAAAGTAGATCTGATGTGAATGCAATATATACATGTTTTAACGACATCATCGTGGCACCCCAGTCGCTCCCCACTAGGCACCTGAGTATATTTACTGCCTTTTTACACTTAACAACAATTCTTTGAATATGGTCTCTGAAAGTCAGCTTACAGTCCATCCAAACCCCTAAGAACCTCACTACCTCAACTTGTTTGAGTGGCTGTTCATACAGAGTAATATGTACAGGGGGAACAATTCTTCTTTTGGTAAAGCAAATAACCTGTGTCTTTTCCACTGGGAAACGGAAGCCCCACTTAATGCCCCAATTCTCTACAATACTAACTGCTGCCTGGAGTTTCTGACTAATATGAGCTGAATTTCGCCCCCTGATCCACAGTGCTCCATCATCTGCATACAAAGATCTTCCAATATTAACGTCCATGTCTGAGAAAATGTCATTAATCATGATACTGAACAGCAGAGGGCAGCATACACTGCCCTGAGGGACACCATTATCCACATGATAAATATTAGAATGTGATTGTCCAACCCGCACCTCAATGGTTCTGTTTAACAGAAAGTCCATGACCCAATTATACAGTCTGCCACTTATTCCCATTGCTTTTAACTTAATAAGGAGCCCCTCACGCCATAGCATCATATGCTTTTTCTATGTCAAAGAAAACAGCATTAACCTGCTCTTTATTTGATTGGGCTTTCCTTATAGTGTCTTCCAGACACAGCACAGGGTCCATAGTCATCCTTCCCCTACGGAACCCACTCTGACATGAGCTGATTAAGCCTCTCTTTTCAACAGTGTAAGTTAACCTCTCTGTGACCATTCGCTCCATTATCTTACATAGATTAGAGGTTAAAGCAATAGGCCTGTAGCTAGTCGCCTCTCTTTTTTCCACCTGGTTTCAGAATTGGTACCACAACAGAATGCTTCCAAGCAGATGGAATATTCCCTGTCTCCCATATCATATTAAAAAGTTGCAGAAGTACCATTTGCGCTTGAGGACATAGTTTCTCCACCATTATGTAACAAATTTCATCCTTACCTGGAGATGTAGACCTCACTCCGCTTAGCGCCCGCTTTAACTCAAACATAGAAAATGGCACATCAAAAGAATTATCTACATCAAGCTTCTTCTCTAAAACATTGCGATGCACCCTTACCATTTCTTCTCTAGCCTCAGGAGACAAATTATTCACACTGTGAATTCTAACAAATACTTTTGCCAGCGCTTTATCTGTTCTCATAATTCCCTCATTAAACTGGATAGCCGGTAAAGAAAACTCCCTCCTAATTCCTCCCATTCTCCTTATCATCCCCCACACATCATTGATTGAGGCATCTCTTCCAATAGTGTCACAAAACGCTCCCCACCGCTCTCTCTTTGCCTTCCTTATGACCCTCCAGCTTGAGCTCTTTTATACTCAACCAGGTCAGCAAAAGAGAAAGTTGATTTGACCTTTTTAAAAGCATTATTTCTTACCTGTATTGCTTCCCTACACTCATCTGTCCACCAAGGTACCATTTTACGCTGCCCACAGCTTGTTGTTTTCCCAATGAATTGGAAGGCCGAAGAGTGCAATATCTCTGTAATCCTGCTGTTAACATCATTGACATTTCCACACTGTTCTACATTAAAACTCATCAATCTAGCAGTACAATTCATTCTAAAGTCATCCCATTTAGCTTTTTTTAAGTCCCATCTAGGGAAGGTTACATCTTCAATGTGGACTGTCCCCACTCCAATCTCACACAGTATAGGGTAATGATCACTACCAATACAATCATCCTGACATTCCATTTAGAACATCTAGCAAACTGCGCAGAGACCAAGGTAAGATCTATAAATGTCTCCCGGCCACTTGAAACGTCAATTCTTGTACCCCTCCCATCGTTAAGGCAAATAAGGTCTCTTTCCTCTAGCACTTCCTCCACTACCTTACCATTACTATTGGTTTCTGTACTCCCCCACAGTGTGCTATACGCATTAAAGTCTCCACACCAAATCATCTTATGGGACACATCACTCATGACCAGGAACTCATCAAGAACATCTTTGTTTAATGCTTCACAAGGGTTGTAATAGTTAACCACCAGAAAGTTGGAATTACCTATCCATACCTCAACGATTATCCCCTCCACCTCTCTACTTACCTTAATAGTTCTGTAGCCCAGTCCCTGCATGACAAATACAGCCACCCCTCCACCAGGGCCCTTCTCCCTATCCCTGCACACCGATACATACCCTTGCAGCACAAAGTCCAAATGAGGCCTAAGCCACGTCTCTTGCACACATATTACATTAGGCCTGGCATCCAAATCTTCCACAAACTTCTTAAGTTCCTGCCCATTAGAGCAGAGACTTCTAGCATTCCACTGTAAGATGCTGAAAACCATTAAGAATTTTCACATGGTGCTGGCTGTGATGCTGATTGAACACCTTGTTGAATATTTAAAATTCTGCTTATTTCTTCAAATGAAACTTCCGCCCCTACAGAAAAATGCCTTCGTGCAGCCTTAATGATGATTTTAATCTTCTCACTTTTCTTTTCTGTCAATGCTGTACAATTTATGACTTCAGCGAGAAATGCCAAGAATTTCACGCTATCCACTTGTATCATTTCCTTACCTGTGGGCCTAGAGGTTTCCTTGCTACGCTGATATGAAACGTTATGACTTTGCCCCTGGGGTCCTGTTTCAGCTTTTCTTTTCCCATCCACTTTCTGAATAGCCTCTGCATAAGTACGTTTCTCCTCTACCTTTACTCTTTGTACCTCAGCCGCTCTTTTGTGTGCTTGGCACGCCTTGTATGCAGCGCTATGTGATCCTCCGCAATTGCAACATTTGACGCTAACGCCTTCCTGACATTGACCGTACTTATGATCTCCTCCACATTTGCCACATCGCTTTTCCCCCCTACAAATGGCTGCCACGTGCCCAAACTTCTGGCATTTAAAACATCGCAGTGGCGGTAGGATATATGGACGAACTTGAAAGCTCATATACCCAACTCTAATCCTAATTGGCAGTACCTTCTCATCAAAAAACAACAGAATGGAAAGACTCTCCTTTTTAACCTGTTCTCGGGTGTACATCAGCCTTCTACATTTGACCACATTTGCTCCTGACACATTTCTCAAAATATCCTCGCACGACAAGTCTGTGGACACCCCTGTTACTATTCCAAGCTAGTTTTTTACGGTCCCATTCAATACATTTAATTTTCTTTCCTTCAATCTCATTCATCCCAAGTAACTTATCCCGCTGTGTAATGTTGGAACACTCAATGATTAAGCTACCATCCCTTAATGGTGTAACCCTTACTGTCCCTACAGCTTCATGAAGTGCTTTAGTTATTTTCAGGGGGTTGATAGAGCTAGGGGAATCGAACTGTACTTTTACCTTCAAGTCGATTTGCCTTGCCACTCGCTTTGCTTCACTATCTTTATCTGACGCTGTGTCGATTTGCCTTGCCACTCGCTTTGCTTCGCTATCTTTATCTGACGCTGTGTGAACATCATCATGACCTCGTTTGTTGTCTTTCTTCTTTCCATTCGTTTTTACCTGCCATTCCTGTTTTGAATTTCCCTCGTCTACTGCTTCCATCTCTGCCACAGAATCTACAAAGAAAACTACCATCACTTCCCTCCGTCTCCACTCCATTACCCTCATCCAAGAGCTCGCCATTTGCGCCACTACTCTCTCCCCTTTCCCGAGGAGACCGACTCCGCTCCCGATGGTCTGTGCTGCGACGAGACATCTCACCGTTCAATCCATCCATCACCTCCCTCTTCCCAGTTGGACTGTCACACACCAACACCCCTTTTAAAGAGCACCAAAATGGGTGTGGCCCAATTAACTCATTAACAATGAATTACCCACACCTGCAAACAGTTATTCAGCGAACATGCTGACAGGAATATGTGCAAAAAGTGCAGTGAATTAAAAAAAGTGTCCTAAAACAGGGAAGATGTAGTCAGCATCTTCACAAATAGCCTATATATTTTTTCCTCTTGGAGATTTTTGAACGACCCACATAGGAATTTGTCCAATAGCCTACCTTTCTAGGCTGTTATGCATTTCTCATGGGTTAGACATTTTCTGTAGCCTGGCTAACGTCAGACCTCATCTCATTGAACTACACATTCATTTTCTCGCATTTGAAACGTGGTTTACGAATGCCGAGAGTCGTTTTGGGCGCTACAAATGTCTATCAAATGCGTCTGTACGTAGCTCATAACCGATTCGGTGTGTCGTCATCGTCTTGCTGTCCCTCCTCCGTTCTGTGATTGGTTCCTTCGTTGAGGTGAAAACGAAGTCCATGGAATTCAGGCTGCCTAGCAGCGTGAATAAAATTGCGCACAAGGCAGCATGGGAAAACCCAGGCTACATTTTCTGACCATTAACTAATAAACGAAAATCTATCTGGAGCCGCAAAAAACATCTGATCCCTTCATATGATTTAACTATTATTCATATTCATATTCTTTAATGCCCTTGCACTGCTAACATCCAAAACTGCACAATATATTTATTTGTTTATATTCCATAACCTGCTCATAAACCTGTGCAATACATATATAGCTTATTAGATGTATGTATTCTTTCACACAAACTTACGTCACATACCACTTGGGGGTGCAAACAATATCGGATTTTTGGTTTATTTGACCATCAGTTAACTTCAAAACATGCACTTTACTATGTATAGACAATAGCATCATAAGAGTGATTAACGTCAAAAAATCTAGACTGGAGTAACTCAACATTTGACACCTCAGGTATGTTTTGTGTTCTAAAGACGTCATATGGAAGACCAGTATTTATCTAACTATATACTGTACATAATTAATCTCTATTGTCTACATAACTGCACTTTGGTATTTAATGCTTCTTTTACACTTCTGGTTGGATGTCAACTGCATTTCATTGGCTCTGTACCTGTAGGCCTAATTTGCTAAATGACAATAAAGTTGAATCTAATCTAATCTAATCTATTGTTATAGGTTATACACTGCAAAAACTGCTTATCTAACAAAATCTAACCAAGTGTTATTAATCTTATATCAAGATAAGAAAAACTAGTTGGTATTGTTTTCAGTATAAAGAGACTTACCTAGCGCTTTCTTGTGAAATCATTTGACTTAATTTAAAAAATAATTCACTTATTTTAAGACATCTTATCTTGAAAACAAGCAAATTTGTCTGCCAGTGCGTTAAGCAAATTTGTCCTAAAAACAAGCAAATTTGTCTGCCAGTGCGTTGAGCAAATTTGTCTTGATAAGACTCCTTAAAATAAGTTAAAGTCTTCTTAAATTAAGTCAAAATTATCTTTTGAGAGGGCTCTAGGTAAGTCTTTTCATACTAAAAACTAGATTTTAGATTTAAAATTTGATTTTTAAATCTTAATATAAGATCAATAACACTTGCTTAGAATTCATTTTTTGCAGTGTAGTCAGTGTTGTAGTCGAGTTACTAAACATCGAGTTCAAATGACACACACACTCACACACACAACGTCTGTCTGTCATTCTAAGTCTCTATGGTAACTCTTCCAGGTGTATCAGAACACCCAGACTGCCTGCAACAGAAGATCCATGGACAGAATGATCATCTCAACCTGCAACTCCCTCATTCTAATTCTCTGTCTCTATGGTAACTCTTACAGGTGCATCAGAATATCCACATGGAACACAACAGAAGATCCATGGACAGAATGATCAACTCAACCTGCGACTCCAAGGAAGGATGCACCACTGCCCTGTCTGCAGGAAGAGTTTCACAGCCCTGAAAGAACTCAAGAAACACCAGAAAACACACTCACTCAGCATGAACGAACAGCAGAACCCTGTCAAAGAGCCTCATAAATGCACCCAGTGTGGAAAAGAATTCACTTACATATCTGCTCTTAAAACCCACATGCTAATTCACACTGGAGAGAAGCCACACAAATGTGACCATTGTGGAAAAGGCTTTTCACACATTTCCAATTTTAAATCCCACATGCGAATACACACGGGAGAGAAGCCTCACACGTGCGCCCAGTGTGGCAAAGCCTTCTCACAAATGTCCAATCTGAACACCCACATGAACACGCACACCGGCGAGAAGCCGCACAAGTGCACGCGGTGCGAGCGAGCGTTCTCACACGGCTCCACCCTCGCCACGCACGTGCTGACGCACACGGGGGAGAGGCCGCTCCAGTGCACGCGGTGCGGCAAGGCGTTTGCGCAGATCGCGAATCTCTCGGCGCACATGCTGACGCACACTGGCGAGAAGCCCTACGAATGCGGCCAGTGCGGTAGATCTTTCTCGCACGCGTCGAACCTCAGGTCCCACACGCGGGTGCACACGGGAGAGAGGCCTCATAAATGTGACCGGTGTGGCAAAGCGTTTTCGCAAACCTCTAACCTCAAATCCCACATGCTAACACACACGGGAGAAAGACCCTACGAATGTCTTCGGTGCTGCAAAGCGTTCGCTCACTTTTCGACTTTTAAATCCCACATGCTTCTTCACACTGGAGAGAAGCCTCATCAATGTGACCAGTGCGGGAAAGGTTTTGCACAAATTGCACATTTAAATTCCCATATGCTAACACACACTGGAGAGAAGCCCCATATGTGCGATCAGTGTGGCAAGGCCTTTGCTCACTCTTCAGCTCTGAAATGCCATATACTAACACACACTGGAGAGAGGCCTCATAAATGTGTCCAGTGTGGAAAAGCATTTGTCCTCCTCTCTCAGCTTAAAACTCATATGCTGACTCACACTGGAGAGAAGCCTCATACATGTGTCCAGTGTGGAAAAGCTTTTTCACTAATATGTAGTCTTAAATGCCATATGCTAGTACACGCTGGAGAAGCCTCATACATGTGTCCAGTGTGGAAAAGCTTTTTCACTAATATGTAGTCTTAAACGCCATATGCTAGTACACACTGGAGAGAAGCCTCATATATGTGTCCAGTGTGGAAAAGCTTTTTCACTAATATGTAGTCTTAAACGCCATATGCTAGTACACGCTGGAGAAGCCTCATAAATGTGTCCAGTGTGGAAAAGCTTTTTCACTAATATGTAGTCTTAAACGCCATATGCTAGTACACGCTGGAGAAGCCTCATAAATGTGTCCAGTGTGGAAAAGCTTTTTCACTAATATGTAGTCTTAAACGCCATATGCTAGTACACGCTGGAGAAGCTTCATAAATGTGTCCAGTGTGGAAAAGCTTTATTTAATTATTTAATAATATGGTAAATATAGATCAAAAATAAATATAAAAAAGCCACACTGCAAAAACTAGTTATCACATACCAAACCAAGTGTTGCAACTAACCAAGTGTTATTAATCTTATATTAAGATAAAAAATAATCTAGTTGGTTTTGTTTTTAGTATATTTCTTTTATAGATTTACCTTGCGCTTTCTCCTAATAGAATAGGATAAGTGTCTCCCTTACTTTAGAACCTAAATGTGAAAATAAATTAGAAAAAATAAATTATTTTGGAGTGCGACCATTTTTTGATTTTCTATACAGGACATCTCATCATGAAAACAAGCAAATTTGGTTGCCAGTGTGTTATGCAAATTCCTACATGAACAGCAACGTCTTACACGCAATCAGACCTGCTGAGTGCACACACACACACACACACACTCGTATTGAGTGAGCCAGACTACAACACACACACACACACACACACACACACACTCATGTTGAGTGAGCCAGACTACAACACACACACAGAAACACACACACACACATGTTGAGTGAGCCAGACTACAACACACACTTAGAGACACTCACACACTCATGTTGAGTGAGCCAGACTACAACACACACACACACACACACACAGACACACACACACACACACACATGTTGAGTGAGCCAGACTACAACACACACACACACACACACTCATGTTGAGTGAGCCAGACTACAACAAACACACACAGAGACACACACACACACTCACACACACACACTCATGTTGAGTGAGCCAGACTACAACAAACACACACAGAGACACACACACACACTCACACACACACACACACACATGTTGAGTGAGCCAGACTACAACACACACACACACACACACACACACACACACACATGTTGAGTGAGCCAGACTACAACACACACACACACAGAGACACACACACACACACTCACACACACACACTCATGTTGAGTGAGCCAGACTACAACAAACACACACAGAGACACACACACACACTCACACACACACACACACATGTTGAGTGAGCCAGACTACAACACACACACTGCAAAAACTGCTTATCTAACAAAATCTCACCAAGTGTTATTAATCTTATATCAAGATAAAAAAAACTAGTTGGTATTGTTTTCAGTATAAAGAGACTTACCTAGCGCTTCCTTGTGAAAACATTTGACTTAATTTAAAAAAAGTTTGACTTATTTTAAGACATCTCATCCTGAAAACAAGCAAATTTGGCTGCCAGTGCGTTAAGCAAATGTGTCCTAAAAACAAGCAAATTTGGCTGCCAGTGCGTTAAGCAAATTTGTCTTGATAAGACTCCTTAAAATAAGTCAAAATCTTCTTAAATTAAGTCAAAATGTTCTTTTGAGAGGGCGCTAGGTAAGTCTTTTCATACTAAAAACAATACCAAATAGATTTTTTAATCTTAATATAAGATTAATAATACTTGGTTAGATTTCATTTTTTGCAGTGCACACACACACACACACACACATGTTGAGTGAGCCAGACTACAACACACACACACACAGAGACACACACACACACACACACATGTTGAGTGAGCCAGACTACAACACACACACACACACAGACACACACACACACACACACACACACACATGTTGAGTGAGCCAGACTACAACACACACACAGAAACACACACACACACACATGTTGAGTGAGCCAGACTACAACACACACACACACACACACACACACTCATGTTGAGTGAGCCAGACTACAACACACACACAGAAACACACACACACACACACACACACACACACACACACACACACACACACACACACACACACTCATGTTGAGTGAGCCAGACTACAACACACACACACACACATGTTGAGTGAGCCAGACTACAGTGGTGGAGATCAGCAGCAAAAATGTGTTCAACTTTACAAAACAGTATAGAAGTAAACCCCCTCTCAGTAAACCCCCTCTCAGTACAGAAGTAAACCCCTCTCAGTATAGAAGTAAACCCCCTCTCCTTGCCCCTCTCATTCTCCCTTCCTCTCCCTCTCACTCCCTCTCCCTTGCGACTCGGCCAACACAATCCAATTAAAACATTCACAATCGTGAAAGCAAGGACGCATAGAAGACAACTAGCTAAATTACTATTAAATCCGCTTAGCATCATTAGCATGCTGCACATATTTGTTTAAAACTCTTGCATTCAAGTTGACTGATCATCTCAATACAGGGTTCCCAAGGGTCATGGAATTTATGGAATATCATGGAATTTTGGAAAGTCTATTCCAGACATGGAAAGTCAGGGAATTTGATCATTTTTGGGGCAAAGTCATGGAATATTAGGGAATTTTGTTGTAGCAGTTTAAAATTACTTGCCGAAATACATGAATAGAAATATTTCCACGCAGAACTTTGTTTGTGCAGGTAATTTGCTTTACTGCTTCCTTGAGTATCCCAACTTTGTTTATTCAATGCCCATTTATTCATCTCCCACTCTAAAAAGTAAGATATTCTTGAACGCTATACGTTAGTAAATAGTATAGTAAGTCATGGAAACTAATTAGTCAGGGAAGTCATGGAATTTTACATTTGACCTAGAGTGGGAACCCTGTCAATACCAATGTTTTCCAAAAGGGCCTGTCCCAAGGAGAACAAGTATTACCTTGAAACTTAAACACACATGGGGAAACCAAACAGTCCAATCAGTAGACTATGACAAGCTAGCCAACTATGCTACTTTGTTTACAATATTTCCAGGCTTCAACCAGACAGCTGAATTTAGGAGGTAGAGATGTAATAGAAATAGTAGGCCTATAATCTGCATAAAGTGTGCTTTCATAAATATGAGACATTCAGTATTCTCTCTTTTTATATCAGGATTATATATATATATTATTATTTATATATATTATATATATATTATATATTATTTATATATATTAACATTTCAATAGCCTACCTTAGAACACCAGAGGATTGTAATCCTCTGGTGTTCTAAGGTAGGCCATTGAAATGTTAATAAAATGTCTTTCTAAATATTTTAGAAAGGAAACTGAAAGTAGGGCCTACAAGCGTACTAGTCCTACAAAATAACTAGATACTACTCTTAGATCAAGAACAATCATGTGGTGACACTGTTCCAGTGAGTAAAGATTAATTTTGGACACATTTCGCGGAAACATGAGTGTGCTATGGATAGCAAAGAAAAATGTGAGCAATTTGAATATGCTTCATATCAAGTAGGCTAAAGTAAAACTTGCTAAACCTGTATTATTTAGGCCAGGGGTTCCCAAACTTTTCCACGACAAGGCCCCCCAAATACCACTAGATCCTGGCCAAGGACCCCCTTGATGTTTTATTAATTAAACCCATCGACAATACTACGGCAAATGTAGAAATACATTAATCTAATCCTAATAATTATTTTAGCTACACCAGCTATTTTAGCACATCGCGATGGAGCATAAAGTGTGTAAAAATGTTATTTGGGGCTTTCTGCTATATGAGAGCCATCACTCTACTATTATTCTAAGTATATATACTCTTTTGATCCTGTGAGGGAAATTTGGTCTCTGCATTTATCCCAATCCGTGAATTAGTGAAACACACACAGCACACAGTGAGGTGAAGCACACACTAATCCCGGCGCAGTGAGCTGCCTGCATCAACAGTGGTGCTCAGGGAACAGTGAGGGGTTAGATGCCTTGCTCAAGGGCACTTCAGCCATTCCTACTGGTCGGGGTTCGAACCTCCGGTTACAAGTCCGAAGTGCTAACCAGTAGGCCACGGCTGCCCAGTCATTATTATGGGAAATATGTTCAGATATGCGTCATATTATTATAATGGAATTGTATAACAACCCTCATAGTATATTTTAAATGTTTCAAATGTATTTATTTCTTGCTTTTATTTTTCCCTCCTACTTGCTGAGGCCCCCCTGGCATCCCCTCGCGGCCCCCACTTTGAAAACCACTGATTTAGGCAATTATTCCCACTGATCCCTTTAGTTTTAGGCTTATGTGTATTGATGTTGCCAAGCTTGCATTATCTTTTACAATAAATGTCCAATTAGTAACATTGCCGTTGCTCTTAGTTCTTTGGAATTTAAGTTTTCTAAGGTGACAATTCGGCTTGTAGATTATTTCTCACTCTTTTAAATTGGAGCGAGCATGGAGCGATTTCTCTGGAGTGGGCCTGACGTGAATTTGAGCGGAGGAGCGGATGAGTGAACAGCCACCTGAACGAGGAGCGGGATATTCGCACCACTCGGCTCCGCTCACTAGTTCTGCAACAAACACAAACCATCCTGTCTTTCTTCAAGTTGCAGGCATGTGCTTTACTCCCTCTACTCTGAACACCAGACTACCTGTAGTCCCTTCCGGCAATAGACGTGTGAGATCTCACAATAGACATGTGAGATCTCACGTGACATTTCGGTGCTTAGGATAGGGCTGCTGTCTTGAAATTATTCAAAGTTTACAAAGTATTCCAACGTTTTTATGTCTGTTATTAACTTATATTTGGCCAAACTACCTCAAGCAAAGTATACACAGTTTTCTGCAACAAATCTTCTGGTAGGGAGACAGTTTTGGTGAGTGTTCTTAACAGTCTTCTGTGATAAACTCCGGGTTCGTTAACTAGGTTGTTAGTGCTTCATTTTATGTGTAGGGACCCTGAGCAATTAAGCTACTGATAAGGTTTGGTGCTGTTTTGAACAATACTGGTTAAAAAAAATACTATTTGGAAAGCATTTGTCATACCGCCCCTATCTGCTCCACTGTTTGTGATTTGGGGCTGTGGCATATGCTGGGCCAAGCTCTGTAGTGGTTGGAATCAATTTTCGCTTGAATTACACTTTAAGTAATACATAAATAGCTAACAAAATGAGAAATTGATACAATGCTAAAGAACATGCTGGCATGTCACAGTAACACACCATGGTACTCACTAATATCAGATGTTCCCTTGGATTTTTGGTCTTATCCAGGACCTGCTCTAGCTATAGGAAGGAAATAATAAACATTAGAGTTTTTGCTTACTTCAAAGTAGTATAGTATAGTATAGTATATATACTTTTTTGATCTCGTGAGGGAAATTTGGTCTCTGCATTTAACCCAATCGGTGAATTAGTGAAACACAAACGGCACACAGTGAACACACAGTGAGAGATCTCACTAGAGGAAGTAGAACCAACATATATGACATAATGTAAACAGCGTAAGTGAGGATAGGAGCAGGCTTCACTCAATGTGTCTACTTTTAAACTACTACTTTTGGTAGTGCTGGCCTGGATAGTTAGAATACATAAAGTAAAGTAGGAAAGAGGCCGCACTATGCATATATACACTTTTATTTGCAAATAAAAGTGTATATATGCATAGTGCGTCCTCTCTCCTACTTTATGAGGTAAACAGCACCATAGAGTCTCTCCTCTCCTACACTGCAGGCACTTCTGCTTGTCACTCTGCTTCACTGCAGGTAGAGGATGTAGCTATATCACCACTTCTGCTTGTCACTCTGCTTCACTGCAGGATGTAGCTATATCACCACTTCTGCTTGTCACTACTGCAGGCAGAGTATGTAGCTATATCACCACTTCTGCTTGTCACTCTGCTTCACTGCAGGCAAAGGATGTAGCTATCACCACTTCTGAGGGAGGAGGAGACAAACCATAAGAAAACATACCCAACATGATCCTTCCATTCATGTCAAGGTGCATGGGCACATCTGCCTCAACAATCTGGCTGAATTGCCTTGTTTTTTTGGTGTGGTGTGATGGAGTAATATATTTCTCTGCAGATGGAGTTGTCATATTTAAGAAGTAATTATTTGCTACAGTTGCGCCACACACTGGCTGTTAATGCGACCTGCAAGCTCAGGCACAAGCTCTATTCTTAGGACATCCCTGTCATCATTGCTGTTTGCTTGATGAAAGACTTCACTTAAGGCAAAATGATCTGAAGACCCCATTATCAGGTGGCCATGTTCATCAGCTGGCATCTTAGGGTACTTCAACCAAGGCATATTTATTTGAGCTTTGCCTTCTAACGCCTTGATATTTTCGCTTGTGGGATTTAGTAACAGGCCTTCAAAGGGTTGGAACGTCTCTGGAGAGCTCTGCTTTAGCATGCAAAGCCAGTCCCCTCGCATAGTCATAGACTGTGACGTTAGGAAAGCTATTAATCACTAATCCTGTATATACCGTATAAAGAATATTAGCAGATTGCATTGCCATAAAGAATATTAGCAGATTGCATTGCCATAAAGAATATTAGCAGATTGCATTGCCATAGTATTTCACTAACCTGAGGCACCCCACACCTTCTCAAATACTTTGTTCTAAGTCACTCTAGTGGACATCTTGTCCCGTAGTCCCAGATCCATTTTGGAGCCTTTGCCATCTAATCCACACTGCTGTTTTGCTTTGTGTCCCAATGTGTCACCACCCTCCCGAGTCTACTATAATAGGAGACTTCCGGCTCATACACTGATATGCGAGTTTTGGTGGATGACCCACCGACAGTAAGCTGGACAGACGGGCGCACCCTCACTCTCTGCCTCATGCTGCCGTCTCTCTAAACTGGCCTTTCGGTCCGCGCCAAACCACCTGTTTTCAACCATGGTGACCAAGGCCTCCTCTGCTAAAGTATTTTTTGTTGTTGTTGGTGGCATGTGGGCAGTACAACAAAGACCTCAAGTGATGACACTGGAATGGGAGCATCCCACACCTCAGTGCAAAATCAGTGTTGAGTCGGCACTGATCATTTCTCACACAGTAGCCTTTGTGTGGGTCTCCAAGTGTTTTTAACTACATGACTAGGTGCTGCTGAGCCAGAGAAGGACTTCTGGACAGCAAAAACACTGTTTTATTATTTTTAAAATGCCTTTTAATGAGATAGGACAGTGGAGAATGACAGGAAGCGAGTGGGAGAGAGAGTCGTGGTGGGAGCCAGAAAGGACCCAGATCGCCAGCGTACGGTGCAGGTGCCCCAGCCAGTCGCGCCACGGCTGGGGCCAGCAAGAACACTGTTTTGTGTGTCTATACACTCAGAAAAACCTCTCCTTGGTCACTGTTTCAAGGCAATGTGAGTGTTTCCTTTGTAGATGGACACTTACAGGTTTTTTTTGTGCTAATTTTAAATCACATTGTGGACATGTCCCTATCTCTGTGGGCTTGCCTTGCATGATGGGATCAAACTTCAGTGGGTGCTGTGTTGGGGCAACAGACTGCTCATGAGGCACAGGTGGGTGCTGTGTTGGGGCAACAGACTGCTCATGAGGCACAGGTGGGTGCTGTGTTGGGGTGTTGCGGTAGGCTAGTGCAGAACTCAAGGTTAGGAGCTGCACTGAGACACTACAGCACATAATTCCTGGTTCACATCCCATACCCCAGTAGCCTGGAAAATCCAGACCCTGATAATCTAGAAAGATTAAGGGTCTGGCAAAGAACAATGTAATGGCCCAACTCGAGGGGCGGCAACAAGCATGCATTTAAAAATCTCACTGCACACAATTGGATAACACTAGACCATGTTTACTCTAAATGATTTCGGACTTCGACGCAATCGGATAACACTACGGCCAAGGTGTACTGTCCTCCAACGTTGCAGCGCTGTCTTCATCAGTTTAGCTGGTTCCCTGGAATGTTGGGGTAAAAGTAACGTGCATCATTGCTCTTTGCCAGAGTGTCCCGCAGAGACAATTCCATTGTGCTCTCGCGAGAACTCTGGATTTCCAGGGGAAGCTGGCTGCCTCTTTAGGGTGTGTCATTATAAGTTGGGTGGAGAGAGAACTCTCGTGGTTCTTTAGGGTGTGTCATTATAAGCTGGGTGGAGAGAGAACTCTCGTGGTTCTTTAGGGTGTGTCATTATAAGCTGGGTGGAGAGAGAACTCTCGTGGTTCTTTAGGGTGTGTCATTAAGCTGGGTGGAGAGAGAACTCTCGTGGTTCTTTAGGGTGTGTCATTATAAGATGGGTGGAGAGAGAACTCTCGTGGTTCTTTAGGGCGTGTCATTATAAGCTGGGTGGAGAGAGAACTCTCGTGGTTCTTTAGGGCGTGTCATTATAAGATGGGTGGAGAGAGAACTCTCGTGGTTCTTTAGGGTGTGTCATTATAAGATGGGTGGAGAGAGAACTCTCGTGGTTCTTTAGGGCGTGTCATTATAAGCTGGGTGGAGAGAGAACTCTCGTGGTTCTTTAGGGCGTGTCATTATAAGCTGGGTGGAGAGAGAACTCTCGTGGTTCTTTAGGGCGTGTCATTATAAGTTGGGTGGAGAGAGAACTCTCGTGGTTCTTTAGGGTGTGTCATTATAAGCTGGGTGGAGAGAGAACTCTCGTGGTTCTTTAGGGTGTGTCATTATAAGCTGGGTGGAGAGAGAACTCTCGTGGTTCTTTAGGGCGTGTCATTATAAGCTGGGTGGAGAGAGAACTCTCGTGGTTCTTTGCGACTGCCCGCTTCGTGTGCCGCGAGTTCCAAAACAGCGTTGTGTCCATCGGACGTGGTTTCTTGAGTCCTACAGGGAACTGAAGGATCTTACCATCCACCTTCCTGAACGTACAATCTCTCGCTTGTGCTGTAGTGTATGTAGTTCACTGGTCAGTTTTTTCATTTCGGGACTCAACCTCCAATAACGCAGTAATGTTGGGGGCAGCCGTGGCCTACTGGTTAGCGCTTTGGACTTGTAACCGCCGGTTCGAACCCCAACCAGTAGGCACGGCTGAAGTGCCCTTGAGCAAGGCACCTAACCCCTCACTGCTTCCTGAGCGCCGCTGTTGTTGAAGGCAGCTCACTGCGCCGGGATTAGTGTTTGCTTCACCTCACTGTGTGTTCACTAATTCACGGATTGGGATAAATGCAGAGACCAAATTTCCCTCACGGGATCAAAAGACTATATATACTTATACTTATACTTATACTTGAAATACCCATCAGAACAGCCTTCAAGAGCATTTCATAGGGGCTTCATTGAATTAGGCCCATGAAACCTCTAGATATATTTATTCAACAAAATGATGCACAAATGAGGATAAATCAGAAAACATATGATGTAATTAAATAAAACATGCAGAGACATGAAAACAAGTACATTTCCTGCATATTTACACAGATATAAACAAACATAAAAAAGATCCCTTTTCCAAACCCTCTTCCCTCTTCACATGGGAAACAAATCTTCTTACAACTTATTCAGGGTTACATGAAAATGCATGTTGGTAAATAATCTTATCATTTTTCCACAGAGTAATCGTGTTTTATTTCCTCTGCTTCAGTAGCTGGCAGGTTTACCACATAAACAGAGTGTTCACACTATAAGAACCAGAGAACCGGAGTGTTCACACTATAAGAACCAGAGAACCGGAGTGTTCACACTATAAGAACCGGAGTGGTCACACTATAATAATCGGATTGTTCACACTATAAGAACCGGAGTGTTCACACTTTAAGAAC
This sequence comes from Alosa pseudoharengus, assembly GCF_046254945.1. Taxonomy (NCBI): domain Eukaryota; kingdom Metazoa; phylum Chordata; class Actinopteri; order Clupeiformes; family Clupeidae; genus Alosa; species Alosa pseudoharengus. The sequence continues at coordinate 4,751,886 of NW_027468564.1, read as the reverse complement.
CGGAGTGTTCACACTATAAGAACCAGAGAACCGGAGTGTTCACACTATAAGAACCGGAGTGTTCACACTATAAGAACCAGAGTGGTCACACTATAAGAACCAGAGTGGTCACACTATAAGAACCAGAGTGGTCACACTATAAGAACCAGAGAACCGGAGTGTTCACACTATAAGAACCAGAGTGGTCACACTATAAGAATCGGAGTGTTCACACTATAAGAACCGGAGTGTTCACACTATAAGAACCGGAGTGTTCACACTATAAGAACCGGAGTGTTCACACTATAAGACTTGCCACTTGAGTGAAGGGCTCAGTCATGAGGCTGGTCTCTAGTGTGAATCAGCTTATGGATATTAAGATATGAAATCTGTGGAAAAACCTTGCCACACTGGTCACATGTAAGAGGCTTCTCTTCAGTTTGTGTTTGCATATCACATCATATGAAATGATTTAAAAAAAAAAATTTCCACACTGAATCAATACATGTATGATGCTTCTTTCTGGTGTGTATTGACAGAGGGATTTAATACAAGTTGAAAATGGAATACATCTACAGTAGATTTGTGTATTCATTTGTGCATTCTGAACGTATGAGAGTTAAGCTTTGAAATAAGTGAAAAGTGCAATCCTCACTACATAGGATTCTTAGCAGTGTGTACACGTCTGTGTTTTTATTAAATTACTTTTTTTGAAAAAGCTTTCCTACTTTTCCACACTGGGCACATTTATGAGGCTTCGCTCCAGTGTGTACAAGCATGACTTCCAAGAGATGACATTTTTGAAAAAGCTTTTCCACACTGGGCACATTCATGAGGCTTCGCTTGAGAGTGTATCAACATATGGGATTTAAGATATGAAATGGGTCAGATGACGTCTGTGTTGTGCACCTGTGTGGTTACTCACGGTAACTGGGTCACATGGTGTTGGTGGCGGCAAGAATCATAATATCACCTGCTCACTTGCTAAGTGTTTTGTGAATGAACAGAGAGGGGGTGATGGGGGAAGCCTTACTTTTTGCTGACCACATTTGATAGCTGTTGAATGGAATTATTGCCGTTGTGGACTACATGAAACTTGTGGATTTTATTACTGGATTTATTGACGTTTGAATTGGTACTAGACATTGAACTGTGTTGGATATTCTGAAGATGCCGATTTTACTTCAATAAAGGAACTTAACTTTCTTGGAAGCTACTGGAAATTATTGGACAGCGCGTCGGGCAAGTTAGTCTCCCCTACTCAGCCTCTCGGTGACCAAAGCTTTGAGTCGCCCACACATATAAAATCCTTTTCCACACCAGGCACATTTATGAGGCTTCCCTTGAGAGTGTATCAACATATGGGATTTAAGATATGAAATCATATAAAATCCTTTCCCACACTGGGCACATTTATGAGGCATCTCTCCAGGGTGTGTCATCTATGGGATACCAGAGCTGATCTATGTGAAAAAAGTTTTCCACACTGAGCACATTTATAAGACCTCTCTCCAGTGTGTACAAGCATGGATTTTGAGTTATGAGATTTCTGAAAACCCTTTCCCACATTCGATATATTTATGAGGATTAGTGTGACTAAGCATATGGTAATTCAGCTCCCAACTTTGATATATTTATGAGGTTTAGTGTGACTAAGCATATGGTAATTCAGCTCCCAACTTTGATATATTTATGAGGTTTAGTGTGACTAAGCATATTCAGCTCCCACATTCGATATATTTATGAGGTGTAGTGTGACTAAGCATATGGTAATTCAGCTCCCAACTTTGAATACAAGTTTTTCCACATTTATCTTAATGATTATCTTGACAAGATGCAGCAATTTCTTTTAATGGATACAAGATGCAACACACATTGTAAAACACTAAACATGTCCACTGTTTTCTGGAATTGATTTGTTTGACATTATGGTGGTAATGAATTTCCAAATGTATGGACAAGCTAAATGTTACTGTTTATGTGTGTATGTAGGTAGCTAGACATCATAGTAATGCAAAAACCTTCAAAAAAAGTTCTGAGGGTTAAATTAAATTAAAAGGTGGAGTGATTGTTTTTCAAAAAATCTTTCTCCTTCAACAGTTCATATGTTATCTTTAACCTATTTTCAATTATATATAGGGTTAACATGATTTGTAAATCATAAATCTGATATTGATGTATTTTAGAAATGCATATGTGGTTGGAAGCCAATAAAGGTAGTTAGACATCATAGTATTACAAGAAATGTCTGAAGTTTCCACTCACTGTCAATTACATGTGCAGTACCCTAACACCAAGGTTTGTCTTTTTTTTGGCCATTCAAACATGTAGATTTTCATTCACATAATTACTAGGTTGTTGCCTTTTCTAACCAGTAGGTGGCAGTCCAGGATAAGAAATAGAACGTTGAGTAGAAAAAGACATAATTGAACAGTAGGAAAAACGGGGGGAAAGAGACACTACGCCCATAACATTTTAAAGAATGACAGTCTAAACGTTTGCAAGTTAAAACGGTAGGTAAGTCAGTAGGCCTACATCGATGTTTGGTGGCTATAAGTCTGTCAGGGATTTGACAGGCTAGAAGTTTGCGATTTATAAGGCTAACGCAACAAATATTTAGCCTATAGGTAAGACAGTAGCCTACGATGTTTTTGGTGGCTAGCTGGGTAGTTCTATATTTCAGCAGAATTAACAGGCTAGAAGTTGGCATTTTATCTTAGGTAATGTCATGTATGAAAACTACATTCAAATGTAGAGGCAATAGGCTACTGACAATACTGGCGACGGCGGCCATGTCATGTCATCAGTGTGCTAACTCGTAGCCTACCTCCGTATTGCGTTGCATTGTTCGTTCAGCATGATGCGCGCTTCTGGGTAGCGCTACTCCGATTAGTTGCATTGAGGTGATACCAGAGCCCGACTACCTATTACAAATTCTCTGGTGATACTTCAGACTTGACTTGATTGATGCTCCCGTCAGCGTCTGCCTCCTTCAATCATTGATAGCCAGACTGCACTGTGTCAAAATGTCACTTTGAAAATGTGATTAATCAGCTTTTTTTTAACGCATTAATATTTCTATGATCAATTAATCAAAATGAACGTGTTTTTTGACAGTTATACTACTGCAATACACCAATCTGTTACAGTGTTGCACTGAATGGAGAGATGGCCGTGGTGGTCAATGCATGCCATGTCCAAATACAGAAAAAGGAAGTTTGAAGGAAAAAAAAAAAATCACAAAATAAAAATCACATACTCTGTTTTGTTATGGCATAAAAAACAATGAGACAAATAAAATGACAACAGTTTAATTAAATCTCCTTTCAGAATCTTTATTTAGACATTTTTAAAGTCAGAAACACATTTTATTTACATATTTTATTCTGAAAAACAAGCAACAAGCAAGCATGTTTTTTTCTATGTCAACACATAAAAACACTGACACCTCCGATCAGCAAACATTTTTCAAAGATAATTCAGCAAATAACAGAATACATCATATTGTTGTTGCTGGAACATTATCATAATAGCCTACACACCATTCATTTTAGGGAAAGAGCATAATATAAAGAAAGCAATATCAGCATTTGTTTAGTTTCATTAAACGGTAGTCTATAATTGAATATACATACATACATTACACATGTGTATGAACAGGAGTGTGTGACTGGTGTTCCTGCAGTTCTTTATACAGTCTATGGGTCAAAGCTGGAACTATTGCCATAGTAACAAGCTCTGCTCCACTGCCAGGGCCACAGATCAAGCAACACAATGGATGTTGCTACGGTTACGTGGTTACTGCGGAATGTTACACAGAGTCTTGACTTGATGAATTTAAAGTGGAAATGAAGCAGTCATATAATGGTTATGGTTATGGATATAAAACAGATGTCTATAGCACTAGTTAAATATTTAAATATACCATAAATACAAATAAAGTCAGAAATATGACCCGTTATTCAGAATAAAGCACAAACAAGTTGCATTAATTTCAGCTGTGCGCCGCCATCTTTGTTTTCAGAAAATGATGACATCACAAGAATGGTTGGTACAACATTCTATGCTGTTTACATAGCGGCTTTTACTGTCTACGAGCGGCTGTCATAGCCTCACAATTAGCTTACTGCCTCAACAAAATGGATATGGACGAATGGGACAGACCCACCAATGAGGACAGGCATCCAATTGCCTATGCTTTTGAGCCAGTAAGTGCAGTGGGAGTTTTAGTGCCCCCAGAGCCTGACTATGGAGGAGAAATAGATGATCGAGAGAGAGAGGTGTATCTGAGCGCACAGAAAACAATCGGTGGTGCTTATGTGGGGGTTGTGTCCCTATGTTCACTGACATGGCACACATGGAGAGTGTCTGCTGCCAGGAAATGAACCTGGGACATCTCATCCAAAATAACAGATATATCACGTCCAATCCTTCGTGCCAAATGCTGTCATTAAAGCGAGACGTTGGAGGTTGCAATGCGGTCGCTGAGGGACATCCGAGCCGAAACACTGGAACGCCCAATAAACAGCAGTTAACCAACTAACACACTCCTGATAGGTTGTGCAGAGGGGGTAGGCTAGGGGACTACACTGATCACCTGAGACTACACTAATTTTTACACCCATACTCAGTTGTTCTGCAATGTATTATCATGGTAGAAGCTGCGATACAGTACTAGCATAGCATAACATAACAAGCACATACTGTAACTAGCATAGCATGAACCCTAACATCTATGGTTGCTACAAGCGGCACATCTGTGCATTTATTTACTTAAATTGAACAGCATGTTATTTTATGTTAGCTTACATAATCAAATAAAACTCAGACCACTTACAGTCCATAAACAACGTCTACCCACAAAACCATGCATGCCTGTATCACAGACCTAGGCTACTGCAGAGTAGCCTACACAAGTCAGGCGTAGGCTAGCGTACCCACAACAGGTTCTCACCAGGTTCGCAAGTCTCTGCAAATAGTTTCCACTACTACTTGAGTGAAACAAATGCAATCATTGATACCAATCAATCACAAAAAGAAACCTCTTACTCACACATGAGAAGTTCGCTCCCCCGAGTTTATTCACCAATTCATCAACGATGCAACTGCATTTTCAGGTTGCGGTAATCCACAAGTTGTGCGAGAACATCCCAACACATTATTGCGACTGAAGTTAAATCTAATTAAGTACTGTCTCTGATAGGCCTACAGGCTCCATTACAGCAGCCCTTGTTCTTGTACAAACACAAAAAGAAACATAAACAGAATTTGCGTAGGCATATTGAAATAAAGTGAACGTCCGCTAATGGATAAAACATCCACGAACAAACGCTAACCATTCTGATGACGTAGCGCCTGCATTTTTAAAACATGGCCGCGCCCTAGTGGCGAAAGTCGTTATTGACATGTCATTTTCCAGTGAAACTACTTAAATTTCAGATTTAATGAAAATCCATGTATCTTCAAAAATGAAAAAGCAACCAAAAAATGGTCACAGTTCTCACTGCTTCATTTCCACTTTAAGTCTGAATTTTGGCAGTTACTTAAATAGACACCAGTGTCATACAAAACCACACACACACACACACACACACACACACACACACACACACAACTTAAAAAATATTAGCTTGATGTGTGTGATATGCCAGTGGGCAACATTAAATCTGATGCAAAGCAAAAATAATGTAATCTTTACTGTTTGTAAAAGAGCTTCTTGTGCCTACAAGCCTGTATTACATTACAGTGTCATACAAACCACACACACACACACACACACACACACACATCTGAAAATGGAGGAGAATGAGAGAGAGAGAGAGGAAGAGAAGAGAAGGGAGGGGGACAGAGACTGAGGGTAGAGAGGGAGAGAGATAGAGAGAGAGAAAGGGAGGAGAGGGAGATGAGAAAGGGAGGGCAGAGCAAATGAAAGAGAGAGGAGGAGAGGGGGAGGAACAGAGGGAGTAGAGACAGAGAGAGGACAGAGAGGTAGAGAGGAAGGGAGGGGAATGAGAGACGGACAGAGAGAGTGGAGGAGAAGAGAGGGGGAGTAGAGAAAGAGTGACAGGTGGATGTACCTGTTGGAGGACGAGCTCATGTGATCTTGCGCAGGGACACTGAGGAGCCAGAATCCCAAACCCTAAACCCTGGATAGAGGGGCTCAGTGAATGTGGAGTGGAACGTGTGCAGGTGGGTGAGTGTGTTAGTGGAGACGCTGTAGAAGGACAGAGTGCCGGCCGGCCAGTCCAGGTAAACTCCTACTGTTCTGGAGCGGGAGGAGGGGGCAGGTATGGCAGTGTGTTTATTATTGTGCAGGACAGAGTAACTGTGACCAGGAGAGCACCACAGACTCCAGGACTTGGCATTCAGTCCCATTATGACGTCATCACTGGCCCCTTTCCTCTCGATGCTTTTATAGGCCACAGATATATCAGCTCTATAATCTCCATAATCTCCACTCCACTCAGCCTCCCAGTAGCAGCGTCCAGTCAGACCCTCTCTACACAACACCTGATAACTGTAGGAGTCAAATCTCTCTGGGTGTTCAGGATACGGCTGCTGCTTCTTCACACGTGTCACCTTTCTGTTCCCCTCAGAGAGAGAGAGATTTCTGTGTGCTGTGTTTGGGTCCAGTGTGAGATCACAGGCATCTGCAGACAAGAGGAGAGAAGAGAACATGAGAACACACACACACACACACACCATGTCAACACCAACAAACACACACACATAATATGTCAACACACACACACACACACACACCATGTCAACACAAACAAACACTACCCTACCAGTAAACACACACACACACACACACCACTACCCTACCAACACACACACACACACACCACTACCCTACCAAGAGGAGAGAACATGAGAACGCACACACACACAGAAAATGAGAACA
>NW_027468564.1:4707500-4742500 GCF_046254945.1 Alosa pseudoharengus | reverse complement strand
GTCACATCACACACACATCCGCTCACATCACACACACACACACAGACACACATTTCTGGTCACATCACACACACACACACACACAGACACACATTTCTGGTCACATCACACACACACACTTCTACTCACATCACATCACATCACACACACTTCTCACACACACACTTCTGCTCCTATCACACACACTTCTGCTCCTATCACACACACTTCTCACACACACACACTTCTCACACACACACTTCTGCTCCTATCACACACACACACACTTCTGCTCCCATCACACATACACACACACACACACTTCTACTCACATCACATCACATCACACACACTTCTCACACACACACTTCTGCTCCTATCACACACACTTCTGCTCCTATCACACACACTTCTCACACACACACTTCTGCTCCTATCACACACACACACACACTTCTGCTCCCATCACACATACACACACACACACTTCTACTCACATCACATCACATCACACACTTCTCACATTAACACACACAAACACACATCTGCTCACATCACACACACACAGACACACACATTTCTGGTCACATCACACACACACAGAAACACTAAACACACACACAAAATAGCTGCACACAATGCTGTAACATACACACACACAAACACAAACATTCACACAGGTTAGCAAACCTTGCTATCACACACACACACACACGCACTTCTGCTCACATCACACACACACTTCTGCTCACATCACACACACACACATACTTCTGCTCACATCACACACACACTTCCGCTCGCACAGAAACACACACATACTTCTGCTCACATCACACACACACTTTCAAGCACACCATACTATAACACCCACACATACTATTTTGTGGCATGTCATGTTTTACAAAATACACACACACAGCTACAAGACTCCCATACACACATTCAAGCTAAAACATGTGAATGATCACAAATACTAAATAAACAATTAACTTACATTTCAGCAAACGTGGTCGTGCTCTGTCTAAAGAAGCGTGGTCAGTTCTGTAAGAAAAACAAAATGTCACACACGGTCAGTTCTGAAAAACAAAATGTCACACACACGTACCATTTGACAGATCTCAACGCTGCTCTTTTACTGATTGTGCCACCTGTGAAATGTGATTTATTATCCCACAGAAAATAGCCTGCTGCCGTACATGTTTTTCCTGATATAAAGTAATGAAGTAAATCTCTTTCCAGCTGTCTTTATCGCATACAAAGGCATCCAAGGTGACGCCTCAAGACCCCTCTAGTTCTCAGGAGACAATCATGAAGTAAAATGCCCCGACACTATCTGTCCTGTACTTAGATTAGAGTTAGTGAGCAACCTGAGGACTCCCTTTGAATAACAAATGCACTTTCCAGCAGTGAAACTCCATTATTTAATGCATGATCAGGGACCACCAGCAACACCTTCACAGTCCACCTGTGGGCCACAGACCACTTGTTGAGAACCCTGAATTAATGATCGGGACTCTGGACAGCCACAGAAACAGCAACTTAAACAGACTAGTCCAACCGCAAGGACACAGGAGGGAGAGGAAAGGAACGTAGCTCTCTGTTTTGTTTGAACTTCAACAGAAGTGACATTACCCAGCATTGCTTAGAGTACCTTTAACTTGGCTAAATTTGATCTACTTCATAGGTGTCCTGATATACAGAATTAATAGCCTCTCTGTCAGACATTAAACTGTTCCCTGTCACAGCCTGGAATCTGAGAGGCATTCAAATTCAACAAACAGTGGTAAATGTTTGTGGCAAATATGCTTTCCCTGAACAGTAAGATTTAATACAATTTGGTGTAAAGAGTCCATTTTAACAGTAACTCTGTCCAGCTCCACTGAGTGTTCAGAAATGTTTGCACAGAACTCAAGACAAACAGAAAACAGAGGTTCCTAAACTTTCAGCTATGTTTGCAACACACCTCTAAACTATCTTTGAACGCATCTCTAAATATTTGCATTGGATTGTGGATGCAGCTATTATAATACACATTTGAAAATAGGCCAGTACACTCGGTATGAAGAAATAACTATGGTCTCCACAATGGAGACAATGTCTAATGTGCAACACTAGGGTTTCTTTCTGAACATACTTCAGTATCTCCAGTTTACAGACAGGATCCTCCAGTCTAGCAGATAACAGCTTCAGTCCTGATTCTCCAGGATAATTGTAGTTGAGATCCAGTTCTTTTAGATGAGAGGGAAAGGGGGTTGAAACCAGAAAACCACAACCCTTCTCTGAGATGAGACAATCAGAGAGCCTGAGAGACAGACAGAGAGAGAGAGAGAGAGAGAGAGAGAGAGAGAGAGAGAGAGAATGTCCTTTTCATTGTTTTTACATGCATCAACTGGTGACATTGTGTTAATCTGAAGTTATTTCTTTATTTTACAACAGATAGGTCTGGTTAAGTTATTTCTTTATTTTACAACAGATAGGTCTGGTTAAACTATTTCTTAATTTTTGATTGGACAAGAGACATTCCCTGAGTGGCGATATCTAAGGACATCCGCACTTGGACACTCCGCTTTTTGCTCTGAATTGTCCAGTGTGAGCATCACATTTGACAGCTATTGAGTGAGAAAATGGAGTAAGTAGAGTAGGGTGAATGTTCAATTCAGCATATGACATAATATGAACGAGTGGGCTCTGCAAAATCACTGTGTGCACAAGCACACATAGCCTCTCTCAACCTGAACTTGACTCTCCGGTGTCGCGTTTGGCTCTCCGGAGATTGGAACTACTGGAACTATTTTTCGGGCGGAGGTTGAATGAAAAAACATATATAAATTAGTTAGAAACCGTTAGAAAACACAATTTGGTGACTTTTAACTCAACTAGTTAGAACTGTTTTATGAAAGCAATATGGCAGAGTGGCGTTGGTAGCAGATATAGCCATGGCTGTGATTACCTACAGCACAAGGCTGAATAAAAGCCATGGCATTATGTGCTACCAACGCCACTCTCACTTGTGCCCTATTGCTTCATCATAAACTAATATGACTGATTTGATCAGTTCAGACATTTTAAGCCTCACAAATAAGCTCAAAAGTAGAATGACACCTGGACAGTGATATCAGGGTAGGATATTAATTGCTACTTTTTCATTTCACTGACCAGTTGATGTTCCATTGTTATAACCTGTTTCTAGCCAGATGAATTTCGCTCCGCCTAGCTCCACTCATCCATCTGGAACCGATCCATTGAAGTGTTGCTTCAGAAGGCTGGACCTAATCAAAAAATGCTTGCATATGATTGAATAAGCCACTTGTAAGCCACACGCTGATAACAGTCTCACAGTCGCTTCTACGCTATGTCACATCTATGAAACTCCCGCCCTGCGTCCTGATTGGCTAAACCATAAAGTTGGTTGGAGAAATCACTCTCAATGGAAGAGGTTCCAGATGGATGTGAGTGAAGCTAGGCGGAGCTAAGCGGAACGACATTCATCTGGCTAGGGCAAGGTTACCATTGTTATGTTGTCATGGTTCTTCTAACTAATGAGGACATTTCAGACAAAGATACAAAGACTACAAAGAAATGTCTGCACCCACCTTAATGTTTGTATTTTGCAGTTGGAACTGGACAGTCCCTTAGAGAGAAGCTGAACTCCCAAATCCCCAAGGTCATTGTCACTCAAGTCCAGTTGTTGCAGGGAGTTTGGTGACTGTAGAACTGAAGCCACAATCTCACAAGACGTATCTGTGAGTTTACAATCAGCAAGCCTGCATGAGAACACAACAAAAGATAACATGAATAAATGGAAGATATACTGTTTACACAACGCCCTGATCAATAAAAATCAAGAACAGAACATCAGATCAGATCACTACTGTCCACCACTGTCATATCACTACTCTGGTCAGCAGCTGGTCAAAGAATTCACTTGCACTGATTTAATATAGATTCTCCCCACATGTTGTCTCTAACCCTCAAAGAGGTTAGATGCTTAGGTGCTATTCAGGATATGAGCTCATGAATAGGCCTACACATTGATACATTTTAGAATTTAGGGAAGGCTTGTTAAAAAATGGTATTTTAATATTATAGCCCAGTGTTTCCTCTATGTTTATTTCAGCATGGCGGCCCCTCACGATTTAATTGATACCGCCATGATATCAGAATCAGGGCAGACGCAGGTTTGCTTTTTAAATAATCTTGTGACGTATCCTCCCCTGCTGGCTGCCGCTCACATGGCAATTTAACAATAAGTAGCCTAAACTAGTCAGAGGTTATTATGACCTGTCCAGTTTAAGTTCACATATTATAAATTATATATATCGTCCTTTTTAATTGGTTATGACATACTGTTGCAAGACCTGTAACCCTTCCCTCTCTGTTCTAGCTATCCTGTATCTCGTAGCCTGCCTGTCTTGAGAATCAGAGGTGTTTCAAATTCAGATAGCCTACTCTGTTATCCTTTGTCTGTGCAGTTCAGTTAGAATTCACCCTTAGCTAAGTCCCGCCCTCCCTCGTTACAGTTGCTATGCCTGACAAGCTTTAGCACCCTGCACGTCTATTACATAGGGGAAGAACCGGGACTTTTCAATGAAATGTCATTTACAAAGACATCGTACCACACTGAAAGCTAATATTTTGTCACTAGCAATCTACAACTACCCTCTGTCAAATACAGTTGGAATTTCAGCTCTGAACAAAACCGTTCATGAGTTATTTAACATATGGAGACTGAAGGCCTTTGGGTCATAAAGGGCACTTATTTGGATGTGTGGTGCCCTAACCCACGTAAAGACACAGTGAAATAACATGTTACACTATAGAAACATGATATAATTGAGAACACATATTGTTTTTAACTATAAAAAATGGCATATTGCATGATATTTCCGTAACCGCGAGATACACGCTTCACGATGACGGCAAGAAGTTGTCAACAGACGTTCACCAACATGTATAACCCATCAACAATCTATTTAAAATAACACCTATTTGAAGTACCATTCATGATATGTTGTCAAATATTTAAGTTGTGGGAAGTACATAGTTTAAATGGTATGTCTCTTTCGTCCCCCATGCCTGTTACATTCATTCAGGAGAATCGAATGAAACAAAACGCAAACTGCTTAACATAGCAAAACTCGAAAGCTTGTCAGACCTCCCGTGCCTAGTGACGGGTTGCTAAGCCACGATTGGCCTGTGGCGGTTTTCGGGTGTGGCTTAGCGAAGGGTGAATTCTGGAGCGAGGACAACCAGGAGTTCCGATTGAGAGGTTGGGGCTCGAGCTGCAGCCGTTGGATCCCCACAGACTCAAACAACAAAGCGGGACGTTGGTCGTTGGGCACCAGACTTAAAAACAGCAGATCTAACGTTAACGTTAGCTACCCTCTGATACAATTCCTCAAAGCCTGGCAAGAAGATTACATAATTTTCTTAAAGTCTTAACAGCAAAGCGGGGCACAGCAGAATTATTGACGACTTGCTGTGATTTACTCTTGTTGAACTAGCAGCTAACGTTAATGTTAAGTTAAGGCTAACGTTAACCTTGTTTTTTTCTTTTAACGTTACTGTCTATGTTTTTTTTATGTGAAACACTAACATTGGACAACATTCACAGAGGCGAACCGTATACACTAAAAACAAAACACTTCAAAAAATTGATAAAACATAGAAGTATTTACAAGTTACATCTATTACAAAGGTAACTTTTCTTATCAGTCTAAAATTAACACCAGATGGTCGACTAGAAACTAGCACGTTAACATTAGATTAGCTGTTAATAAGCTCCATCCTTTCCCCATTTTTCCGGAATAACTACAGCCCAAGAACTTAAAAAGTACTGAAAGTAAAGGAAAACGAGTTCAGATGCCTACCTGGCGAGAAGGTTCACGAATTTTCTTGAAGTCTTAACGTTAACAGCAAAATGAGGCACAGCAGAGCTGTTGACTACTCGCTGACTCCTGTTGAACTGACTTTAACGGCTGCGGCTGCGCTGCAGTATATATTCCAAGAGTGACGTGATTGTAACGAACTGACTATCTCTCGCGCCAGATTACATTAGATTTAGATAAAAGAGAGGAAAGGATTAATAGGAGAAAACAAATATATAAAATAGTAATAGTAATATAATATAATGTATATGGATAATATATGATGTAACGGAGTAGAATAGTTGCTAGTTAAATTATTACTAAAAGTGAGGCAACTATAAGCCATCTAGCAGTAAGGAACAGTGTGACCTGGGTATTTACACACCTAATGTATGGAAGCATATATGTTGCATAATTCAAATGAGATTGAGAATGCAATCTGCAATTCTAAAAGACATTACATTATGCAATTGCCAATTCATTATGCAATGTAATATTGCAATTTGCAATCATTTCCAACAAATTGTATTTTAATCTGCAAAGTGACAATGCAATCCTAAAATCAATTTGAATAATTTTGGTTAAAAAATAGAATAAACATGGATTGAATTGCATTCCATTTTGCCATGGTACTTCAGTCTCAAAATTCAAATGTCAATTAATTTTGCATTTCAATTTTCAATATTCAGTTTCATCATTTAACTGTCAATTCGTTTTGCAATTTAATATTCAAAGTGCAATATAGGATTGCATTTTGAAAACATATTTGGCAAAACTGACAATGCCAGCCTGAAAACATTTTTGGATTATTTTGGGCAAAACGTTTTTCCATCTAAGGCATTTTATTCAAATGGAAAATAAATAGCGCCCCCCCTGTGATTGCAAATATGAATTGCAAAATTATTTGCCATTTGAATTGCATAATGAATTGGCAATTGCATAATGTAATGTAATTTAATTTGAATTATGCAACATATATGGTTCCATACTAATGTAGACTGGAGTTGGATAACGTTAAGTGGGTTGACTTAGGAGGTCTGGGATAAACCATGGTTTTTTTAGACTTCCAAGTACATGTGTCTCGTATTTTGTCATGCAATGTTATAATGATTTCAGTTAACTATTTTGAGTTCAGTTGATGATTTATGCCTTTTGTAAAGTTATGTTTTAGAGACTTGCAATGAAGCATGTTTTTATGTGAATTAGCATGCTAACGGTCACCTGTTTTACATGTTATATAGATGTCCCGAGATCTATGCTGTAACCCCATGATCCCACATTGTCATACTGTGTTGTACATTACAGTAAAATATACATACATTAAAAAAAATATTAAAAACCATGATATTCAAGTTAAGTTACGGATCCTGCATTATAATCTAGCTAAGTAGAAATAAACTTAGACAGGCCACATGAGATATTTGATTGACAGAATTATGCTTGATCAATGTTCGAAATAAAATAGCAAAACAACCAGGCGCGCAAGGACATTTGGGGAAAATTAAAGAACCGCTCTCTTCTGGATGTTACAGCAGAGACCTGAGATGTATCTTAAAATTCACCAGTATATTAGGCCTACATTAAAATATACATAGGCCTACATTAAATTAAAAATAAATAAAACCCCATGATATTCAAGTTACGTAACGGATCCTGTATTATAATCTAGCTAAGTAAAAATAAACTTCAATGGTCAAAATAAAATAGCAAAACAACGCGCAAGGACATTTGGGGAAAATTAAAGAACCGCTCTCGTCTGGATGTTACAGCAGAGATGAGTTGCACTCTCTCGCGCAACATGTGAATGATTGGGGTCGCCAACGTTTTGTGAAATCAAAAAAATCAAAATAGGCTCACCTGCCAAAGAAATCAAAATAGGCTCACCTGCCAAAGAAATCAAAATAGGCTCACCTGCCAAAGAAATCAAAATAGGCTCACCTGCTCTAGCGTAAGTGACACGCTCTGTCTGCCACTCATTGTCTGTAGCTGATCGAAATGACATCAGCCTAAAGCTTTGATGTAAGGCTATACCTATTGAATAGCTTAATGATATAGAAGCAAACTGCATACAGGGAATCTTTAGTGTTGACGTCAGACATGATGATCATCCAAACAACTTGACCCATGCTGTGCCCATATCCTCTCTGTCTCTGGTCCTGCACTGTGCTGTGTGAGAGGGGGAGTGGCTACAGTAGAGCAGAGAAACCCAACGTGTGCTTCTCATACCAATATATTTAACTATATATTTTGCATTTCTTATCCAAACAACGTCAAACTTGACACGGCACTTACTGGTACCCGTAGCAAGACACCGACTGTACCTGACAGTCTGAAATCAGGGGCGGAGCCAGACATTTGAAACATTGGGGGCTTAGCCCGCAGTGCCACACACGGAAGGCTAGGGGGGTCCGGGGGCATGCACCCCCGACAGAAAATTTTGAAAAATAACCCCTTAAATAATGACTTCTAGTGAATTCTGTGTAAACTAATGGACACATGGAGACTTTAAAAATGTGAGACTCAAGGTATATCTGTCTGGCACTTTGGGTCTTTCAAGAGGGGTCTATAGGCATATCCTACCAGCAGGCACTTAGTTAATTAAGCATTTTTTATGAGTTATGGTTTGTATATTATAGGCTAGTATACTATGCTGAGATAGCCCTGATGGGATGCTACCTTGTCTCAATACATTTTTACTTTGAACTCAGGCAAAAGTAGCCTTATGGTCAGGTTTAGCACAGCCCCACACATTGTGAACCCACATGTTAAAATGTTCAATGGAACACATGAAGCTAAGTTTAATTCAGGGCATTTTTCAAAATGGGGGGAATTCTCCCCTTCAGTGCTTCACATAGGGGGACTAATTCAGTTGGGGGGGTGGGGGGGAGATACATTTTACAAACTGAAATCGCATTTTCCTTATAGGCCTACAGGCGTCAATGAGAGAACACTTACATGATTTTGGTTTCGATTTTCTAATTGGAGTAAGTCTTTGTGACAACACGTCATGATACATTTGATAATGTTTGATCGTTGTTTTGGTATGAAGCATCTTTTACGTAGCCTAATGAATGCGCTCTAGAAAGTGAAAGTAGCCTAACCTAGGCCTATAGGCCTATGCGCTCTGTGTCTGAGCTGTCTGTGCACGTCCGCAATTGATTACGTTCCTCAAATGGAGAACACATCAATCTCATGGTATTGTTTGCCCTAAAATGCATGAAACATGCAAATTCAAAATCCCGCCGGTAGCCACGTTACGTCTCCGTTTCATATTTGCCTAGGCTACTAGCCTACAAGAAATTAATTGAACGAACTCAACTGACAACAGGTAAATCTCAACATTGGGCTTTGAAAATAAGGGATGTCCTATTTGCTCAGTAGCCTACATTTTGTAACATTTATATAGAAACCAAGGGGAAGTTAAATTAGAAATTAGAATCGTTGGAAATTGAAAACATACAAAAAAAAAAAGATTCGGGGCTTGAGCCCCCGAAGCCACCCCCTAGCTCCGCCAATGAAATCACACACACACACACACAACAATGCCAGGGAACACACACACCACGCATCTGGTGTGAATGAGGCGTTAGTGCATATGTTACCTTATGTGTAGCACAAATGTAATACAATCTAATTATACATAGGCCTATATTGTATGGTTGTAAAATTCAGTTAAATTCTTAAGTTTTAATTTATATATTCATACAGTGTTTCCCCTAGATTTTTTCTCCAGTAGCGGTGCTGTTAAATTCTAAACCAAGCACCATCTGCTAATAAATTTAAACATAAACACAAAAAAACAAGACTTTCTGTGAAATCCCTGTCTGCACCTTAAACATTAGTCTACTATTGTTTGACATCAAACCTGAAGAGGAACCTGTTTATTTATTTATTTATTTATTTATTGTCTTATTAGGCTACTGATCATGTGATTTTTTTTTTATTTCATTACAAATGAAATAAATAAATTAACTAAGTTAAGTGTGCATAAGTTATGCTCTGATATATCTAGTTATAAACCTAACATAATACAATTTCAACTGTATTTTGGCCAATAAAGTGATAATATCATGGTAATATTTTCATAGAGCAGTCCGTCTTGGAAAATAAATAGCCTTCCTTTAGGGACATAATTGTTTTTTTTTTTAAAAACAATGTTTATATTAAATAATGTCATCATTTAGATGACTTTATTTCATTTAGATGACTTTCATTTCCCAAATTCATAGGGTTCTATTGCAGTCAGAGGACATAATTCAACTGTAGTGAGACTGCGTAGTCACAGAGCCCTCCCCTTCAGAAAGTGTGCAAATCCATACCGTACACACAGAGAGACAGGTAACCCTATTGTAATCCTATGGTACCATTCATTTGAATAGACACAAAAAGGCCCATATTTGCATGTTGTTGCCATATGGCCTAAATTCTGAATTTTGACCACCCACAGGTAGCGGACAGGTGGTGGTGGTCACAGAGGTACCTCTCGGTAGAAATAGGAAGTACTAACAATATATCCTCAACATGCGACTTAACAATTGTTTTTATATCAAAACTAAAATCCCCTTTTTCACACATAAATAGTAAAATATAGGTTAAAATATAGTTAGGGTGCTTATTCTAAACTTTGTTTAGAATAAGACGATATTGTGATTATGTGGTTTAGCATCCCTTGCGTGACAGTTCTCTATGTTTTTCTCATGTGTTTTAGGCTACTCAAACGCGGCAGCAGCCTTTTTTTGCAGGATATGTTGGTCTCGCTGTTCTTTAGATCTTACACTAGAGCCTTTCGCTTTTGAGCCCTGCTCTCATATCTTCTTTCTGACATTTTCTAAAGGAGTCTAAACGAACTGTAGCCTAGGCCTATGAATGACGCATATTTTTAAAACCTAATTTGACCGTGAACTCCGCATATTCACCCAATCAGCGCCTTGCTACTTTAAATATTAATTTTGGGCCAATGACGTTTAAGTTTTATTCTCTCATGTGAATTTGAATAAATTATTTATTTTTTTATGGCCAATGGGGCCCCCCCTGGCTGTCTGGAACACGTGGGGCCCCTAGGCTGCAGCCATATCTAGCCTATTCATTGATCCGCGCCTGCACACACACACACACACACACACACACACACACGTGGGGCCCCTAGGCTGCAGCCATATCTAGCCTATGCATTGATCCGCGCCTGCACACACACACACACACACACATACACACACACGTGGGGCCCCTAGGCTGCAGCCATATCTAGCCTATGCATTGATCCGCGCCTGCACACACACACACACACACACATACACACACACGTGGGGCCCCTAGGCTGCAGCCATGTCTAGCCTATGCATTGATCCGCGCCTGCACACACACACACACACACACACACACACACACACACACACACACACATGGGGCCCCTAGGCTGCAGCCATGTCTATGTAACGGATGCCAGCTAGCTTAGCTGTGCTTGTGGAACGTTGGTAAACCTCACTCCCCAACGCCTCAAGAGTGCTGCTGGCATGCGAGCCAGTAGCCTGGGCTATTGGCTCAATTGTTAGCGCGCTCGCCTCCCGATCCGAGGTGCTGCTGTTCGCGGGTTCGAGTCCGGGCGTGTGCAGGGCTGAATCGCGCAGGTTCAACACAACGCAGGTTACATCTAGCCTATGCATTGATTCGCGCCTGTGTAAGGGATACCTATGTGATCTCTGCAACAGTGGTAGGCTACTGAAAACGGTTTGATATTCTGTTCATTTATAGGCCTACAGTAGCTGGACATGTAGCCGACAGAAAACACATAGGCTACTTTTGAATTGGTGTGCTATGCGAGCATAACTCGAATGCTACACTTCAATGTTTGCCTTGAAACAATTCCGGCATAATTGCTTTAAACGTTTCAGTCTCTCGTCCCCCATTTCTGCTTCATGTCCCGGTCAGCCAGAAAGGACGAATGAAACTAAATGCTCGTGAACGGGTGAACGGGTTTTGTTCAGAGCTGGAAAATGCAATTGTGTTTGACAGAGGGCAAATTGCTTGTGACAAAATATTAGTTTTCAGTGTGGCACGATGTCTTTGTAAATTAGCCTATGTTTAATTAAAAAGTGGTTAATATTCTTCCTGCTTCTCCCTACAACCAGACAGTGTTGCAAATTGTGTGTTTCCGTCACTCTGTCTCTTTCGTTGCTCTGATTGTTTTTCGGCCCCTCCTATTGCGTCCGAGGCATTTTGATCGGCGTCCGTTTGGGAACGCCCTTTGGAAATGGGCTGTAAACGAACCTTCCCCAGACCCACTCTCAGTTACGACTGAGAAGGGTCTGGTTTCAACCGGGCTAGTGGAAAAGTAAACAATCAATTCAGTATAAACTTGAATTGGGTAGTTTCACAATAAGGGTGCACCTGACATTTTTCACACACAGGCCTGTGTACCCCAAAATATGTCATAATGTTGAAATATGATATGTTATTATTAATGGCTAGTCTTAGGAGTCTTGTGCTATACTGTAAAGTTAGTTAGGGTGCTCTAAGCGATGTTACACTACCCTGGAAGTCCAGAGTCCTCGCGAGCATTGTCACAATTTAAATTGTCTATGCAAGAGACTCTGGCAATGAGTAATGATACACATTACTTTTACCACTTGCATCCTGAGGAACTAATCACATCGGTGTATCTGATACAGGTGGGTCAGAGGTGAGCTAAACAGATGACAACAGCGCTGCAACGAATCAGTCAGTAAACATTGGTCGCAGTGTTATCCAATTGCGTCGATGTCCGGAATCAGTCAATAAACACTGGTTGTAGTGTTTTCCAATTGCGTGCAGAGAGATTTTCAAATGTATGCTTGGTGCTGCCCCTCGAGTTGGGCCAGTTTCATTATTCGTGACCCTTAGTCTTTCTGGATTTTCCAGGCTAATGTTACACCTTTAAACCTTTGAAAAGCATGCAAATCGATTGCCATGAAATTACAGACTAATCTGGAATACTGTCTTGTGTTTAATAAAAAAAACAGTATGCTTTACTTGTAATTACCTAGTTAGGTGAAATAGGAATTCTCAGTAGTGTAAGTGCACTACACTAAGAAAGCATTTATTTACACAACTTGCAATTACTATTTCAGATTAGTCAGTAATTTGAAGGCTCAATTTCATCGGTTTGCATGCTTTTTAAAAGTAAGTAAGGTTAACCAACTAACTTCACAGTGTAGCACAAACTTCAGCAATTCAAGTAGTTTACTTGATTTAAATTTACTTTTCCACCTCAACATTAAATTACACTCATTTTAGGCAAGTAATCTCAACAAAACACAAAAACTGTGTTATACTTACTAAACATTTGAAGTAATGATAGCTGTGAGGTTTTAGAGTGTGGCATAGATAATTCACACACACACACACACACACACACACACAAATCTGAAATGTTTCACTAAGATGTAGTACAATATGTAATATGGCTAAATTGTAGGGGTGCAATGAACAATATATAATGGCCTAGCATCGGCATCAGCCAATATTTGCCTTGTTGACTGGTATCGGCTTATCTATGGCAATACAATGGCAGTGTATAGTTCTTACAATTTTCATATAGTTCAATGACTCTTTTTATAATGAATATTTCTAATTTCCCTGTCATTGTAGTGTATCACTAACTACAAAAATTAAGTAGGTTAGGTAAAATGCACTTCCAGTATAGTGAGAATAGGCAAAACCAGTTATAATTTTTATGTTGAGGCGGTGGGGGTGTTGTCGGCAGCTGCTGAAAGTAACAAATAAAGTAACTTGTAATCTAACTTAGTTACTTTTAAAATCAAGTAATCAGTAAAGTAACTAAGTTACTTTTTAAAGGAGTAATCAGTAATCAGATTACTTTTTCAAGGTAACTGTGGCAACACTGATCACTAACTATAAAAATTAAGTAAACAAACAAATACAAATAAATATCAGTAAATGCATTGCCTTACACCAACCTTAATGTCTGCAGTTTGCAGTGGGGACTAAACAGTCCCATAGAGAGAAGCTGAACTCCAGAATCTCTCAGGTCATTGTGACTTAGGTCCAGCTCTATCAGGGAGTTTGGTGACTGTAGAACAGTAGCCACAATTTTCCAGGAGTTCTCTGAGAGTTTGCATTCCGCAAGTCTTCAAAACAACATAAGAAAAGATAAAACATTACAGAGATAGATAAATGGTCCTTTTTTATAATGAATATTTTTAATTTACCTGTCACTGTAGTGTATCGCTAACTATAAAAAATTAAGTAAACAAACAAACACAAATAAATATCAGTAAATGCATTGCCTTACACCAACCTTAATGTCTGCAGTTTGCAGTGGGGACTAAACAGTCCCATAGAGAGAAGCTGAACTCCAGAATCTCTCAGGTCATTGTGACTTAGGTCCAGCTCTATCAGGGAGTTTGGTGACTGTAGAACAGTAGTCACAATTTTCCAGGAGTTCTCTGAGAGTTTGCATTCAGCAAGCCTGCATAACAACATGAGAAAAGATAAAATATTACAGAGATGGATAAATGGAAGGGATACTGTTTAAACAGAGGCCCATTAAATCAACATACTCAAGAGATAGTATTCCCCTATAATGACAGTATGCTACACCGATCATTCACATACACACTATCCCTACACACACACATACACACTATGCTGCCCTCGTACTGTGTTATTAGCAGGTAGAACTAGACCGCTAGATAACATCTAATTGGAATAAAAGTGTCCTTGTAAACACTGTGTGTTAGTCAGAAGCTTTCCAATAAATAAAAAAAGAATTGACTTCTTCTGTTTACTGACGTTTACAACAATGCTTCTTCTAACACATCATTATTTACATGATACAACTGTACAAGAAAACAGAAAAAGATACATATGCATTTCATATAACATTACATATGCAATACAACACAATTAGCTAATTCTGCTAACGACACAGCTTCAACACAAAGGGATTGCTATTAATTAGCCTTCGGAATACCAGAGCCCATCTTCGGAGAGCCTGTTCAATCCCTATTAAGCCCCATTGTACCGAATTTGGTTGCAGTTTCACCAGAGTTCCACTGGGGGTGATCGTGGGCGAGTGCAAAATGAATGGCGGTCTATGGAGCTAGACGGCTAAATTTGTCAGGTGAAAACCTGATTGTCGTTTGACAAATCACAGATTGTATTGCAATTTCTGCAAGTTCAATATGGATTATAGGACAAAAGTTAAACTAATGAATATTTGAATATCCTTTCCTTGACTTCTTACAGGTTGGGTCATCGTTGCCCATAACACGTTAGCGTTCTGCTTATGAATGACGTCATTGACATTTTTGAAAGGCTTTATAAGCGACTTAATAATATAAAAAACATAATATTCAGCAGTATATATTTTCTTTGCCTCCCCTTTCGAATGCAACATTCAGATTACTAGACAAAAATGTATATCCTGAGTGGATTCTGAGGGGTACAGCGTCATTGACATCCATTCATTCTGCACTCGTACGCGAGCGCCCCCACATGGAACCAGAGGAAGGAAGTTTCCCGACAGTGCAAATTCTTATTAGACATTCTCTGGAAATACCAACGAGAGCTAGCATAACTTAGCTAACTATAGTATGCACAAAACACATAGCCATGGTACTACAAATTCAAAGATATCTCATGACAAATATTGACTGACATAAATGTCAGACAATTTACAGACCAATAATGTGGGCAGCCGGGGAGCAGCCGTGGCCTACTGATTAGCACTTCGGACCTGTAACCGGAGGGTTGCCGGTTTGAACCCCGACCAGTAGGCACGGCTGAAGTGCCCTTGAGCAAGGCACCTAAACCCTCACTGCTCCCCAAGCGCCGCTGTTGATACAGGCAGCTCACTGCTCCGGGATTAGTGTGTGCTTCACCTCACTGTGTGTTCACTGTGTGCTGAGTGTGTTTCACTAATTCACGGATTGGGATAAATGCAGAGACCAAATTTCCCTCACGGGATCAAAAGAGTATATATACTTATACTTATATATACTATACTTCAAATTACCAGCTTGAGATGGTACGATAAGCAACACCAGTTAATTACCATCATAAGCTGGGTAAGCTAGATAAATTCTTGCGAAAACATACCTTCAGCTGGTCAACCATCATAGGGTGGATAGGATAACCTTTACTTTTGAATCGAGGTATCTTAATGTTTTGTACTGTCGGGCTACATCAGCAGTTGGCAGCAGTGACTGCAACATTATATTTAGTCGCTATAGTTAACACAGTCTCTCCATCAGAAACTCACCATGCCTTTCTGCAGCACCTCACAGCTGGGAGCAGTCTTCTGCGTCCCTCATCTGATGTGTTGTATTTCTTCAGGTCAAACTCATCCAGCACCTCCTCAGACATCAGAAGTATGTGGGCCAGTGCTGAACAGTGGGCAGGAGACAACTTCTGTTTGATGTTCTTTGGAGATGACAAGTATGTCTGAATTTCTTTGTGCATGGAATCATCATTCATTTCAAGCAAGCAGTGGAAAAGATTGATACATCGTTCAGGAGAGAGACCTTCCCTGTTGAGCTCCTTCATGTACTGACATGTTTCCTTAATACTATCAGAGCTGTTGTGTGTTTTGCTCAGTAGACCTTGAAGAAGTCTGTGATTGCTCTTCACAGAAATGCCCATGAGGAAGCGAAGGAAAAGATCCAGGTGTCCGTTCTGGCTCTCCAAAGCCTTATTAACTGCACTCTTAAGTAAAACATGTAAATTGTCTTTTAGTCCTAGTACTGATTGAAGAGAAGATAAAATTGATGGATTGAGTTCATCTCTACGCTCATCACTGATGAGGGATTTCAGAGCCTCAAGGTTCTTAGCTAAATACGAGTGAAACACAAACACAGCTGCCAGAAACTCCTGGACACTCAGATGCACAAAGCAGTAGACCTTCCTCTGGTGAAACACAGATTCTTCCTTGAAGATCTCGGTGCACATGCCAGAGTACACCGAGGCTTCACTGACATCAATGCCAGACTCTATCAGGTCTTCCTCATAAAACATGAGGTTGCCATTCTCTAGATTCTTGAAAGCCAGTTCTGCCAGATTCAGTAGTATTTGTTTCTGTGATCCCAAGAGCCTCTTCTTATCTTTTTCTTGTCCTTCTTGATATTTCTGATCCTTTCGAGATGTCTGGATCAGCAAGAATTGTATGAACATCTCAGTCAGTGTTTTGGGAATGTCTTTAATGTTTTTCTTTTCCAGCATCTGCTGAAGTACAGTAGCTGCAATCCAACAGAAGACTGGAATGTGGCACATAATATGGAGACTCCTGGATTTCTGAATGTGTGAGATGATTCTGTTGGCCTGACTCTCATCACTGATTCTCTTCCTGAAGTATTCTTCCTTCTGTGGGTCATTGAATCCTCGTACTTCTGTCACCTGGTCAATGTACTGAGCAGGAATCTGACTGGCTGCTGCTGGTCGTGAGGTTATCCAGATGAGTGCAGAGGGAAGCAGAGTTCCCTGAATGAGGCTCGTCATCAGAACATCCACTGATGATGTTTGTGTTACATCAGACAAATTACTGTTCTGTGCAAGATCCAGAGTCAACCGACTCTCATCCAAACCATCAAAGATGAACACAACCTGACAGTCTTTGTATCCTTCACCATCATTCAGCTCCTTCAGCTCAGGGTGGAAGTCCAGCAGGAGTCTGTGAAGACTGTACTGATCATTCCTGACTAAATTCAGCTCACGGAAAGGAAGGGGGAACATAAAATCTACATCCTGATTTGCTACCCCATCTGTCCAATCAAGAATGAACTTTTGCACAGAGACTGTTTTTCCAATGCCAGCAACTCCTTTGGTCATCACAGTTCTGATGGGACTCTCCTGTCCAGGTAAGGGCTTGAAGATGTCATTGCAGTTGATTGGTGTGTCATCTGTGGTTTGATATCTGGATGCTGACTCTACCTGCCAAACTTCATGTTCCTTATTCACCCCTTCACTCTCTCCTTCTGTGATGTAGAGCTCTGTGTAGATCTTATTGAGGAGTATCTCAGCTCCTGGTTTGATGATGCCTTCAGATATGTTCTCAAACCTCCTCTTCAGACTGGCTTTGTGATTCTCTATAACTCTCCTCAGGTCCTCATCTGTTTACAAATGACAAGTCAATAAAGACAGTTAGGTCCGGTTGAACTATTTATTAATTTCAGATTGGACGAGACGCATTCCATAAGTTATCATGAGAGGCGATATTTCAGGACATCCTCAGTCGGGCACTTTAGTTACACATTACAGGTAGTAATGACCACCCATTTTGCATTGAAATGTCTGTTACGACCATTCCAAGGGAGAGAGCAGCGATTTCAGAATATTACACTTCAGTGAGAAAATGGAGGGTGAATGTTCAATTTAATATGAGTCCTAAAAAAAACCAATACACCAACAGGTATTCCAACTTGATACATCAACATGTTTTATCTATTTGTGTCTGTCTCAGAAATTATATTTAAAAAAAATACTGAACCTAATCGTAAGTATTAAGTCACTCTAATAGGACTGTAAATAATTATAAATAATTTGAAATAAATGTAATTATTCTGTTTATTAACATTAATTCTCAGAAAAACAGATACAGAGCCCTATTTTTGCACTGGCAGAAAACTCATTATATTCTTATAACTCGTTATAAGTTTATTTTCGCATTTTGCACATTCTCTTTTTTAAACAATGCACCAAGGGGTGTGGAAATTAACAACCTAAGGAGTGGTCTAGCGCGTTGTCTAAAAATCGCTATCTTACACTACCTAAAACGCATTACGCCACTGACCAAGAGAAACCTGGGGTCCGTTGCACAAAAGCAGAATTAAGACATCCGGGATAAGTTACTGAGCTGCGCTCAATGAATCCAAAACAAGAGCGTACAGGCTTAATTGGTTGCACAACGAGCAAGCCAGGATGAGCAGACACGGATTCATCAAGCCAGGTGAAACCTATCCTGGATAAGTGCGCGCTCACGGCTCCCTCAAATAGACCCCGGCACCGATCACAGATTCACTGATTCACCATGGCAACTAGAGCAGCTTCATTGCTTCTTCTACGGTGTGAAGTAGGTAGCGATAGCCTTTTCACACAACAGCAGCAAACAGCAACACCTCTGTTTAGGAGAATATTGCAACTAGTTCTGCGACCACCACGCGCGAAATGGTTAGGCACTCCCGTGACGTCACATTGTCGCATGACAGGTCGGGAATGGCGAGTATGTAAAAGTTAATTAATGATCACAAACGTTTGAATAATGACAATGGGTCTAGGTATATGTGATAACAATGTGTAGTGGGCAGTGGAATAATTATTGGTTTCCGTTTGTGGTGACTGCTGACTGAGATAAGGGATGAGATTAAATAGATCCTGGAACTTAGCCTGGTCTGGAGCAGGCTAGCTCCAAAGAATAAATCGCCATGGTAACTTATACCATAACATATCCTGCTGCCCCCTATCCCGCTTTTGTGCAACTGGATCACGGATAAATTGAGCCAGGATAACCAAGATATCCCGGCTTAATCCCTTATCCTAGTTTTGTGCAATAGGCCCCAGATCAGAAGTCAATGGCGAGTTGTTCATATTGTTAAGGCCCTGCTGGTCATTCCCAGTATTACACCTTTTCTAATGCCTGTTGGGGCTCTGCCCCTGTCGTCTGTGCTGCCTTGTTACCAATCTGCAGATCATGGAGTGTGCCCATTGGTGCTGGGAGTAATGGGTGGCCCTATAAAGGAGCTGCCTTGTTACTAATCTGCAGATCATGGAGTGTGCCCATTGGTGCTGGGAGTAATGGGTGGCCCTATAAAGGAGCTGCCTTGTTACTAATCTGCAGATCATGGAGTGTGCCCATTGGTGCTGGGAGTAATGGGTGGCCCTATAAAGGAGACCTCATGGGTAATGGGTGGCCCTATAAAGGAGACCTCATGGGTAATGGGTGACCCTATAAAGGAGACCTCATGGGTAATGGGTGGCCCTATAAAGGAGACCTCATGGGTAATGGGTGACCCTATAAAGGAGATCTCATGGGTAATAGACACTCTCTGCCTCTGCCTCTGCTCTGCTCTGATGCTCTGGTCTGGTTCCTGGTCACTCCGTGGCTGCTCCGCTGGGGAGAGCTTCAGCCCGTCGCTCCTCACACCGACGTTGCGTTTTACACTTTTGTTTGATCACCCCTAGACATACTTTGCATTACACTATCCTTTTCATACACTATACTGACTTTATCTTTTTAATGTTAAAATAAAACTTATATTATTGAACATTTCGCTGCAGTGTGGTATCCCATTTAATGTCACAGCTACTTTGAGCCAATGTGACAATTGTTGTGACAATATGTTATTTTAATAGCGCATTATCTACAGGACCACTTAACTAATAAAAAAAACCTCACGGACCACTAGCTAAAAGAAAGAGTACTTCAACAGTATATTACACAATAGGCCTCCTCACCTTCCTTTTTTATGTCAGAGGATTCATATGATTTAAACTGGCGTAGCTTACATAGGCATGTTGCAGAACTGTTTGGATTTACATACAAGTTGGTTCAACCTTGCAAGATATTATATTGTATCATGTCTGCTCGCGGACCACTTGGGATAGCTTGCGGACCACCAGTGGTCCCCGGACCACACTTTGAGAAACACTGATCTACAGTAATATGGGTGGGTGCACAAGGCACCATCCTATATCATCCATGAACGTGCACCAGCGCACATCCATGCAAAACATTACAAATTACACCATTACAATGGGAAACATAATTAGAATAAAGATATTACGAAATACATCTCACAATGAGTAGTTATTCACCATCATTTGCAAATTGGTAATGACGGAGAGGCAAATATGAAGCACAGCTGAAGACACACTGTCACAAGATGTAAGCAACTCCTCTGCAGGATAAATGTTTTTTTTATTCAGTCATTCGAACATTATTGGGGTAAGTGTTGTTTTTTCCAGGCTATGTTTTCAATTGTAACCCATTGTCAGTCAATAGTGAAAGTAATTAACTGTGTATAACTGTTTTAACGTTGACTGACACCACGGTTAAGTTAGTTTGACTTTGCCAATGAGATCAAGTAATAGACAGGTGCAAATGTGTGTAGGCTATACTATGCTAGGTTTTAGTAAAGCATGGTTTAGTGGAATAACTGTTCATACGGTCTCGCAAGCAGATTTCTTCAAATTCTTCCGCTGACTTGCAGATACATTCTTTGAAGTTGCGCTGCACGCTGTTAAAGGGAATGACGGATGTCATTCTCATCGGTTTAAATGATGTTACGACAAAACACAGCCATAACTGTTTAAGAAACCTAGGAAAGCCTTGTTGCGCCATCCGCCCGACGTTTGATAACGAAAACACTCCCAATGTGCACTGGACATCCCACTAAATTTAAATCAGCTTTTCCCCAATGACCATGCGTTTTAGACTGTCAAGATATGGCCCACAATCACTAAAATGTCTAAAAAGCCCAAATGTCTACTCACCTAGTTCCCTCTTTCTGCCTGGTGTATGTTCAGTGTGCAGGTGTCTTCTGCTGTTGATCAAGCCTGTGTGTTCACCCTGTGTGCTCATATCTGTGTGTTCATCCAGAGGAGGCTGTAGAGGAGGTTGGGTTCTGCATGTCTTTCCACACTGGGGACAGGCTTGGTCTCCTGGTAGTCCAGGCTGCTCCCAGTAGCTGCTGATGCACTGCCTGCAGAAACTGTGTCCACAGGTGGTGGTGACTGGGTCCCTCAGTAGCTGCTCACACACTCCACACCTGGACTGATCCTGAGTCAGATCAGTACTGAGCTCACTACAGAGACATGGAATGAGAGAATCAAATTAAATGTCTTTCTCTCTCTCTCTCTCTCTCTCTCTCTCTCTCTCTGTCTGTCTCTTTCTCTCTCTCTCTACAGAACAAAACAATGAGGCTAAAATTGCCAGAGACAGTGCAAGAAATATCTGGCAAATGTACTGTGTTTTCTTGAAGGAATGTTCCCTGTAGAGTGTGTAGTTTATGCATTGCATTCTGGGAGCAACAGTCACAAATTTGGAGCAGAAAATTAACAAACACATTTTAATTTGCTATGGACAAATCCCTTTAATCATAGAATAGAAAACTGTAGAAACAAGGGCTAAAATTGCCAGAGACGGTGCAAGAAATATCTGTCGAAATAGGGGCAATGTACTGTGTTTTTTTGAAGGAATTTTCCCTGTAGAGTGTGTTGCCTTCATTCAGTGGCGCGGGAAGTGGGGATGCGGCGGGTGCTGTAGCACCCCCTGGTGGCGAAGCTGTAAAACTGCGATGACAATAAAATGATAGCTTATGAAAATATCTGGTTGTTGTTTCTGTTCTACGACATTTTGTATGCCATGTTTGGGGTGTGTGATGAAGAAAGGGATCATTTTAATAATTTAATAAAATGTTCATTTATTTTCACTGTGTATTGGCCAATCAGATTTGTCTTGATGCGATTGCATCAGCCTATGCTAGTATAGCATTCACTCACACTCACAGACAACACATCCCTTTAATCATAGAATAGAAAACTGTGTAGATTCAAAGTGTTCACACTGTCAAAAAGCAGAATGCACCACTAATTCCCAGACACTTTCGTCCAAAGCAACTTATGTCAATTACATTACTGTTCATACAGTTCTACATATTTTCTGTGTGTGTGAGTGTGCGTATCTCCTTGCATGACCACATATTTGTCTAAACTCACTTTAGTCCTGATGGGACTGGTTCACTGCTGAATCTAAGAGGTTCAGGCATGGACTCATCACTCTTCATAGACACACCGCTGGGCACTGGGGATGGAGGTCTGTGTGTCTGTGGTCTGCAAACAAAAAGAGACACAAGATATGAACTCAACATAAATTACTCAATGTGTTGGAAGTTAATATGTAAGGGATAATGTATAGAATGCCGGTCATTAGGCTACTGGGAAAATAAGTCCCGACAGGGCGAACCGGACCCCGACGCGTAGCGGAGGGGTCTTGTTCCGCCCTGAAGGGACTTATTTTCACAGTAATGACCGGCGTTCTATACATTATCCCGCTTATTATACGGCTACTTGCCAAAACGAAATAATAAACTCCCCACGATATGACTTTAGCCTACATAACCTAGCCTATTTGTTACCGTTCATCGTGGCATTTGCTGAGAAACAAAGTTCGCAACAACACACGCTGAACTTGAATCAAACATTCTTTAGAACACAGCTGATCAACCGTCTGCTTTCACGTTTGAATGAAGTTCCAGTCCTTGCGTAGTGATATGAAAGACATTAATCAGAAGCACAAAACCCGTTGCCATTGACAGCGGTGATTAAATGCTTTGCCGGTGATTTATGTAGATTTAACATAGGCCCGAACGTTGGGAAGGCCCATTCATGTGAATGGAACTTTCTGCAGCACTCTGAAGAGCCGTGTAATAAACTCTCTCTTACACACGCACACACAATTTAATTTCCCTCCGCTGGCTGGTGCACATATCATAGCAGTTAAACAATAATCAGCCATACTAATCAGAGGTATCTGTCTATTTTAATTCCATAAATATTATTTTTCTGAATGTTAGTGGCATGCGCTGGCTTTCAACAGCTTCCATTTACAGCGCCATATACTGTGGTGCGGTAGGTCTGTCTACAATATCGCAAAACCCACGGGTACAATTTCCGCAAAACTTGGTGGAAAGGTGGAGCAGATCCGACTCAAAGGGAATTTCAAAGTATTTCTATATAGTAGCCCGGCTATTTTTTTGCAACGATAGCGACTTGGAGACTGGAGGCCTCTCTGTGTCCATTTAGTGAATGATGAATTTGTGCGTAGGCTATTGCCAATGTCATTCATTACAGTTCATACAGTTCTACATGTTTGTGTGTGTGTGTGCGTATCTTCTTGCATGACCTCATATTTGTCTAAACTCACTTTAGTCCTGATGGGACTGGTTCACTGCTGAATCTAAGAGGTTCATGCATGGACCGGTCACTCTTCATAGACACACAGCTGGGCACTGGAGATGGAGGTCTGTGTGTCTGTGGTCTGCAAACACAAAGAGACACAAGATATGAACTCAACACAAATTACTCAATGTGTTCGAAGTTGATGTCACATCTCCTCTCACACACACACACACACACACACACACACACTCAGTCACCATTAATGACTTACTGTATCACTCACACAGAAGTCACATTACCAGCGTTTAGTGAATGGTCTCTGCTGCTACAGTACCACCTGTTTGTATGCATGTTTATATGGTCTGTTCCATAGAGGTGGAGCAACTGTATTTAATTGATTTATGTTGTCCATGTGTGTGTGTGTGTGTGTGTGTGTGTGTGGTATTAAATGGGGTTATAGTAACATGTGCAAAATCTGGTCTTATGTGTTGTGTTTGGTCAGTATATAAAGAGTTTGGTTTTCCATTATAATGAATTTTCAAAAATCATTTTGGAGCCAAACACTCATGTAATCTAAATTATTACACGGCTCCTCACAATGCAAGTAGAACGTTCCATTGACTTGAATGGGATTTCCTAAAGTTCTAGCGGTCATTATTTTCGACTAGAGGACCTCTGAAAAAAAAAAATGACTGCTGTCAATGGCAACAGAGTTTGTGCTTCTAATTCAGGTCTTTCATATCACTCCGCAACTACTGGAACTTCATTCAAAAGTGTAAAGCAGACGGTTGATCAGCTGTGTTCTAAAGAACGTTTGATTCAAGTTATGGTTATGGTTATGGTTTTGGGATTTTGCAGAGGCCTTTGTCCAAAGCGACACACAAATACAAAAACAACATAATATTTAAAATATAACAGGGAACAGATTAGAATGTTGGTCAAACTATAATAAGGAGAATAGCAATAATAAACAACAATGTCCATTCAATCAATAATATAAAAAACAATGACATGGTAAGGCTATATTAAGGAGAATATCAATAATAAACAATAATGTCAAATTAATCAACAGCCTAATGGAAATAAAACAATATTATATAAACCATAACACATAAGCGCTTAAACAACTAAGTATATGTTGAATAGGAATGTCTTTAGACCCCTCTTAAACGACCCAAAACTACCACAGGAGCACTGGGCAACTCATTCCACCAACATGGAACCACGGAAGAAAAGAGTCTGGAATTAGACCTAGTGTTTAAGACTGGTCGACACAACAGACGCTCATCAGAAGACCACAGTGGGCGGTTGGGGATGTAAGGCTTGATTATTGAATTAAAACAGAGCGGTACAAAATATGACCGCCGCCCAGTCCAGCACATTTTTTCCAGAAAAATAAGTCATGCTTGTCAAATTGTGTTCATTTCCTACTTTGTTCCTTTTTTGTGTGTTTGTAATTGAGTGTGTGCAGAGTGTGTGGTTGTTTTTGTGTATATGTGTTTTGTGTGTGTTTTTTTGTGTGTGAGTGTGTGTGTGTGTGCGTGTGTTTGTGTATGTAGGTGTGTTTGTATGTGTGGGTGCATGTGTGTTTATGTGTTTGTGTCCGTGTTTGTGCGTGTCGTGTGTGTGCATGTATGTGTGTGTGCATGTGTAGTATGTGTGTGTGTGTGTGTTTTTGTGTGTGTGTGTATGTGTGTGTGTGTGTGTGTGCATGTGTGTATGTCTTTATGTATGTGTACATAAATAAAGCAAATCAGGGAACCACCTACATTTTGCGATAAGTGCCATGGGATCTTTAACAACCATGGTGAGTCAGGATCTCAATTTAACATTCATGCAAAAAAATCTCCTGCAGTACAGTGTCCCTGTCACTGCAATAGGACATTGGGATTGATATTTGTTTGGTGGCTTTTGGCCACAGGGAAGAGTGCCACCTACTGGTCAGCCACCAACACCGCTTCCAGCAGGAACCTACTCTTCCAAGGAGGTTTCTTATCCAAGTACTAACTAAGCCTGCTTAGATTCAGTAATTCAGCAAAGTTAGAGTATCTGCTGGTCTGGCTGCTGGCTAAAAACATGTGTGTGTGTGTCTGCATGTGTGCCTGTGTGTGTGCATGTGCATGCATGCGTACATATGTCTACTGTGTGTGTATGTGTCATACGTATGATTACTGTGAATGTATGTGTGTGAATATCTGTTTATGCACATGTGTGCATATGGAATGGGTTAACATGAGCCCTGGAGGCAAACATACGCAAAAAATTGGTCATCCTAGGCCCTACGGTTCTCAAGATATTCACAGAAAACTGTTGGTGTACGGTCACTAAATGTACACATAAATTAATTTATTGTATGGCCCCCCATGAACGAACGTCCACGAAACTTGGCATGCATTCGAAGGGTGTCATAATGATCCTACACTTTCAATTTCATGCAGTTTTGCCAGAGATATTGTGATTACAACACCTAATTTTTTGCTTTTTAATTTTTAACTAGGTGGCGCTATACATGAAATAAGTGGTAATGGGATGGGTTGACATGGCCCCTTAAGACCAACATAAAAAAAAGGTGGTCCTCCTAGGCCCTACGGTTCTCGAGATATTCACAGAAAACTGTGTCCGGCCACCTACAGGCCAGTTGGTGTACAGTAACATAAATTAATTTATTGTATGGCCCCCCATGAACGGAATTCCACAAAACTTGGCGTGCATTCAGTGGGTGTCATAATGATCATACACTTCCAAATTAGTGCATTTTTTACCATGTTAGGTCACAGATACTTGCGATTACAACACCTCATTTTTACTTTTTTGTTTTTTACTAGGTGGCGCTATACATGAGTGGTTATGAAATGGGTTGAGGTGGTCCTCCTAAACCCTACGGTTCTCGAGATATTCACAGAAAACTGTGTCTGCCCTACCCTCCTTTCGGGGGTCCAGTCCAGCAGGGGGGCTACAGATCAAAACGAAAAACGATGGTTCCATGCTATCCATATGGGGCTACATGCCCACCAAATCTGACTAAACTTATATGACCGCCGCTTCGCTGCGCGGTGGTCATAATAACTAGGAGCAGATCCAGTCAGTGTCCTATAGGCCAAAGTGAGAGATTTAAATTTAATTCTGGCTACTATAGGGAGCCAATGGAGAGTAACTAGGAGAGGAGTTACATGTGTCCTCTTTGGCTGATTGAGGAGCAGGCGTGCTCCAGCATACTGAATCAGCTGTAATGATCTTATTACACAAGCGGGTAAGCCAGCTAATAGTGAATTACAATAGTTCAGCGTGTGTTGTTACAAACTATTTGTTTCTCAGCAAAAGCCACAATGAACAGTAACAAATAGGCTATAGGCTAATAGCCTCCGTTGCGCGTCGTGGTCAGGACTTATTTTCATTCAGAAAGATTGTGTTGCTACTCTTGGCTGTAAGATGTCAGGACGTAAATCGAAAATCCTTGTCGGCTGCTGAGTTATACCCTCATATTAAGAACTTAAAAGTCTCTGGAAAGTTGTGGATACTGGGCTTAAAATGTACCAGCAAGCTGGCACAATGGCACATAGTAAGAGTTCATGGCATGGGCATCCCAAGCTTTATCGTTTATGCAGTGGCGTAACGTAGCTGTGCTGGGACCGCTGTCATGCTATCCGACAAAATATTCTTTGGTCACCACTATTCACAGATTTACGACTCCCACTGACTCCCATTCATCCCAAAAGCAATATTTCCGAATGTGCTTAAACTAACGCTGGTGAATTTTGAAAGCAACCATTTCACTTTGATAATAAACTATATTCTTGTACAATATATATACAGCAAGAATAACCGCTGTAGCAATGTTGAGAATGACAAATAATTAGTAAGGAGTCACACATGTTTCGCCCTTTGCGCTTCTACAGACAATACGTCTACACATGAATATTTCATGGCCACCAGATGGCGGTATGTCACTGCACATCGGGCCTTTTTTCGATGTAAAAGCAGATTCTCTGGTAAAAGCAAGCAGTGAAATGGCTTCATCTAGTGGTCGTGCAGCGCAATAGCGCCATGAAACATTTAAGATATGAAATTACGGTACATAAAGTTGTTTTTTCTTACTAATTATTCGTCTGATCCATCCAGTCGAATGTTTTTTTCTTTTTAAATGTTGTTCCTTTATAAATTGTAGTGTATCATTAAGGTTTTTGACTGTGAAAATTCTAACATTCAACATTTTCTGATCACAAATCTGAGCAATGGGCAAAGTCTTAGGACATATATATATATATAGTACAAGAATATAGTTTATTATCAAAGTGAAATGGTTGCTTTCAAAATTCACCTCATATTTGTCTAAACTCACTTTAGTCCTGATGGGACTGGTCCACTGCTGAATCTAAGAGGTTCAGGCATGGACTCATCACTCTTCATAGACACACAGCTGGGCACTGGAGATGGAGGTCTGTGTGTCTGTGGTCTGCAAACACAAAGAGACACAAGATATGAACTCAACACAAATTACCCAAAGTTGATGTCATATACACCCCCTCTTACACACAATCAAAGAGACACAGGATATGAACTGAACATAAATTACTGTGTTCAAAGTTAATGTCATACACTATATGCCACTGGGTGTTTGACTAAGAGCATTATCACTGAGTAATCATTCTGTCTTGTAATAATTACTTAATTAAACTTAAACACTTTTACACTATTGTCCTTTTATGCTTTTATGTACTACCGTGTGTGTTTTATGTTTTCGTTTTTATTCTTTACTTTTTAAACTATTATTTATCTATTGATCTTCTATGCTTTTATAAGATATTACTGTTTGCTTTTATTTATGCAAAGCACATTGAATGACACACACACACACACACACACACACATACACACACAGTCAACATTAATGACTTTATGCTTCACTCACACACAGAAGTCACTTTACCATCATTAACACATTGAAGACAGAGGAAATCATTTTTGGAAAAACATCTAATCTTCAACTGTCTCCAGTGAAAATCCACAATTCAGAAATGAACCATAACCTGCAAGTACTTGGGTCACGACCTGCAACTTGGGTCAAGACCTGCAAGTACAGTACTTGGGTGTCATGCAGGGCTCGAATTACGTGGGAGCCAGAGGGAGCCGAGCTCCCATAGAGTGACGACTGGCTCCCATGAAAGCAACAAAGTCAAAAACCTGAGGGGGTCTCTCATATCTGAAGGTGTCTGGCATTGTAATTTAATCTTAAACAACCGCTCATTATCCATCCCTGTGCGATCTCTTACCATTAAAGACGTTAAATTAAAATATAGGCTACTACGGGACGTAGACCTACACTACGCTCTTGAACGCAGCATGACACTTCACCACCACACCACTAGACTATACGAGCAAACCGTATCGATTTGACAGCACTCGCAAATCTGAAGAAGTCACCCTGCTTTGATGTGAGTGTTTTGTCTATTTGCATAGGCGTTAATTGGGCTAGCCTACGTGGTTTGATACTGTGCTGAAAAGTCCTGTTTGCTGTTGAACTTGCGCTTTACTCTATGTTGATTGACAAAGCCATACATTATGGCCCATAATGCAGCCTACAATGATTGTGTTGTCTGATGATCTAGCTATCCTCTGCCATTCAGAGCTCCGGAAAGTTCCCAGCTATTTTGAAACACCTGTTAGCAATCTCTGATGTCGGAATATTCAATGGCTACCCGACAATATCTCAGTGCAAACTCCAAAATTGTTCGTCTATTAATTTTCCACGGTTAAACACATTAGCCTACTAGAACATAGTTTGGCTGGCTTTATTCATTTCTGCCAGTTAGTGCTTTTTCCCCTGTGTATAAGTTACACTACATGCATTATTGTGTTTGACACTGAGGATAGCCTATCTGAGACGGTGGTCTGGTTTAAATGAGTTACGTTGTGAAATTGAGAATGGCACAGACTAAATCGTTTAGTCTATTTCTTTGTATTGTGAAATTGAAATGAGATATGGACTATTATAATCAATAATATGTTGAAATTAATTAAAAGTAATCAATTTCTATGAAAAATCTATGTCTGTTGTATGCATGTGTCAAGGTAAAGCCTAGGCCTACCGTGCGCATATACTGTACTGCAAAAGCGCCACTTGTGCCTAGGCTATTTCATTGTATCGCCTTGTTAGGCTATGCGCGGGGTGTGTCAACTTTTTATGAGATAGAGAGACCCCCTTAAAGACAAAAGGATAATTCGAGCCCTGGTGTCATGATAGACAAAAACCTTTCAGGACCCCTCATATAAAATTTAGCTGCAAAAAGATACAACAGCGTATCTATTTCCTACAGAGATTAAGATCCTTTGGAACTAGCACCCAAATAATCTCCTTGTTCTTCACATCAGTGATCCAGAGTATAATGCTTTATTTTAGCACAGTTTGGCTGAGTAGCCTTTTAGTCAAAGATAAAGCAAAACTATACCATCAAATTAAAATCTGTTCAAAGATCATTGGGCTACCTGTAGCACACCTCTTCCAGGAAGCCCACAACAAGAGCATGCTCAGGCTGGCTAGATATATTTCCACAGACACCTCACATGTTCTACACAGAGAATATCAGCTACTGCCCTCAAACAGGTACTTTAGAGTTCCTTCCTTCAACCGCAACTGACTCAGATACTCTTTTATACATCAATCAGTTCTTTTAACCACATCAGACTCAGATACTCTTTTATACATCAATCAATCCTTTTAAACGCAACAGACTCAGATACTCTTTTATACATCAATCAATCCTTTTAACCGCAACAGACTCAGATACTCTTTTATACATCAATCAATCCTTTTAACCGCAACAGACTCAGATACTCTTTTATACATCAATCAATCCTTTTGTTAAACCAGCAACATTAAGATCTAGTGCAATATTTATCCATGGATGCAATGTCATGTATTGATGAAGCCTCTTTGTATTATATTGTCTTCTGTCATGCTTGATACTATCTTTTGTGGCTATGTTCCATGTTTGTCTGTTGATACTGTCATGTGTGGCTACGTTTAATGTGTGTCTGTTGATACTGTCATGTGTGGCTAAGTTTAATGTGTGTCTGTTGATGCTTTATGTCCTGCATGTATATCTACATGTATGTATTGTTTCTGTCCTTTGTATGCGGTCCTCCTGTACTTAAATGAGCTGCCCAGGGATGCAAAAAGAATTTCAGCACAAACTGACAAATAAAGTTGTATCGTATCATATCGTATCGTATCGTACCGTATCGTTTAGTGAATGGTCTCTGCTGCTACCACCTATTTGTATGCATGTTTATATGGTCTGTTCCATAGAGGTGGAGCAACTGGGTTTCAGTTATTTACTCTTACTCTTTGTGTGAGGGTGTGTGTGTGTGTGTGTGTGTGTGTCCATGCATTCTGTACTCACCCTGCACTGGTCCGTGTTGATGTTTTGGTCATGCTAACAGTATCCTGATCAGTCTCCATGGTTACACAGCTGTGTAGTGCAGACTCTGGTCTCCTGTGACCTGCAGCCCCCTCGGCCTCTTCACTCATCTCAGAGTGTGTGTCTCACTAGGAAGAAACAGTCACAACACAAATATGAATTCACATGAATAAGACGAATATACATCTCAGAGTGTGTGTCTCACTAGGAAGAAACAGTCACAACACAAATATGAATTCATATGAATATGAGTAAGACCATGGTTCAAACGAGAATAGACTCCCCTCCACACAGGAATCTAGGGCCCAACCCAGGCGGTGAGGGTGAGGTGAGGGAAGCAGAGGAAAATACCTGGCCCCCACCCACATGAGTGGCCAAACGGACCCCCAGACAGGACCGGACTCGTGATTAACAGGCGTCTGGCATCAGCACTC
Organism: Alosa pseudoharengus; assembly: GCF_046254945.1. Classification (NCBI taxonomy): domain Eukaryota; kingdom Metazoa; phylum Chordata; class Actinopteri; order Clupeiformes; family Clupeidae; genus Alosa; species Alosa pseudoharengus. The sequence continues at coordinate 4,710,910 of NW_027468564.1, read as the reverse complement.
CTCCCCCACAAGAACAAATTTCTTTGCTGTCTAGAGGCTTAGGTTTTGTGCCAACAAACCATGCAAATTCTTTTCAGACTAGGGTTGACTTATTCAGATTCTTAAAGGAGCCAACACTTGGGAAGAAGTGGTATCACTTAAACCCTCAAACTACATCATTGGGAACGTAACAACTATGCGTCTTTAAAGAAATTCAGAACGAAATCCACATTTTGCCCAGTTAACAATAATGCAATCTTGATAGCGTTCACTAGAAAAGTGTTAAGTGATGTAGACTCCTTTTTCCAAACACCGAAAAGGTAGGGCTGTGGTCATTTGGGGTAATACTTGTTTAAGCTTAATTTGTCTAAACATAGAGTGCTCGCCAACAAATGGTGTTTACAAACGGAAGTTCGAGAGGAGTGTGATGGAATTTGCCACTTCTTCTTCAATCAGTCAGGTTACGTATTCGCAGTCTACTTGCCGAAGTTGCAGCATCAGCGTTACTCCGCTCACAAAGACGCGCTTTGGTTGAACTTCTCCCTAGTCAGGGTGTTGAGCAGTGTCTTTCCCCTCCTACTATATCAGTGGTCAGTGCAGTAGGTAGGAAGAGCTTTTTCCACCTCAGAACCCTAAGACCAAAGCCTACCTGCTCCAGAGCGATCTTGAGGGAGTCATCCATGCCTTCATCACTTCACAACTGGACTACTGTAATGCTCTCTACACTGGCATTGATCAATCCCAGCTCCGCTGCCTGCAGTTGGTTCATAACTCAGCCGCCCGACTCCTCACCTGGACTAAAAAACGAACATATCACCCCAGTTCTGTCTTCACTCCACTGGCTCCCCATCCGCTACCGCATCAATTTCAAACTCCTCTTGACTGTATACAAATCTCTCCATGGTCTGGCCCCCACCTACCTGTCTGATCTTCTCCACCACCATTCCCCTTCCAGAGCACTACGGTCAGCAGACCAACTGCGGCTGGAAGAACCCAGGGCCAGGCTGAAAACTAGGGGGGACAGAGCCTTTTCAGTGGCAGCCCCTAGACTCTGGAACTGCCTCCCCCTCCACATCCGTTAAGCAATGTTCTTAAGACCCACCTCTTTTCACTTGCCTTTGACTAGTGTCTCCTTTATGCCCCAGTGTTTAGTTTTAAATGTTCTTTTTTCTGCATTTCTTTCTAATTTATTTTAACTGTAGCCCTTTTTTGTTTTGTGCCTTCCTGTATTTATTTATTGCACTTTACTGTGAAGCACTTTGGTGCGGCTAAGAGGCGGTGCAGATGATGTGAGCGGGGGTCCAGGGGTTTCTCCCCCAGATTTTTTTTTTAATTTTGACGGCTAAAAACACCATTTTAACACAGTTTTCGGAGGGACAGAAATACCAACAGAGAAAGCAATAGGCTATCACTTCACTGCTTGACCATAATCCACATGGAGAAATGTCGCGTGTTAACGGAGATAACCTTTCAGAAATTATTTATTGTGTGCATGGGTTAGCAAAACCATAGCTTTTGGTGAACGGAGATGCAGATCATCACCCTAATTCATTTGTTTGCACAACAGCCCGTTCTGCGTTCACTCCAGCAAGAGTGAAATAAATATTTTAAAAGCTGTGTCATTACCATAGGCTATTTGCTATGATATTTACCTCTGTTACAACAAGTCGTGACTTATGCCCATTCAATTTTTAACTTACGCTATAGCCTACAACAGTCTAATTTTGCGTGTCAATTCAAATACCTGTTATTTTCATTTTTGGTTTAGACTAGCCAGTCTCTATGCTGTTTTCATGGACAGCAAGGGTCCGCTTTGTTTGTTGTTTTAAATAACGTTGTTTGTTTTAAATGCATCAATCGGGTGTACTTTTAAAAGAAATTCAGGTCAGAATTGCTTATTTGTATGGAAATTATTTGTGCTGTAGCCTGAACTATTTTGCACTTCAGAATTATAAACTTGCACAAACAGGTGGGATAGTTATGGTGATGTTGCAATAAGTTCACAACCACAAAACAAATATGCTATATTTCACAGTTCAGAAATGGTCAAAAATGTGTGTACATTTCAGCACTCCATGAAATTATGCAGAAGTGGTCACCTGTGTTATTCAGCTAGTTCATTTAAGTAAGATATTAGTCATTGTAATGGCCATTTAGCCTATAGCCTACATGCTCTTCCTTTTTCAGGATGTACCCATATCTGGGAACGTATGATGTGAATGTTTGCATATGGCTCATGTCAGGCCTTATATCAAGAAAATGAAATGTCTCATTATTTGATTTTCGTCATATTTTTGCATTAATGTCACTAGGAAGCATGCCAATAGAAATATATATTTATTTATCTGTGCAAGTGGGATTGCCTGGAACCTGGCAATATAAGAACTATGATAGTGGGATAATCTATGGCTGAGCAATTTACAGAAATGTATGTACTGACAAATAGTGTGTGTGTGCGCATCTGAACATGTGAGTGTGTGTGTGTGTGTACCTGAACATGTAAGTGTGTGTAAGTGTGTGTGTGTGTGTGTGTGTGTGTGTGTGTGTGTACCTGTCTGAGTGTGTTGAAGCTCTCCCTCTCATACCACTGCTATGCAGACGACACACAGCTCTATCTGTCCTTTCCACCTGATGACCCCTTGGTTTCAGCACGGATCTCAGATTGCCTCTCAGACATAGCTACATGGATGAAGACACACCACCTCCAGCTGAACCTCTCAAAGACTGAACTGCTGGTCCTCCCAGCTAAACCTACCATACACCACGACATCAACATCAAATTTGACTCTCTGTCTGTTTCACCTACCAGGACTGCAAGAAATCTAGGAGTTGTTCTCGACAACCAACTAAACTTCTCAGATCATGTTGCCTCAGTCGCCCGGTCATGCCGTTTCGCACTCTACAATATACGGAAAATCAGGACTTACTTAAATCAAGATGCCACCCAACTTCTAGTTCAGGCAATAGTCATCTCACGACTCGACTACTGCAACGCCCTCCTGACAGGTCTCCCAGCCTGCGCAGTGAAACCACTTCAGATGATCCAGAACGCGGCGGCGCGCCTGGTCTACAACCAACCCAAGAGTTTCAAGGCTCTAACGCTTGCCTACAAAGTAGTCTCCGGTTCTGCTCCCACCTACTTGAATGCCTTCATACAGACATACGCTACCTCCAGACCGCTGCGCTCCTCAGACGAACGACGTCTAGCTCTACCTCCGGTATGCTCAGGCCAATCCAAACTTTTCTCATCTGTTGTTCCTCGCTGGTGGAACACACTGCCAGTTCCTACAAGGGCAGGGACATCCCTCTCCATTTTCAAAAAACTCCTGAAGACCCAGCTCTTTAGAGAACATCTCCTCTCATAGCAACACTTACAACAAGTCTTGCTGATCCTAGCACTCACCAGCCGTCTTAAACTGACACGTAACTGT
>NW_027468564.1:1585000-1650000 GCF_046254945.1 Alosa pseudoharengus | reverse complement strand
ATCATGTTCATTTCAAATACTTATATCACTGACAACAGTATTCCGGCCAGGATATTGTCATTTAAAAAGTGAAGTTGCAGCCCTCAAATGATGTTGATGTTGTCATGTTATGTTTTGGCCTGATGCGCCACCCTCCACCTATCTACTAATCACAAAGTCAGTAGTGTTTCGGCATCCGGGTTGCCAGCTCTGCCAGTCAGGGGTGAGGGGGAGGGGATACATCGCTCTACAGTAATTTGAAAGTGATTGTAGTACCAGTTTTGGCCACAATCTTACATACGGTTCCTTTAAAACCGATTTTATACAGTCGTGATTGAGTGAGTGAGGGAGCGAGTGATGTTTTGCTGCAGAAAGTGTTTTATGTCAAAGGCTGATAATTAGTGTATGATTTTGCAGAGTTGGTGTATGTGGGGTTATGTTGCCTGAGTGGCAGATTTAAAAATGTGTGTAATACAAATATTGTGTGTGTAAGCACTTGAAATATAAACTGTAGTGTGTGTGTGTGTGCACATATGTGAACTCCCTGTCCTCAACACAACACATTCACATACAGACACACAAGCACACGTCCTTCACTTTCAGTCTTAGTGAAACAAAATAACAATTGTTTGGGTGGAAACTTGAGTGGAAATGTACACATGGCAAATGTTCCAATAGTCACATAACAGATAAAACTTCACTACCCAGAATCCCCTGAAGTGACGCACAAGCCACACAACAGATAAAACTCCACTACCCAGAATCCCCTGAAGTGACGCACAGTCATTGAAAATGAAAAATACACTTAGAACAAATGTACAATTATTTGCCTGCTTGCAGGTGCCTGTTTGATTGGTGGTTATGTTGCAGATCAGATCATAAACAAAGCAACGAAGAGGAATGACCGAAGAATTTGTTGAAGAATCATGAGGGGTAAACATGTACGCACAACCTCATTCTTCCTCCTCCTCTGATCTTATCCTCTCATCCTCATCTTCCTCCTCCTCTAATCTCTCCCTCTCATCCTCATCTTCCTCCTCCTCTAATCTTCCCCTCTCATCCTCACTCTTCCTCCTCATCATCTTCCTCCTCCTCTAATCTTATCCTCTCATCCTCATCTTCCTCCTCCTCTAATCTTATCCTCTCATCCTCACTCATCTTCCTCATCCTCAATCATCTTCCTCCTCCTTCCTCATCCTCATCCTCCTGGCAGCCACATAACTGTAGTGTTCCGTTTGCAGAGCATCTGCTGCAACAATTAGCTTCCACTGTAATCAATTGAACTGGCTATACCAGATATGATAGCAGTGGTGAATATACTTACATACTGTGCTGAGGTCAGTGCTGTATGTGTCTGTGGGAGTTTATCCAATAGCACTAGAGGAGAGAGACTGAATCCAGATCAGCATGGCGCCTCATTTAGTCTATCTAATATCAGAATATGCTGACAGTGAGATCTGTGTTTATGATAAGAGTCAAGGAGGAGATGAAGGTGCTTGTAGACAACAGCATCATCAAGTCTGTAAATTAGTTACTAAGCTGCACCGAACACTGGGCTCCATTTGGAAGCCATCAACAACAGGGTCTGGGGTCAGATTCCTGCTCATGTATGCAGTTAACAAATCATACAGAGATCTTAATATTTCAGTGTGTTAATAGACTAAGATGTTTACTTCAGCAAACTATGCTTAACTTATAGTAACTTCTTGAATTTCCCCTGGGGATCAATCAAGTATCTATCTATCTATCTAACTTGACTAAATAACATGAACTTAATATTAAGGTTCAATGTTTTATATGTAGAAAGCTTGAAACATTAAATATTTTTCAGCTGTGATTCAATTCTAGACTTAGAGAGCATGTTACACTTCAGTTCAGGCTTAATGATTCTCTAGTGCTGATTTCCAGTAAGCTCCTTTACAGCTGTTGGACATGAGCCATCGACCTTTGATTTAGCATCAGCCATATTTGAGCCACCAGCTGAGACACTATAGACAACTACAGAAAAAAACTGTCAATGTCAGATAACGTTGACTGTTTATCCACAAGGTCAGGCTGTGGAGATATTTCTCAGTGCAGTTTAGGTCAGACAAGAAAACACAAGAAAAACATGGATATGTACATGTTTCATAATATGCCTCTTAGAAAAGGTTCCGTTATTTGATACAAATAAGGAACCCAAAATGGTTTCAAATAGAACACCTTTTATGAGTTCAATGTTCAATGTAGTTTTATGGGAACTATATAAGGTGCCTTTTTTCTTTTGTAATGGTTCTATGTGGAACAGTTTGAAGTTTGTTCCTCAGAGCCTCACCTTGCATGTTGGGCCAGATGTCTATTATTTATTGTCATTTTTGTTGTGCCTGTGCATACTCATTGCAAGCAGAGCACTGACCCACATAGTCCTTGATTTCACCTTGCATGTTGGGCCAGAAAAGGGTCTGGCGAGCTCGCCCGTAGCTCGTGACATTCAGATAGTCGGCCTGATTTATTTGTTTGCGTCTGCTCCTACGTGGCTCCAGTGAATGCGGCGCAGCAATTCAGGACGCAGCTTCTCAGGGATGATGACCTGGAGTCGGTCACTTTTGAAGAGAACTCCATGCTGCACGACAATCTCGTCCCTGAAAGCCCAATATTCTCTGATGGCGATGCACGTGTCTTATCTCTGTTCTGGCCAGCCGTCCAGAACTGCCGTTTTGAGGGTCTGAAAGTGTGCATCCGTCTCTGTGTGTTGCCTGATTTGGGCTAAGAGCTGGCTTGTGACATGCAGATAGTCAGCTTGATTTATTTGTTCGGCGTCCAAATGGTCCACACTGCTCCTGCTGTACATTGCATACAGAATAATAATAATAATAATAATAATAATACGTTTATTTTATATAGCGCCTTTCTCAAACCCAAGGTCTGTGCTGGTCTGTGCTGTGTGGAGGTGCTGGTCTGTGCTGTGTGGAGATGCTGGTCTGTGCTGGTCTGTGCTGTGTGGAGGTGCTGGTCTGTGCTGTGTGGATGTGCTGGTCTGTGCTGTGTGGAGGTCTGTGCTGTGTGGAGGTGCTGGTCTGTGCTGTGTGGAGGTCTGTGCTGTGTGGAGGTGCTGGTCTGTGCTGTGTGGAGGTCTGTGATGTGTGGAGATGCTGGTCTGTGCTGGTCTGTGCTGTGTGGAGGTGCTGGTCACACAGTTGTACCCGAAAGCACCCAAGACTTTACTACTGGATTGTACTGAGGAACTTTTAATTAACCAACTTTTTAAAGTTAATTGAATAAAATTCCCCCTCCTTTCTACTCCATGCCTATCCCATGTACTGTGGGTTGGTACTGTGTCTTTAAGGAACCAATTTCAACACTGAAGGATGGGCTTTAGTGCTGTGTGAAGTTATCTAAGCTGTAAAACCTTTTATAACAGCATCTTGCAGGAACACTAAGTTCACTCTGAAACAGGTATCAGCTAGTACAGGTGGAATATATCTTCGGTGGTCAAAAAGATCTCAAGGTGAGTGCCTTTGATTATTTTGTTGTGAAATGAAATTGGATATGGTTTAATGCCAAAATATAAGGTCTGTCAATCGTGATTTATGAATAAAAACAGATGCTCTAAACAAAAGCATAGAGAATATCGTAAAGATAGAAGTATGTACACAAAATATTACACTTAGACAACATTATGAATGGTAGCCAGGGACACAAAATAATGTTTTAAGCTGTTTGACTCAATGGTTGAATGTTGTCCTTGTGCTGATTTCCTGCTTATCCAAAGTCATGTGACCCCGTACTGGAACATGTTCCTAACAGGGAAGCTTCACCGGGCACGTAACTGAAGTGTTCAGTTTGCGTAATGGCTGCTGCAACAATTAGCTTCCACTGTTATCAATGGAACTGGCTACACCAGATGTGATAGCGGTGGTGAATATACTTTAGTAAAAAAAATGAGACCTCATAGTCTCATAAAACTATTTTACAAAGAGAGCGCTTCAGTTGTGGACCCGGTGTAGTCTGGGCCTACTGTGCTGAGGTCAGTGCTGTATGTGTGTGGTACTCCAATATTAACTAGATGTACCGCGTAGCGGTACAAAATATGACCGCCGCTCAGTCCTGCACATCCATTCCGCGAAAATAAATCATATTAATGAATTTGTCTCCATCTTCTACTCCATTCCCCACTCTTGAAACTTTTGTGTATGCTTGTTTGAAATGTGTGTTTGCACACATTCCGCACACAAAGTAGCCTACTGGCGCTGCAAAGGTGAATAGATTTGTTTCTGGGCCAAAAAATCTGTAACATTGTTATAAAACCTTTAAAATCTCTAAACAATCACAAGTAGGGCAGTTCATCACAGTCCATCCATTCCACTGGACTGATGAAAGGTACACCTGTAGGCTACATTGTATTTGGGAAAAGCAGAAGGTAGCAGCATAATGTATTTATTTATTTATTATTAAACAAAACAATCCCTGTCAGTTCCATGCAGTTTTCAACAGCTATCAAGAAGAGAGGTCATGTCATGGATTTTTGTGAATGTTTCTTCTTCTACATATGCATAAGTTTAGTCATCTAGTTCAAATGATATTCAGCTTTATTGTCAATGCACAAATGAAATACCAGTAGTCTAAAACAAAATGCCGTTTTTCCCAGTGGTGCAAAAAACTGACATGTCCAAAGGGCCTTCATGAAATGCGTTGCGAGACTGTTCATACACATTTTAACGGGCAAAGTTGAAGAGCTACTCTCCGTTATTGTTTGTGCAAATAATATGCTGATTCATGTTCCCTTGCATTTTGCAACCATGAGGTCAATGGTTAAGCTCAATCTTTTGATTTTCACCCAGCCTAGTCCATGGTAGGCGCCCGATAGAAATATTGTTTAATTTTGCGATTGAGATATCCACGCACTGGCGCCCCCCCTGCGACGTGTTCGCCCCCCGGTTTTAGAGCTATTCTAAATGCAAAAATGCATAGAGGGAGTTATGACAAAACCGTGACTGTTAACAAACTATAAGCTATATAAGGTAGGCCCTATGCTAGGCCTATTACACAACACAAATTGTCGCTAGGCTATGCTGGCGACCCAAATAAAATCTCCGTTGGAACCAATGGCTTACACCTTACAGTATCAAGCTGCCACCTCTTGGCGAAAAAGTTAATAGTTTTGCATATCAGTAGTAATACATTTCACGTAGCTGTGAATCACGGAAAGGGCGAATGAAGTGGACACTTCTAAACGGAACCCAACCCACTGTACAGTAGCTCAAGGTCTGTGGCTAAAGCAGCCATAATGAAAGCGTTATCATTGTTTGGATACTTCACACACACGTGTTTTTTTAATCGCATAGACTACAACTACCAAGCTGGAATCAAAGCACATCGACTCCCCTCTCACACCCTAAACACGCACTTCGAACAAACAAAAAGCGCCTCAGTCTCACGGAATAGCCATAGGCAAAACTGTATCTGACCCTTGTAACGTTGGTACTATCATTCATCGCAAAGAATGATTTTTGTAGCACGTGCAACAAATATGTGTAGGTACAGCCCTGCCCTGAATACATCTCAACGTGCGCTCTAAAACATCTGGTTTAAATGGAGATTGTAGATCGATCATAGACAGGTTATCTTTCAGGTAGCCTATATATTTTCCATTAAAAACCATCACGTAGCGAACGTGTTGTGGCTAACTCACTTAGCTCCTGTTAGTAGCCTAGGTTATGGTCATAAGCAAATGAGATGACAGTCGAAAGATACAATTAGTGCTGTTATCGATTTGCTTGGTAGCTTATAAAGGCATTTATGGTTTTCTACAAATACATCAATAATCAAATTGGCCTCCATCACTCAACCATGCTAACGGTAACATTATTTTACCTACGTTCTGCTATTGATAGGATTAACGTAGCCTACCTGCAGTAAAAAACAAGCATGTCCGATAAACATTCTCAGATTTATTTCGGCTTCAAGAGGAAATGGGAATTACATGTCATGCAGAAATCATCCTACCCTTAGACGTTCTCTGCGGTAAACTACTGTAGCCTACAGTCTTGTCCTTGTAGGAAGCATAGTGTCTTTCCAACCCATTTAAGATTAACTTCCAACAAAATTACGTCTCACTGCAACGATGCGCCATCTAGTGGACAAACGACTACTTATCGCCAATACTGGAAATGCAGCCATGATGATGATGATGAATATTTATTTTGGTTTTCTTTTAATCCTACTGAATTTGTAATTATGTATCGGCCGTTCTAATACCGATAGTATGTGGGTGCCTGTGTGTGTGTGTGCATGTGTATATGTGTGCACCACCATCTACAGGCCAATGAGTGTAGAGTCACTAAATGTACACATAACTTAATTTTTTAGACCCCCCCATGGATGAAATTCTACGAAACTTGGCATACCCCCAGAGAATGTCAGGTTAATCATACACATACAATTTGGTGCAGTTCTGAACGTCTTTACTGAAGAGAGGGGCGATTAAAGCAGAATGATATTGCATTTTCATTTTTTACCGGGGGGGTGCAAATCACAAATGAGTGATTATGGGCTAAGTTGATGTGGGCCCTTGAGACCAACATACCATAAAAATTTCTTCATCCTCGGTGCCACGGTTCAGGTAGTTATTGAGGAAAAACTGCATTTTTTGGGTTTCGGGGGGCCCAGCGCGGAGGGGGAGTGGCCCCCGGGGACCAAACGAAATTTTTCCGTAAAAGTCTAGTGGGGCTACATACCCACCAAATTTCATGTGCCCTGGTGTTTCGGTGCCCCGGGTATCGTTGACCAAAATTTCAGGAAGTAGATGACGGGAAAAAAAAAAAAAAAAAAAAAAAAACTTTGACAATCCCTATATGACCGCTTCGCTAGCTTCGCTAGCGGCGGTCATAATAATATCCAATAACACTAGAGAAGAGAGTAATAGTAGTCGGGGCCTAAGACTCTAAACAAGCCATATGAACAGATCTTGTTGGTAGACCAAGCATCTCATAGGACAGAGATTTGTCACATAGGACAGAGATCTGAGATTAGTCTTGTAATTATTGTGACCCTTATGGTGAAGCCAGTTGTCATAACCAAATCAGGGCTGTGCAGGTAGACCACTGTGCTGAGGTCAGTGCTGTGTGTCTTGGGCAGTTTATCCAATAACACCAGAGGAGAGAGGCTGACTCAAGACCAGCATGGTGCCTCATGTAGTAGTCTCTCGTATCAGCATATGCTCATGATAAGAGTCAAGGAGGAGATCAGGTGCTTGTAGACAACAGCATGATTAAGGGCCCGTCCCATTTCTCCCCCCTTAAAACTTCCACTTGGTTTTGATTGCCCTCAACATTAAAGCCCCCTCGACAAGGGAAGTGGAGGTGATGATCTTTCCCTATGAATTGGGACACCACTAAATGCAAATTAGCGTAGCGAACGTGCTCACCTACGTCACGCGCAGCGCCGACGTGTCTACCGGTAGTAGCCTGCTACTATTTTCATTCAGGAACATGCCCATTCCAGCGGTCGTTGTTGTGTGGGCTGTGCTGGTTTATCTACGTCTAGTTAATCAACAAAGATATTCGTGTTCATGTGAACGCCAGAACACCCACCTTAAATATTGACGAAACTACCCAGATCAGATATATAACGTTATTTGATGGGCAGACTCTCTCAAAGCACTCAGCAGATATCATGAACATCGTCAGATAGCTTCGTGAGATATTTTCTAACATTAGTGTTCAAAACTCAACAGTCCATCAGATGTGCATCCAGCTAACATATTCCAACATATTCCGAAATTTTAATATGCTTATTTGCGAAAATATATGAAATTTGGCCGGCTCGCTGAGCTCGCACGGTATCCAGGGTAATTTCATCTCCCACTTCGTTTTAAGCCTGCATCGGTCCTGGCTATGTTTTGAGGGTTGATTTTAAGGGGAAAATAGCACTTCCCCTTGCTCCCTAAAAGTAATGGGACACCCTAGCCCTACACGTGCACGCGCAAAAACGAGGGTTAGGGCAAAAATCTAGGGGTAGGGGAGGTATTGGGACGGGCCCTAAGTCTATAAATCAGTTACTAAGCTCCACTGGAACACTGTGCTCCATTTGAAAGTCATCAACAACATGGTCTGGGGTCAGATTCCTACTCATATGTATGTAGTGCTTAAATCATACAGAGATCTTAATATTGGAGTATGTCAATAATATGTTCACTTAAGCAAACTATGCTTCTGGTAAGTTGACTAAATAACATGAACTTAATGTTTATTTTGTTACAACCACCCGGCTCGTTCTGGGTGATTTTAAAATAGGGAGACCACACGTGGATAAAGAGTTAACAAAAAATATGTATTTATTGAAGTAATCATGTATGCAAAATGTGAAGTGAAGTCAGTATTAATGAGATGGTAAGAAAACAAAAGTGTGGTGTAAATCAGTGTGACCCACAGGTGGGTCGCAGGAGATTTTATTTGGGTCGCCAGCACAATTTATGTTGTGTTATAAATTAAATATTGGTGGTTGCATGCATGTTGCATGTTAGATCTGAAGTGAAATGGGTCGCGATGGTCTGTCATTTTTAAAAAGTGGGTCCCCAGAAAAAAAGTTTGGGAAACACTGGTGTAAATCATAGTAATGTGCTAAACCCAAACAAAAGACAAAGGCGACGCATGCTGCAATGGAGAGAGGGCACCCCGAACTCCAGCCAGGTAGCCTCTTATAGTGCAGGTGCCCCCAATCAGGTGATCAGCAGCACCTGTGTCTCGACTCCACCCTGCAACACAGAACGACAGAGACAGGCAGGCAGGCAGAGACCAGCAAGGTCGTAACACTCCCCCCCTAAAAGACAGAGGACCCTCGAGGAGGGTGAAATATTTGTTCAGCCAAGTACCCCCTAACCAGCGTACAAGAATTACCGCTACGCTTCAATCACGACTCCATCGTTTGAGTTTTGACAGTGATTGACAGGTGATGGTGGGTGGCATGTGACAGGTTGGGTCAAACCATCCTGGTATGGTGGGGACTCTGGGTTTTTAGGATAATGAAATTGAATAGCCTACTCAAATATATAATTAATTTTATGAACTTATATTTTCCTGAAATATTAATTAAATAATTGTTTTTAAAGTATTTTTGCATATTTTTTAAATATGTATAAAATCTCACGTACCCCCTAGAGTGCCTTCACATACCCCCAGGGGTACACGTACCCCGATTTGAGAACCACTGCTCTATAGGTTCCATAAGCGCCTGCAGAAAGTCATTCGTTTCTGACAACGCTACTCGACCAGGGTTCGACCATAGGGAAAACAGGTTCTGGGAGGGTGTTTGGCTCGGGGTCATGGTGCAAAGGACCCTAGGGTGAAATTACTCCAAACCATCGCTTTAAGGATGATCAAGCATGACAGGGCAGGGACTGAGCCTGTAATTCAGTGTGCATTGTAAGGTGCTCTATGAGAGTGAGTGTCATGGTGATGGATGGAGTTTGGTTATATGTTTATACTTATACTTATATTTACCATTTCTGCTGTAAGTGCATGTTGTGTGTGATGTCTGTATGCTACTGAATTTCCCCTTGGGGATCAATAAAGTATCTATCTATCTATCTATCTATCTGGTGATGGATGGTGCAAATAAGTAAGTCCAACAGTGTGACAGTGCAAGAATAACGATGAAAACACGTTGCATCAAACTTTGTGTCAATAATCTCATTGTATCTAACAACATCCATGCAAAAGTTTTGAATAATTCATGCTAGATCCTTGGAATTTTCAGGGATTGATGGCTGTCTGAAAATTTAATATAGGAAAATGTGGAGTAACTTGTGCCCACAATATCTTCACACCAAACCACATCAGAGTGTTCCTTTAATGAGCTAGAACTTCAATAGTCATAAAGACTAAATGGACACTGTGGCAAACTGTCTAGACCTCTCAAATACCAACTATCTGTATGTGTATGTATGTCAGGTGAACATCATGGCTGTGGACATTCTGCACCTGCTCATTACAACTCTGGATGACTTGGGGTCTGAAGACCTGAAGCGGTTCAGGACGTACCTGTCTGAGAGGATGGTGGAGGAGTTAAAGCCCATCCCCAAAGGAAAGCTGGAGGACAAGAATGCTACAGATGTTGCCTCTATGATGAAGGAGGCCTATGGGGGGAGCTCAGTGAAAATGACCCTGACCATCCTGAGGAAGATGAACCTCAACAACCTGGCAGCCAATCTAGAAGAGAGGTAGATATACCTTCTCTCTCTCTCACACACACACACACACACACAAACACACACAAACACACACAACGGTATTTCTCCTGTATGAATACACACACACGGGGCCGGAGTACTTTGCGAAACTGAATGTTGAATAAATTTAATGTGAGGAGGACCCAACACACATTTTACTGATATTTTATTTTCGACAGCTTTTGAGATCTGGTATTATTACCTTACAGTAAAATTAATTATTATTAGGCCTACTACACGTCTCCCCTGCCCACATGAGAGTTTGTCAGGGCCGTGCCACTCGTGCCACTGTCGGAGGGGCCGCTCATTTACTCCCCTAAATTATTGCAAATATAGACTTAGTTGCGACTTCCAAACAGTTCTTGTGAGTGCTACTTTATTAATATTTGGGGAACTGCGATTGAGGGGCTGTGACTGCACAGCACAGGCTCAAGTGCTGCGAGGGAGCAGAGAATGAACTTCGGAAACAATGGGATACATTGAAGCTCATGATATTCAGACCGGCTCAACATCTTAACAGTCCACTGGGAGTCCTCCCGAAGCTCGCGATTCCTTTGGGCCACGCACACACACACACACACACACACACACACACACACACACACACACACACACACACCAGTATTTCTCCAGTGTTCTCTTATGAATATAGTTGTATGTATTTAAGTGTATAATTGAAATTCATTCATAATGAATTTGAAATTGTCTTGTCATGTTTCTCCAGGTATGTTGCGGAGTCAGGAGAGATAGATGGTGAGACTTTAACACATTCTACACCTACCTGTACCTCATGTCTGAATACTTTAATACATCCTACACCTACCTGTACCTCACGTCTGAATACTTTAATACATCCTACACCTGTACCTCATGTCTGAATACTTTAACACATTCTACACCTACCTGTACCTCATGTCTGAATACTTTAACACATTCTACACCTACCTGTACCTCATATCTGAATACTTTAACACATTCTACACCTACCTGTACCTCATGTCTGAGTGCTTCTCACTGAGTGCACTTGAATGATTTCTTATGAAACTATTTTCTTTTGCTTTTTGTATGAGAGGAAACAATTGTTCAAGACTCAAAATTTGTATACATAAGGAAGATGGTTAGACTTTTGTAATGACACACTAGTGAAATATGTACCGAATAATTATGATGCAGTAGTTTATGACTAAAATATAACAATGAATCATAATTATGATAATTGTGGACATACTGTAGATTCAAGTTTTTCCATGAAACATCACTCATCATAAAATAAAATATACACCGTTTGAAAATAAGTACATACAGTAATTGTATAAGTCATGAAAAAACGTATGTGTGAATTATTCTAGTGAAGAACAGTGGATTGATTTCTTATTACGCTTCCTTTTTCCGGTAGATGCAATTCTGCAGGAAGTCAAAGCAAAACACAAAAAGTGGATGATAAAAAAGTTTGGTGAGATTTATGAGTGTATTGAAGAGGGAAAGAACAAAACACTCCTGAGTAAGATCTACACAGATCTCTACATCACAGAGGGAGAGAGTGAAGGTGTCAACACTCAGCATGAGGTTCGCAGGATTGAAACTCAGTCAAAATTCCAAAGGGCAAACAAAGACAAAATCAAATATACTGACATATTTGAGTGTTTACGGGAAGATGAGAAAATCCGAACTGTGATGACCACAGGCATTGCTGGCATCGGAAAATCTGTATGTGTGCAAAAGTTCATTCTGGACTGGGCAGAAGAAAGGGCCCATCAGGATGTTGATTTCATATTTGCACTTCCATTCCGCCAGTTAAACTTGAAACAAAAGGAGTCATACACTCTTCTCAAACTCCTCCTTGTCTTTCGTGAATTGAATGAAAAGAACATAAATCCACAGATGCTTGACAAGTTGAAGATCATGTTAGTCTTTGATGGTCTGGATGAGAGCAAACTCTCCCTGAATGTAGAACAAGAGATGCATGATCCCCTGAAGACTGCATCAGTGGATGTGTTGATAACCAACCTCATCACAGGCAATCTACTGCCTAATGCGCATATTTGGATAACCTCCCGACCAGCTGCTGTCAAACGGATCCCTCCTAAATACATAGACAGGTGGACAGAAATACAAGGATTCAATGACCAACAGAAGGATGAATACTTCAAGAAGAAGATTGAGGATCCAGAAAAAGCGGACACAGCCATCGCTCACATTAAAAGGTCAAAGAGTCTCTACATCATGTGCCACATCCCTGTCTTCTGCTGGATCTTAGCATCTGTGCTTCTGAAAATGATCAGTCAAACCAGCACCAGTGACTTGCCTCAAACACTGACTGAGGTCTATATTAGTTTCCTGCTCACTGAGACAAACAGGAAAGTCTACGAACGAGATTATAAAAAACGTCTGGAGTCCAACAAAGACGCTATTTTGAAATTATCTAAACTAGCATATGAAGAACTGCTGAAGGGTAATATCTTGTTTTATGAAGACAGTTTGAAAGAGTGTGGCATCAATGAAGAAGATATTTCATTGTACTCTGGCATGTGCTCTGAGTTTTTCAGGAGTGAGTGTGCTGTCGACCAACAACAACGTAAAGTTTATTGCTTTGTGCATCTGAGCATTCAGGAGTTTCTGGCTGCTTTGTTTGTGTTTCACTCTTTTGTGAATAAGAACACAGAAGCCCTGAGACAATTTACTTCAAAAGAATCTGTCATTACACGTCTGACAAGGTTTTTAAAGGGGGGCTCGAAAACCTCTTCCAACCTTTCCATGGCTGAGTTTTTAAGAGCTGCAATAGATAAATCCATGCAGAAGGAAGATGGACATCTGGACCTTTTCCTTCGCTTCCTCTTTGGCATATCACTGGAGTCCAACCAGAAACTCCTACAAGGCCTTCTGACACACATAGAGAGCAGCTCAGACAGTCTAAAGGAAACAGCCAAGTATATCAAAAGAATTCTGAGTGAGAACACTAAAGTCCCTGAAAGATGCATGAATCTGTTACTCTGTTTATTGGAGATGAAGGACAACACCCTGCATCAGGAGATTCAGCGCTATACGGATTCTGGAGAAGAGCTCTCACCTACCCAATGTTCAAGACTGGCCTACATGCTTCTAGTGTCTGAGGAAACACTGGATGAGTTTGACCTGACAAAGTACAAGACTACAAGAAAGGGTCGTAACAGACTGCTTGTAGTGTTGAAGGCTTGTAGAAAAGCACGGTGAGTAAGAATAGCAGCTCTGTCATGCATTTGAATCTGAATTATAATAAACTACAGAGCAACAAAATAGCTACTTAATACTGGTGTTGTAATATATTGTTAAATTGAGATAATTAGCAATAATTAATCTGCCACGTGTGTTATGTTACTGCAGATTGGTTGGTTGTGATCTCAAAGAGGAGTCATTTGAGGTCCTAACATCTGCTCTTCAGTCAGAAAACTCCCTGTTGAAAGAGCTGGACCTGAGTTCTAATCCTCTGAGGGATTCTGGAGTGAGGCTGTTGTCTGTTGGGCTGAAGCATACTAACTGCAGGCTGGAAACACTGAGGTTAGTGATGTGGTTACAATACCTTGAGGTCAACAAAATATACTGGTGTTGTATTGAGGGGTATAGTGGTAATGTAATATCTAGTTATGGCTCCCACATACAGTTACGTGCGTTCCAGTGCTGGAGACGCATCCAGTTCACTTTACATGGGCTTACGTCATCCGCGTTGCCGAACTGAATTGTGGGTCCGTTGCATCGCGTTGCTCCCGTCACTCGCGTTGAGAAGTTCAACTTTTGCTGCACCGACGGACATCAACAGACGGCACCAGCCAATCAAATTACGGTTATACCTTGTACCGTCGGGAACACCAACTGGCATGCGTTGACGGAACACAACTGTGTGTGGAAGCCGTTACCCTGACTTACCTTTTATATCTCTGATGTGTGAGACACTCACTGCATGTAGTTGTACCCAACAACTACTGTGCAAATATTTAAGCTAGTATCTACTTTTGAATTTGCTTACTATTTTTGAGATATGGAGGCTTAAAAACAGGGTCATTAGTCTAATAAAATTTTGTTGTTTTTAAATGCCAAAGTTCCTTGGGTCATTACTTTTGAACAATTCATGCTACATGATTTAAATTTTCAGAAATATGGCATGACTGTAGATGTGTTAGATGATGGATGATATGTCCCAGACTTGAATATTGGTCAAGTTATGGTTTGCTGAATATTAAATAAAAAAATAAAAACTTTTGACCATCTTCAAGCCAAACCACATCAGATCTTTTACATTTCTATATATAAAATACGTATTGTAGTGAATTATTAACAGGTAGAAATATGTCAAAATGTATGATTTACGACACATTAAAAATGACAAAAATAATTTCCCATCTACACTACCACAAATTTCCATTCCACTACTGTAACATTGTGTATATTATTGTTAATATTGTGGTAAAGACTCGATGCTCTTAAAATGACAATGCACCATTTATAAGTCAAACAGCATTTCTTCAGAAATTAATGTTTAAAACACACAGTAATGATCTGGATGAATTATTAGGCCTTTTATTTTACTTTAGGTGTTTGAGTTCAGTGCCGGCGCTCCGCACACGCATATCACGCACTGCGTGTAGGGCACCAAGTGCCTGGGGGGGGCACCAAAAAATCTGGGTCGTGAAAAATCACCACAATAGGCTACTAGTATTAATAACAAATAAAATATGTCTAAAGCATGTTAATATGCAAAAGCAATACAAAAGTAATATAGGCCTAGACCAAATTAGTCGAGAAAAAGGTGAATCTCCTGTGCAGCCCTCTCTCCAGTCTCCCTCTGGTGCCCCCCTCCCCCACCTCCCAGTGGTCTGTTCGATTATTCCTCAATCCCAAATTTGGCAGACAGTAGACATCGCCTTGAAAAGGTAATAAGAGTCGGGGGGAAAAAAGGAAAAAGAAGAGACAGCGGGATGATGCTCGCGCTTCACTTGCAGTTAAGACAATGTTTTAAATAAATAAAAAAAAAGTTTTGTAGCCCTTGCGTGTATGCATGTCTATGCTTATGCCAAGTAATACTACTACCGTCAATACACTTTGTAACGTAAGCTCCTACTAGCCATGTTCATGTTCAAGTGTTAGGCCTACATTGCAAATTATTTGATGCTGGCTAGCTAGTTATTTTACGTTGTGGATATGGATATGGATTATGGGTTATTGAATGCAATTGAACACTTTCCTTTAACGTTAGCAATCGGTGCATAAGACTAGCAATCCTTCATCAGGTTGCTAGCTAGCAATGCTATTTCTGATTATGCTTAACCTGACTCCGCCAGATGGATTTGCTCCACATATCCATCTGGGAACTTTTCATTGAAGAACTTTTGGGAAGGGGCGGAAATACTGGATAGCTGATTGGATAAACCATCTGTCTATCACCACCTTTGTTGGTCATCGACGGGCCAAATCAACCAATTAGATGAACAAAGTGTTCTTCTAATGCCTTCGTTTAACATACAATTAAGTTAGGGAACGTGACTAACGTTAAGATGTTTTAACTTACCATTTGTATGTGACATGAACCTAATCAACGACAATTCCCATCAAGTTTTCACGGTAGGCCCTACACTTCTGAAGAAAGTATATTCCTCCATTATGAACTGGAATCAGCAGTGGAGGATGTCTGTGTCGTTCATTCCTCCCAGCTGCATGGCTGAGACTCATAGCTTCACAGCTTACCCAGGAATACTTTCTAATTTGAATAAAACTTGCGCGATAGCTATGCTCATCTCTGTGGATGCCGTCATGTTGTTCGTTGCGTCACACCTCAACCCGCCTCAAAGCCAACGCTGATTGGACGTTCTGGTGAACTGCTCCAAATTCTCTTTAACGGAAAGTATCCAGACTGATCTGCGAGTGAAACCCTGAAGCTCGCGAGATCAGGATGGTCTCACGAGGCTAATTTCTTTAAGCCATCAGAGATATAGTCAGGTAACGTTAGCCTATTAGCCTAGTTTGCTTTGCATTTCAGGATGCTTTTTTGGCGTTTTGATCTGTAGCCCCCCCGCTGGACTGCACCCCCCGAAAGGAAGGTAGGGCAGACACAGTTTTCTGTGAATATCTCGAGAACCGTAAGGTTTAGGAGGACCATTTTTTTTGTATGTTGATCTCAAGGGGCCATGTCAACCTATTCCATAACCACTCATTTCATGTATAGCACCACCTAGTTAAACACAAAAAAGTAAAAATGAGGTGATGTAATCGCAGGTATCTGTGACCTAACATAGTCAAAACTGCACGAATGCACGCCAAGTTTCGTGGAATTCTGTTCATGGGGGGCCACACAATAAATTAATTTATGTTACTATACACCAACTGGCCTGTAGGTGGCCGGAGACAGTTTTCTGTGAATATCTCGAGAACCGTAGGGCAAAGGAGGTCCACCTTTTTTTTGTATGTTTGCCTCCAGGGGTCATGTTAACCCATTCCATGTGCACACATGTGCATAAACAGATACACACGCACACACATACATTCACAGTAATCATACGTATGACACATACTCACACAGTAGACATATGTACGCATGCATGCACATGCACAAACACACGCAGGCAAACACACAAGCACACACACACAATTCAAGAATTTCTCAGAATTATGAACAGGCAAGATGGGGGTGGGGTTGTATAAAATGAATTTTACATGTGAAATCTATGAACTAATCATGTTTTGGTACTTGTTGTCTAGCAGATACCAGTGAGAATTGAGTGTGGATAATGCAATTTAGTGAGACAGTTAGAATCATATAGGCCTTTCAGCGTGATTTATTTTTGTGGAAAAACTGTGTGCAACTGTGTGCTGGACTGGGCGGCGGTCATATTTTGTACCGCTCTATGTGTGCAACTTTACCAAACAGTATAGAAGTAAACCCCCTCTCCTTGCCCCACTCTCTCTCGCTCTCCCTCCCTCTCACTCTCCCTCCCTCTCACTCTCCTGCTCAATGAACACGCGCGACTTAAATAAAACATTCACAATCGTGAAAGCAAGGACGCATACGACTAGCTAAATTAAATCCGCTTAGCATCATTAGCATGCTGCACATATTTGTTTAAAACTCTTGCATTGAAGTTGACTGATCATCTCAATACCAACGTTTCCCAAAAGGGCCTGTCCCAAGAAGAACAAGTATTACCTTGAAACTTAAACACACATGGGGAAACTGAACAGTCCAATCAGTAGACTATGATAGGCTAAGTTAGCCAACTATGCTACTTTGTTTACAATATTTCCAGGCTTCAACCAGACAGCTGAATTAAAGAGGTAGAGTTGTAATAAAAAATAGTAGGCCTAGGCTATAGGCTAATCTGCATAAAGTGTGCTGTCATAAATATCAGTCATTCAGAAAAATATTTTTATATCAGGATATAAAATAATAGATATTACATTAATACACAGGATTAGATGTTAAAATCCCTTGTGCCAAAATCCAAGGTAAAAACACATTCAGAAGCCCCTGCTCAAGTTTAACTTTAAAAAGCACACTACCCACAAATCCGCCAACAAATGGTCACAAGCACAATACAAATGGCCTATCCAACAACAGTAGCCTATATAGTATGCGGCATGTCATTGGGGTTATCAAGTGGGCACCCTCATTCACCGATGTTTCGTTAAGTTAGGCCCACGACACCTCATGAAGGCTTAACAGTGAAACCAGCGTCCTGGAGACACTCCCCTCCATGCTGCCACCATATTACCACATTGAAATATCCAATACCCAAAATACTCTTAACCAGCCCAGGCATGGTCAAGGTTGGCTAGGTTGGTCCGTCCCGTTGATGTGGACTGAACCATAACCATAAAAAACCTTGGCCAACCAACCATCACCCTAGGCACAGCCCATCACAAACACAAAACAAATTAGCCAGTTAGCTTAGCCCGTTAGCTTAGGCCCCATCCCAAACACAAAACAAATTAGCCAGCAGTTAGCAGTTAGCTTACGCCCCATGCTGCCCCATATTACCACAACAAGCATCCAAATACCCTTAACCAACCTAGGCATGGTCTAAGTTGGCTAGGTCGGTCCGTCCCGTTGATGTGGACTGAACCATAAACCATAAAGAACCTTAGCCAAGTACCATCAACCTAGGCACAGTCCATGACAAACACAAAACAAATGAGCCAGTTAGCTTACCTTAGCTTGCGCCCCAGGAAGGGTAACTTCTCCTTACCCACGACCAAAGCAAATGAGCCAGTTAGCTTACCTTAGCTTGCGCCCCAGGAAGGGTAACTTCTCCTTACCCACAACCATTCGCTTGCCCGTTCTGCTGCTAAAGACATGTTACTAACCACCTGCCTTAGACTTCGACCACAAATGCCCAATTCAGACAGCAAGCCAATAGCAGATCTGGCCACAAACCCACGTGCACCTATTTCAATAGGCCTTAATCGTGCACTCCAACCTCGCTTAGCTGCCTCCTCTGCTATTTCAGTATATTTAGCTCTCTTCAGCTCTTTGGCCACTTCCACTCTGTCTTCCCAAGGAACAGTGAGTTCAATGAAGTAAACTATCTTCTCTGAATCCGACCATAGAATAACGTCGGGACGTAGCTTAGTACTCACTATATGTGGAGGTACCGCCATCTGCTGGCCAAGATCAACCTTCATTTCCCAGCCCGCCCCATTTTTCAACTGGCCGGTTTTACACCTGGCCTTTGCAGAACAAGGTTTATCCCCCTGACGTACAAAGTTAATTTGCCTTACCCCTTTACTAGCTGCTAATGAATTGACTTCTCTTCTTTTATCCTCTATTGCCGCTGCCACACATTTCAATACCTGGTTATGACGCCACGTATACCGCCCCTGGGTGAGACTTATCTTGCATCCTGATAGGATATGGTGGAGACTGCCCACACACGAGCAAAGTATGCATTTATCATCCTCACCAAACCATTGACTTAAATTCTTGGGAGATGGGAGCACATCATATGTAGCACCTAACATAAATCTGATCTTACCAGCTTCCATGCCCCATAAATCTTTCCATTTAATCCGTCTTTTTTCCACCCCTTCCCAGTTCACCCACTGCCCTTGTTTTGCCTGCGACACTGCCTTAGTACATCTTACAGCCTCCTCCTGTCTATGCATTTCCTCCACTACCATTTTCCTCTTTTCTCCTGCAGAAGCCTTACTCCACAAGGGTTTACTTGCACCCACCCCTAGACCCCCCCGCCCGTGCTGCACATGGCCCATTATATCTCTATGCTTCAATGCTGATTGAGCTTGCTTAACTGCCTGCTCTGGGTTCCACTTCCTCCCTGCATTAACTGTGGGTGCAACTTTCCTCACCACTGGGTCCTTGGACTGAGTAAGAGTCAATTCCAATCTAGCCTTAGCACACTTAAATTCCTCTGTCAGACTAGATATTGGCAACTCTACAATACCCTTCCCATACAAGGCTACACTGCTTAAGCAGCGTGGGACTCCGAGCCATTTTCTGACAAAGGAGTTGATTTTTTCCAACCTCTCTACCTTTGACAGAGGAACTTCATAAACTGTCAATGGCCACATTAGCCGAGGCAACAAACCAAACTGCAAACACCACAGCTTGAGCTTACCTGGCAGCCCCGACTTGTCAATTTTTGCAATACCTTGCCTAGTGACCTGTCTCAAGTCTTCAACCTGTGATTTATCACTAAGGCTTGCATCATACCACCTTCCCAGACTCTTCACTGGTTTCTCCAGAACTGTGGGAATCACCTCCTTATGTATAGCAAACTTCTTATCTGTTACCTTCCCTTTAATAATTGAGAGACTCCTAGACTTACTTGGTTTCACCTTCATTCTGGCCCATTGCAGATTACTATTTAACTTACCCAGCAACCTGTTGGTGCATGGAACGGTTGTCGTCAAGGTTGTCATATCGTCCATGAAAGCCCGAATCGGGGGGAGGCGTGGCCCTCCCTGCAACTTCTCCCCGCCCACTACCCATTTTGAGGCCCTAATGATGACCTCCATTGCCATTGTAAAAGCAAGTGGGGAGATGGTACATCCGGCCATGATTCCTATCTCAAGTTGTTGCCAACCTGTGGTGTAATCAGCTGTAGTAAAACATAATTGAATATCCAGAAAGTATGCTTTTACTAGGCTTTTAATGCTACCTGGGATTCTGAAATAATCAAAGGCCTCCCACAACAGACTATCCGGCACAGACCCAAAAGCATTACCAAATCCAAGAACACAACGTGCAGGTCTCTCTTCTCACGCTTTGCTAATTGAATTTGGTGCCAAATCATGCTGGTATGCTCTAAGCACCCGGAGAAGCCAGGAATTCCAGCTTTTTGCACCGTGGTATCAATTAGTTTATTCCTTTCAAGGTAATTTGTCAGTCTCCGTGCCACCACACTGAAGAAAACCTTCCCTTCAACATTCAGTAGACTAATTGGCCTAAATTGATTAATCTCCACTGCGTCTTTTTCTTTGGGAATAAATATTCCCCCAGCCCTCCGCCAAGCCTTGGGAATACTCTGCTTTTTCCAAACTATCTTCATTAATTGCCATAAAAATCTTAAAACATCTGGTGCACTCTTATACAACCGGTAGGGCACTCCATTAGGTCCCGGGGCTGAAGAGGCCCTTGCACGTTTTATTACTTCTTGCACCTCTTTCCACCTTGGTGGACTATCGTCGCATTGGCTACTTAATTCACCAATAGGTGGGATATCAGCAGGAAGTACCATCTCCCTGAACCTCTCCCTATCTTTGTGCACTCCCTCTAAATACTCCTCAAGCTTCTACTTAGGTTCCAAAAGACTACCACTCTTCTGCATTACGAATAAAGACTTAACAAACTTAAATGGGTCTTTATAGAATGCTAGTCGGGCTCGTGATTTCTTCTTCCTATTTTTCCTAATATTTTCAGCTCTTCTTAGCACTACCAACCGCTCCCTCACATCTGCCTGTAGACAGTCAATACCTTCCTTCTCATCATCTGTAGCTTTTCTCCACTGCTTCTTAAGCTGCCTCCTCTCCTTGATAAGTTTATCTATCTCCTGCTGGCGCCTAGATTTAACTACCTCATGTTGCCGTTTTGTCCTTCTCTCAATAGTCCCAAATCTTTCCTTACCATAGCTATAAATAATGTCTCCCATTTTCTCTAATTTGCTTTCAGCCGTCCCCTTGAGCTGACCCAGGATACTGACCAAATCACTATTAACATCTTCCCACATTCTACATTCTGCTGCGCCTGGCCATCTAACCCCAGGCCTATGACCATTAATCTTCTCCCTCCTTGGCTGACTGGCCTCTCTCTCTGCCTCAGTGCTAGAACTTACCTCAACAAAAGGGGTACTGATGTCCTGCGAACTGTGGGTTTCTTCCTGTCGCTGAACTTCAACCGACTGACTTGATGCACTTCTTAAGAAATAGCTATCAATGCGGGGACCCTGTGTTCCCTCTACCAAGCACTTCTTTTTCCCTTGATGAATTTTCAGGCCCTTTAGACTTGTAACCTTCTGCCAACCACACACACACATCTGCAGCTTTTTCTCAGTTTTCTCTGAACTAGTGGCTTCCACAAACATGTTTTCCTTACTCGTAATCAAATTCGTTCCAGGGTCAGTAACCATGTCTATCACAAGTGAGTCATCTTCCGCCCCTGCTCTCGCTGACTCTAGGGGTATTTTTTCATTATGTCGTACTGTAGCTTAGTAGGGTGCAGCCCATAGCTTAGTGAAGCCTGGGCTACTGCCACAATGAGCTGCTAACCCATTGTAGCCCCGGCGGGGTCTATTCCCTCCTGTCAGCCGTCTTTCCGTGCTGTCACAAGGTCTTTCCCTTGTTGCCAGCTGCCCTATTCACAGCAGTCACTAGCCTACGCTAGCTTCAGCATTACATTAATACACAGGATTAGATGTTAAAATCCCTTGTGCCAAAATCCAAGGTAAAAACACATTCAGAAGCCCCTGCTCAAGTTTAACTTTAAAAAGCACACTACCCTAGCCTGGGTTTTCCCATGCTGCCTTGCGCGCGCGATTCAATTCGCGCTGCAAGGCAGCCTGGAAACCATGGAGCAAATTTTCGCCTGAGATAGGGGACCAATCACAGAGCGGGGAGGGTGCAGCAAGACGATGACGTCGAATATGCGACACACCGAAGCAGTTTGTTTACATCCAACATGGCAGCCGAAGCGAAGGTACCTTTCGACGCAGCCTTAGATAGTGTTTTAAGTAGCTTGGAACACAAGTTTACTTTGAAAGAAGAGCAACTTTTGGCGTTGAAACATTTCGTGACCAAGAAGGATGTTTTTGCCCTGCTACCAACAGGCTTTTAGCCTGGCTAGCGTCACGTCATTTAGTACAATTGAAACGATTGGCTATGAACTAGGAACAGGCGCATTTGACAGACATTCGTAGCGCCCAATAAACGGCTCTGGGGATTTGTAAAGCACGCCTCAAATACGAGGAAATGAGCATGTGGTTTCCAGACCCCGTCTCATTTGAGATGAGGGTATGACGTTAGCCAGGCTAACACTACCCACAAATCCGCCAACAAATGGTCACAAGCACAATACAAATGGCCTATCCAACAGCAGTAGCCTATATAGTATGCGGCATGTCATTGGGGTTATCAAGTGGGCACCCTCATTCACCGATGTTTCGTTAAGTTAGGCCCACGACACCTCATGAAGGCTTAACAGTGAAACCAGCATCCTGGAGACACTCCCCTCCATGCTGCCACCATATTACCACATTGAAATATCCAATACCCAAAATACTCTTAACCAGCCCAGGCATGGTCAATTATGGTATATTATATTGTAATTCTCTGGTGTTGTAATCTAAAGGAGGCTATTAAAATGTTATTTAATAAAATGTCCAGAAAAAAAAAAAAAATAAATCGAGATTCGTATCGAACCGTGGGTCAAAAATCGTGATACAAACCGAATCGTAAGGTTGGTGTATCATTACAGCCCTAACAATAACAATAATTTTGTTTTTGTTTCGGGCACCATAGGGCAACTCACTTAGGGCACCACAGCAGTGGCTCCAGATTTCTCAACCGTGATTATCATGCGCAAGGATTAAAGTTCTCCGTCATAGGACGGATTTCCGTCAATTTGATTTTAGAAATGTCATATTTGAGATCGATGCAGATCCGATGAGAAAAAAAATAGGAGGGGGGGGGGACTGTCACCTTTGCTTTTCCTTTTTTAAGGCAACTACAAATATTAGGTAAATGTTTAAAGACCTAATAGTGTTCTTGAGAACTTTCTGTGTCTCAATCCGTGACCGCTCAAGTCCTATACGGCCTACGTCAGCCATGAGTTTCGCTTTGTATGTTGTAGCTACACACTTGTCTCGGGCGTTTGCTTAAAAAAAAGAACACGTATGGAGGACTATAACGGTCTAAAAGTTGGATTATAGTGACACAATCGAGACAGCTGATGAGGTTGGCCAATCCGTTTAACTTTTTTGGATATGATATTGTGAGCTCTATGTGCGAATTCGGAGGCTGTGTTCTTTCCGTGCATCAATGTAGACACTTACTATCGCGAACTCTTGTCAGGGGAGGTCATTCATTTTGGGTGTCACCTATGACTTGAACAGATAGCCTGCTATGCCACCCGATGTAGGCTACTATTATTGTTACAGTTTTTAATCAATGCAACTAACATTATGTGTAAAGCGACGCAATATAAACCGTAGCCTATGCAATTTATTATCCCGTCTGTTATGACATACAACAATGTTTTTCACAATTTGCGACGGAAGGTTTTGACTGAGCGTGTCGAGTAAGGGGGTCAGTCGTGTTTGTGACGCACAGACAGCCTTGTAGCCTATTTTGCTTAGGCCTCACTTTTAACGACAATAGGTTGTGAGTGTATGTTGACAAAAAATAACCATACAATTAAAATAGTCAACTTAAAACTTTGCTTTAAAATATTATTAATTTATAGCACAAAACCATAACCAGTGGGCCTACCAGAACCTCGCATATTAGCGTCATGATTTGTGTGCGTCTATTTGGCAAGGCCACTAGCTGTCATGGATGCGTTGTTGCTAAAGGAAGGCAGGTGTCAAAAGTAAAAAAATAAATGCAGATGGGCAGCTGTAGGAAACGGGGGAGAACTAACAAGCCATGGTGTAAAGAAATTAAAGTGCCAGGAGTTTGCTTTTGCGCGGTTCGCTGCAAGAAAATTGTTTATGGATGCAATAGGAAAACGTTTTAGCACGCCACCAATCAGAAGACCGCCATAAGGTTAACGTTCGTGCACTTCAGGACATCTTCCCTACCTGGTGCAACTAGCCACCACGACAGAGGTAGGCTACGTTTATCTATGGCTGACCGTTTTTACGTTTAGAAAGTAGGCTACGCATGTTATTTCATAGCGCAACACAACCTGTCCTTAACCATATCGCAACCTCTTGTCAACCTTATACAATCTGTTGCTGAAAACAAAAGCGCCGTCTCCAGATTGTCGTTACAAATGCGCAGACCTCCTGCATGAACCCACACAGTATTGCTGCTCATTGGAAAACTGAGTTGTCTGTAAAACTCAAAATTACCATGTTATCATTAAATGCGGATGAGGCAACAAATGGAAATATGAACAATATCTAGAATGTTCTGATTTGTTACTTTGATGAGGAAATGGGAAGTCTTGCAAACTTGATTTTATAGATTTTACTTGGTGTTGAATTGCATATTAACAAGAAAAAAATCTCCCCTTTAAACACTTTTGGCCTGAAGTAATTAAATAAGAGTGTGTTAAAGCCTTTCTACAATATTGCTGCAGTAGAAAAGAACAGCAATGGCTAATCAGCAATGGTCAGGGATGGTACTAAAATATATTTTTGTTCATCAGGAAAACTCAATCTCAATCAAGAACACTCTCAATTCGCCTTTTTCACATGGCGGCCATTGGCGGCTAAAACGAGTTTACAGGGTACACAAACCATAGGATTGTTATGTTCTATGCATTCACCTGTAGGTGGCATTAATTATATAGTAAGTGTACCCTGTAGCCTCGTTTTGGTTTAAACAATGGCCGCTGTGTGAATAAGGCGAATACTCCCTTTACTTTGCTGTTTGCATCTTTTTGTACATTAAAAACCAATAGGTCGCGACCGCAAAAGGGGTGCTATCTCTATAGGTAGATATGAACAACGTATGACTTATGGCCTGAAAAAAGTTCAGTCAAACGATTTTTTTTCACTTTAATCCCTGCATGCGTTTGAAAATGCTCCCTTCTTTTCCGCTATGTAGCCAAGATGGCGTCTGTAGAGGGCAAAAACTGTCTAACGTTCCACACTCAGCCGGTATGAGTGCACCATCCAGGGACTAGCAGGGCACTTCATGTCGTCAGAATTTTTAAATTAAGTATTGTAAGTGCAGAAGTATGCCATCTGAGACACAGCCTATGTCTTATATTTGCTGTGGTTAAATTACTTTAGGGTCACCACACCAACTCCTACAGATGGAGGTATCAGCACCTGTTTTTTATTTGTGAACTTGAAAGGACATGTGTAACATTTTGTAGAATTATACAGAAGACTTCAGCTTCTGCCTATCCGACTGTAATGCCCACTGCATACTGCAGACCTAAAAATGGTGATATCCTTTTTTACATTTAGTATCCAAACATCTTGCATAGTATTTTGTCATATAATATTGTCAAACTCTTTTGCAGACTTTCTGATTGTAAGATCACACATAATTCCTGTGAGATTGTGGCTTCAGTTCTGCAGTCAACAAACTGCCTGATAGAGCTGGACTTGGGTGAAAATGACCTGGGGGATTCTGAAGTTTTCCTTCTCTCTAAGGGACTATCTAATCCTCACTGCAAACTGCAGACATTAAGGTTGGTGCAGGCCATGCATTTCCGGATATCATTTTGTATTTGTTTGTGTACTTCATTTTTGTTGTTAATAATATAAGTATATTTACTGTTTTGATTCCGTGAGGGAAATTTGGTCTCTGCATTTATCCCAATCCGTGAATTAGTGAAACACACTCAGCACACAGTGAACACACAGTGAGGTGAAGCACACGCTAATCCCGACACAGTGAGCTGCCTGCTACATCGGCGCTCGGGGAGCTGTGAGGGGTTAGGTACCTTGCTCAAGGGCACTTCAGCCGTGCCTACTGGTCAGGGTTCGAACCGGGAACCCTCCGGTTGCAAGTCCGAAGCCCTAACCAGTAGGCCACAGCTGCCCCTACTGTATGTGTGATATCATGAAAGGTTTTTCTTTGAAGCAGGCAGGATGTAGTGCAGACAACAGCCAAAACCGAGCAAACAGAAGTTTTATGTCAGAGCAGTGGCCTTGCCCCTAAAATTATGAAATTCCAAGCCTGGTGTGCACAGTGGCTTGTTTATGTTGGTGCACACTCTCATCACCCCTATGAAGAAGTTTAGCATACAATGGTAATCTCTCTGAATGTCAGTTGAAAGCTGCACAACTCCATGCTACTGTTTAATGTCTCTGAATCATGTTAGAAATATTGGTCCTTGAGTGTAGTAGATATTTGCACTGGGTGTAATGGAACACTGTGTTTTACCACTGTCATTGTAACATTGCAACATTTTCTGTAATGATGTGTAATAAGGAAGAACTCCTTGCATTTGACTAATCTAATAGTGACAGAAGATGTCAACTCACGAGTGCACAAAATCCAAATCTAGTTCGTAAATTTCCTCTTGTGGCTCTGCAATTGGTCTGCATGATGTATTTCAGAACTCTAGACACATTTTAAAGTCACACTTTTGGTAAAGCTTCATTAATGGCACCCGAAGATATCTCATTAGATACCTGAATTTTCCATTTTCTTGAAATTTGACCTTCAGGCTTTCTTTAGAAACACTTTAAAAGCCTCTGAAATGTATCTTAAATAGTTCCAATGATGAAGGAAATACTTTTGCCTCGCCCTGTCTCCTTTTAAAACAACACAACATTAGTAAAGAAATTGTCGAAAGTGGCTATAATTGAAAGTGATACCTTTTTTATTTAGTAACCACACACCTTGCATAGTATTTTGTCATATAATGTATAACTATTTTGCAGACTTGCTGATTGTAAGATCACACATAATTCCTGTGAGATTGTGGCGTCAGTTCTGCAGTCAACAAACTCCCTCATAAAGCTGGACTTGGGTGAAAATGGCCTGGGGGATTCTGGAGTTAAGCTTCTGTTGAAGGGACTATCTAGTCCTCACTGCAAACTGCAGACATTAAGGTTGGTGCAGGCCTTCCATCTCCTGATATTATTTTGTATTTGTTTGTGTACTTCATTTTTGTTGTTAATAATATGTGTGATACCATGAGAGATTTTTCTTTGAAGCAGGCAGGATTTAGGGCAGACAAAAGCCAAAATGTGAAGCCGAGCAACCATAAGTTTTATTTCAGTCCAGTCTTTAAGTAATAGTCCAACACAAAACATTCAATCTAAGTCATAAGATTTCCGGGTAGCAAACTAAATATAACTTCACAAAGTCCAGAAAATTAGGATTTATAAAGTCTGTCTCCCTCTACAAACATCTGTGTTCCACTGTATTCCTCTGGGCTCTTCCATGCGCTCTCTGTTCTCTGCTCCCTTTGTTCTCCGTCCAGTGGCGGCTCCTGAAAAAATTCTCAAGGGGTGCAATTTTTCTGATAACGATTAAGGTGGCCCATTCAATGGGTATGTGAAGCAAGACAATATCAATTTGTTGCTATATGATTAAGTCATACAGTGATGCCTCTTGTGTCCACTAGATGACAACACACAACAGAAAGAATACCCCTCTAGCTACATAAGTTACAGGTGGAAAGTGTTGGATTCCCTGGTTGTTGCGTTGTGTTTTAGTTCTAATGCCTGCATTGAAGATGGTCAATAAAGCTTGACGGCTGGATCAGGATCGGCGATTAGATGATGATTTATTGTATTTGGTAAAACAATGTCTATCAGTAGTGGTTATTAGAAGCGGGCTACTTGAGCCTTCCAACAGAAGATGCTCCTCGAGTCGCTTCCTTGATCCATCTCAGAGTCAAAACCTAAGACAAAGCCTGTTATATAAAACATACAAACATAAATCATGTCAATGTGGCAGGTGCCAACCAGTGTATAAAACCGGCTCTGACCAGACGGAAATACTAGCCCGAACAGAGCAACACGCTATCTCCTTCGGCCCATGTTATAACTGATGTTCCTCGGATGTTCCTAAACACAGGGCCGTATGACCTTCTTGATGGTAAATAGACACAGGCCTAAGACAAAGTTATGTACAATGGTATGAACCTCAACCCGTTGTA
This sequence comes from Alosa pseudoharengus, assembly GCF_046254945.1. NCBI lineage: Eukaryota > Metazoa > Chordata > Actinopteri > Clupeiformes > Clupeidae > Alosa > Alosa pseudoharengus. Next base: position 1,621,546 of record NW_027468564.1, on the reverse strand, counting down.
TACTACACACAGAACTAACATATGAACACCCCAGATTTCTACAAAAGCTATGTAAGAAATGTTCCTTTCTTATGTAAGAAAAAATGACATGGCTCTAGCCTGGCGGGCCATCCTATATTATTGAAATGTATAGTCTGGAATCGACCCATTCACCTCGCTTAATCCAAGGGGCGGGCAGAGAATTGTCTTTCAAACTGCCTAGGCATGCAATAGGCCAGCGCTACGACCAATCAGAACAAAGAGCAGGATGACGTTAGCCCGGTCGGCAAAACGGCAAATACATCCTTCTTTGAAAGGAATGACTTAAGTGCATTGTGTTGCTCAACTTTCAAAGAAAAGCACAAGTCCAACTCCTCCAAAGTTGACGCCAACGCTGATTCAAACAACCGCTCTTCGTTCGCCATAGCCACCTTCCTTGTTGTTCACCGTCGCAGGACTGTCGTCATCCTGTTAAGCCCGCCTTAAGATTCTCTAACAAAATAGAGCGCTGTGATTGGATGATGTCCACGGCGTCAGCCAATAGAAATCCCTATGGTTTACCACTAGACGTACAGGCTGAGCAAATTAATTTGCCGCCGCTAGGGTGCGTCTAGATTTCTAGGCTAACATGGCTCCACAATGAATTATTCCACTTATTCATTACTTACATTCATCCAATGTTGTGTGATGTAAAATTGCTAAACAGGACACATTTTTAAAAATATATATATGTTGTTACCAGAGGTATTTATTGACTGATCTTGAAAGTATTGGCTTAAGCAAAATAAGTTATCACAGTGGTATGTAGAAAAACAAATAATCCAGGGTGTTATTTCACATTCCTGCACTATGTTCCAACACTATAACAATCTGCATTTCCATAAACAAATGACATATGTAATGGTATTTGGTATTTGTACAGATTGCAGGATCAGCAAGAGCTTTTACCACCTTTACAACATTTCAAAGGTAGTACAGCCTAATAATCTTTTGGAGTAAAGGGAAGTGCACACTTTAACCAATAAATAGCAACAGCATGGCAATAACAAGTAGACATTGTTGAGAGGAGTGGATCTTTACAACTACAATTTAGATTAGATTAGATTAGATTAGATAGTCTTTATTGTCATTGCCACTTTTTACAAAGGTACAACGAGATTGAAAGTGCTGTCAACTCATGAGGTATACATAAGAACAATAAATAGTTTAAAAATATACATATATAAGAATATAAAAAGAATATAAACATATATTGCACTGGTTATGACCAGGAATGGTTCTGTACAGATTTCACTAGGTAAAGACTACATCATTATGGGTCATTCCACGTCAGTTCAACCAGGGCCCACACACTTAGGTCTCAAAAAATTCTGAAAAAATTACCAGGTGTACCTATGTTACCCACACTGTAAAATTACTCTTATGTAAGATCTGAATGGAATGACCCTTATGTAAGGGATACTGGCTGTGGAGGTGTCCTGTTATACGGAATTAACGGACGAGGGCGAGGGGCAAAGAACTCCCCGACGCGCAGTTCGGCACCTCCGCCCGAGTTCATTAATTCTGTATAACTGGACACACCTCGAAGGCCGTTATCCCGCTTATCTCCCGGTTGCCACTGTAAAGCAAAGGAAACACACGGTTCCATTTAAAAAGTTGTACAACTTTCGTTGGCCCTATAACAGGGATAGCATGGACAGTTAGTTGATTCCATTGTTGCGAAGCCTGCCTCCAGGCTCAACCGTCGTCCTACTATCGTTGTTATAGTTACCATTCATAAGCATTGATATGGAACAGCGATTCAATTTTTTTTTACCAGATCTACTTCATAGGTGTCCGTTATTCAGAATTAAAAGCCACCCCGCCAGTCAATCAGAAAAGAGTATTTCTTCTCTCCGGTTGAAAAACTGGTGATAAAAAGTTGTACAGATTACACTGGTAAAAACATACTCCACAATAGAAATTGCTCAATGGGTTAAGGGCCAAGAACAGACTATTTCAAATTTGAAGAGTTAAGGGCCATGAACAGACTATTTCAAATTTGAAGAGTTAAGGGCCATGATTGCCTTCGGATATAAACTATTTTTTAGACGGTTTGTCCTGGTTTTCATTCTGTATCTCCTGCCTGATGGCAAGAGCTGAAAGTGACAATGACCTGGGTGTGAAAGGTCCTTTGAAATGTCTGTTGCCTTCTTGCGGCAGCTGGAGGTGTAGATCTCTTCCAGCGTGGGGAGGGGGCAGCCTATTGTCTTCTCTGCTGCCCTGACGACCCTGTGAAGCGCCTTCCTCTCTGAGGATGTGCAGCTACCGTACCAAACACATAGTCCCTACATGAGCACACTCTCTATGGAGCAGTGGCAAGAAGCAGATTCTGGGAGAGACCGCTCTTCCTGAGAATTCTCAGAAAATACAGTCTCTGCTGCGCCTTCTTCAGCAGCTCCTTGGTGTTGGCGCATCATATCATGTCGTCCTCCTGGTCAATGCCCAGAAACCTGAACACCGGAACCCTCTCCACAAAGGCCCCGCCGATGAAGAGTGGCTGAATGTCAGACTTGTTCTTTCTAAAGTCAATGATCAGCTCCTTTGTTTTTGTGGTGTTGAGGAGCAGGTTGTTGACTGAGCACCACTCTGACAGCCGCTCCACTTCGTCCCTGTATGCTAGCTCACCCACCTCGGCCGAGATGAGTCCAACTAACGTCGTGTCATCTGCGAACTTTACAATCTTGTTGCTGATGTGGGTGGAAACACAGTCATAAGTATAGAGAGTGTAGAGTGCTAAGCACGCAGCCCTGTGGCAAGCCAGTGCTGAGGCTGAGAGCAGTGGAGGTGTTGGAACCCAGCCTGACCCTCTGGGAGCGGCCTGTTAAAAAGTCCAATATCCAACTGCAGGTGAGTGGTGGGAGCCCAAGGTCCGCCAGCTTGGACACCAGACATTGTGGAAGGATGGTGTTGAACGCCGAGCTGAAGTCCACAAAGAGCATTCTTACATAGCTCCCTTGTTGTTCCAGGTGGGTCAGTGCGGCGTGAAGTGCTGTGGAAACAGCATCCTCTGTAGATCTCTTTGCTTTGTAAGCAAATTGAAAGGGGTCCAGGGGCCTGTACTATGAAGGGAGCTTAACCTACCCAGATGTAACCCAGGGTTACTTTGTTAAACCAGGGTTGACAAAACCTGGTTATCTTAACTCATTGAGTGCCAAAAACGTAATATTACGTTTTTCCTTCCCATGCGTTGAGTGCCAAAAACGTAATATTACGTTTTTAGCTTTTTTTTTAAATTACGAAACTAGACACTCTAATACACCTTATATGTGATTTTGGGAACTCTGTGATGAATAGAAATGAACTATATGACGATCGTGAAACTCATGAAAACGGACAATCTGGACATTTTATCTGGACATTTTATCATAACTCGGTTGCCGCTTTGGGTCGAATCAGTGACGCATGCATGTCAGGTCAAAACCAGGCCATTTTCGTGGGTCTATCACGAGGTGGCAGTCTCGCCAGGTCTCACTGATCACTTCCCGGAATGTTTACACGAGTAAGTAACAGGCAACACTTCATATTTCATGAAAGACGTTTATCTCCATTTCTAGAAAAAAACAGCGATTTTGATGAAAACTAGCCACTGTTTAGCTTGGGATTTCTCAGGAACGGAGGCGTGTAGAAATACACGGTTTGCACGCACTGAGAGCTTAAAGTTTCACCTTTTAATCGAGCTATTGTACGTGTTCATAGCTATAACACAGAATATGCTGTGGCTGTACACAAATCATCAGCAATGGTCTAGATTGCTGGCACTCTAGGACAAAGCTCCCGAAAACAGCTTGGCATTCAATGAGTTAAGTGGTGTTAATCGGTATTACGACGCTGATTATGAAGTTGATTTGTTGAGCCGGGGTTAACCTGTGCGCGTTCACATAAAATGGGCGGGTTGCAGCGATCACCTTATTTTACGGATGAGGAATGCACAATTATTATGACAAGTTATGAGGAATTAAAACCCACTCTACGACAAAAATCAAATATGTCGGCAGTGAGCAAAGCAAGGCTGTTGGCAACGTATTACAGATCGGGTAGCCTAAATGCCTTAAAGTAAAGTTTTATTCCCACATGTTCTTCAAATATGTGTTACGTGCCTAGCTTATAGCCTTCACTTGGCCTCTGTTTTACAGCTAACAAGAAACAGGTGTCTTCGAACACTACTACTGCACCAGAGTGTTTTACAGTAGCAGAGGAGTTGGCCATCGCAAATAATAGTGGAAGGCCGATTATGGAGGGGGTTGAGGGAGGCATTCGGTCGGATTCTGGTGCTGTGGAAATGTGTAGCTTTTATGTGCAGGGTACAGTAATATGACATTCAATTCAACAAGTTTGTTAAAATGGTGATTTTTATTTATTAGGCCTACTGTAGGCTATGTCCGATTTATTTTAGGCTATTCTTGCTCAGATGTTCAGCATACTGTAGGCCTATGTCCGATTTATTTTAGGACATACCATATTCTTGCATCACCGATTGAATACATGAATGTCCACGTACGGGCATTGCTATGAGACGTCTTCCTAGATCATCTGACAAAGATAACGAATTCCCTCGGCTGACAATCTATATCTTCATAGAGAATTTCGTCCGGGTAGGCTATATATATTTTCTGGCGGTCTCTAAAACCCCTCGCCCTGCGAAGAGAGTCCCTCACGATTTGCGCTCCAATGTCGTAGGCTATGGATCATCCAGGTACGCCGACATGTCTCGGGAGAAATTGTTAGTGGAGGGGTGGTACTTATAAAGGGTGTGGTTAACGGAAACCTCGGGTTAACCAAGAACATAACCTGGTCGGAGCAGGTTTGAGATGCAGCGTAAATTGCCATGGCAGCATACCTCGGTTAAAACCTATCCACCTTTCGTAGTACGGGTTAATCGGGAAGTTACGCCACACGTGATCAAGTTACTCAACAAGTTACCCAGATAAGCCAGAAACCCCGCTTCGTAGTACAGGCCCCATCTCAGCTGGCAGGCAGGAGATGATATGACTCTGCACCAGTTTCTCAAAGCACTTCATGATGACTGGTGTAAGTGCCACTGGGCGGTAGTCATTTAGGGTGGTAATGCAGGTTTTTTTCGGTAGTGGGACAATTTCTGGAATTTAGGATATCACCAAAGTGCTACTTAGTAAAATCAACATAAAGTTGTCCCAAATAAGTGAATGAACAAGTGAGGCTTGACGTAGTGTGGTTTGTGCATCTTGGTTTTACACATTGAAGACCAAACCAGAATGATGAGGTGCTGCTAAGTTTAAATAGAGAATTCTGACATGAATTACTTTCTTCAAAAAGGCCTCATGGTTGAATTGTAACCATGTGTAAATATTGTCAATTGTAAATATGAGCTTTTGATAGAGGCTACTGAAAACATTGATGTAAGTTTGAAAATGTAGGTAAAGCATTTGAAAATTTAGGTAAGCACAGCTATTTGTATGGCTTTGTAAATACGAACAACCATATTCTGGTTAATTGTATAGACTTGTGAAAATGAACAACCATATATTGGTGAGGATACTCATAGGTCATAGAGAGTTCTGTTTTGAGCTTTGCCTTGTTCAGCATGGGGTATCCCTGACAGCAATTAGATCTGAAACGGACCAGCGCCGGATGCCCTCCGAAATGCGGTCTGAATACAGCAAACAGATCAGTCCCATATAACTTTTGCTCTCTGCCCCCTATCCGGACTAGATCCCCTTAATGGCTCTAGAACAATATGGGGATGATCCGGCACAGATCAGCGCCCTAGACAGCAATTAGTTCCAAACCGGACCAGGGCCGGATGCACTCCGAAACCCGGTCTAAATACAGCAAACGGATCAGTCCCAGATAACTTTTGATCTCTGCCCCCTATCCGGCCTGGATCCCCTTAATGGCTCTGGAACTATGTGGGCCATATCTGGTGCAGATCACTATAACAGCAGTGCACTGCCCAAATCTGCCATGGGCGATTAGGCAAATTTGGTTCATGGGATTAAGATGGGCCAGATGTAGTTTTAAAAAGAGTTTATTGAGCTTGACACTTTTCAATTCATTACAAGAATGGAAACAAAATAAAAATAAATGCAACCTGAATGTTCACACTGTAATAACAAAGCAAACTCACTCATTGTACTCATTTCCTCTAGAATATGAAAAAAACATTGGAGTGACACTCCAATGCCAAAGACAAACAAACTTGTAAAGTTAGGGAAGATTATCAAGCCACATCAGCCTCTCCTGGCAAGTCTTGGTGCTGGAGATGAGAGGTTTGTCACTTTCCAAAATTGAATTTTCCAAAAACAAGCTTTTGTACGGAGCCCCGGATATGTCATGGGGAAAAAAAAATAATAAGTTGTGGCCACGAAATAGCAATTCGTTCCCACAAAGTACTAATTTGTGGCCACGAAATATTAATTCGTTCCCACGAAATAGGTAATTTGTGGCCACGAAATATTAATTTGTTCCCACGAAATAGTAATTTGTGGCCACGAAATAGGTAGGCCTATAGGCTGTGCACTGGACAGCTGGATGAGCAAATCAAGCGCAACTCCTCAAACAGGAACAGTCGCTGCTCACACAATGGACAGGGATAGTATGGTAGAGTGCTATTTTAGGCTGGGAATGAAATACAAAGACATTTTGAAAAGCCTGGCATTGGAGGGATTCATTATTAGCGAGAGGCATCTCCAACTATTAAGAGCCAGGTCGCTGCACCGGCGTAGGTACGACCTGAACGTGTCTCTCTCGTTTGCGTTTTTTTTATAAGGCGGCCGTCAACATTTCCATTAAAACATGCATCAGATAGCTGGAGGTGAATCTTCATTCTCCCCCCCCCCCCCCTCCTCACTCTCACTTTTTCCCCATCCTCATCTCATCTCACGCCTTCTACCCACACACCCCTCACTGTTCCATTTCTTTGTTATTATTTGCATACGCCGCGCGCTGATGAAATCATATATCGGGCACTTTTATCTTTTGTAAAACATCGCGTCGCAGAGGTGCGCTGACCCGAGGACCTGTGCCGAGATAGATGGACGGTCAGGAGCAACGCCGAGGCTGATGGAGAACCGGGACAAATGAAACACTTTTTAATGAAACGTAATTTACAAAGACATTGTAAAACACTGAAAGTTAATATTTTGTCACTAGCAACCTACATCTGTCCTCTGTCAAATACAGTTGCATTTACAGCTCTGAACAAAACCGTTCAAGAGTTATTTAAGGAGAAGTCGAACGTGCATTATGTTTCATTCGTCCCTCCTGGCTGGGACAAATGAAACAGCATGGGGGGCGAATGAAACATACAGCTTAAATTATGTAAACTTCCCACAACTTCAATATTTGACAACATACCATGAATGGTACTTCAAGTATGTGTTATTTTAGATAGATTGCTGCTGGGCTATATGTCTTGGTTCATGTCTGTTAACAACTCAACCGCGTATTTCGCGGTTATGGAAATAGCATGCACTATGCCATTAATATAGCTAGAATAATGCATGTTTCGAATTATATAATGTTTCTATAGTACCAAATGTTATTTCACTCTGTTTTTATGTGGTTAAAGCCACCACACATCCAAATAAGTGCCCTTCATGACCCACAGGCCGTCAGTCTCCATAGGTTAACATGGCAAAACTCGACCTGATAGCCCCAAATATATTTGCATCTTTCTAAAACTGCTTTTCCATGTCTCACCTGAATAAAATATAGTATAAACACAGATACGTGTGCATTGACTTAGAATAAATGGGGTTTACTGCCTGGTCGGGACAAATAGGTGTTTCAATCGTCCCCCCATAGACATTATAGGCTGTTTTGCATCCATTACAAACAAACATGCAATGTGAACGTCTGCGATTGGGGAGAGCACTAAATGCTCTACTGAATAAGCATGGAGCCAAACCTTTAAATGAAAAACACTCTTTAATAATCAAAAAAAATAAACCGCTAATGAAGTAAACTGGTACAGAAATCGTTTATCGCCTGTAACTCCGTGATAACAGGACGTAACAGGAAGGCATTTGGCTGAGCAATGGAGGTTAATATGCTCTATGTTTTGTCCAAATGATGTCTGTCTATCATCGTTGCACTCGGAGAAAACCGGAATGTTTCATTCGTCCCCCGTTTCAATCGTCCCGGTTGTACCCTACTGCAAACCAGAGAATTGAGAGCTGGTGGGGAGTGATGAGAAAAGACACGACAGGCTTCTACTGGCGCTCGATTTGCTCACCCAGCTGTCCAGTGCACGTTAGACTATACATATTTCGTGGCCACAAATTACTATTTTGTGGGAACAAATTAATATTTCGTGGCCACAAATTAGTACTTTGTGGGAACGAATTGCTATTTCATGGCCACAACTAATTATTTTGTGGGAACGAATTGCTATTTCATGGCCACAACTAATTATTTTTTTCCCCATGACATATCCGGGGCTCCGTACTTTTGTGCTCATTTGTATTGACATAATTTTGTTTACATTCAAACTATAAGTATATGCAGCAATAGCTCCCTATAGAAAATAAAACTTCAGATTGTTGGATTTTGTTTTTGTTAACTAAATCCAGAAATAAAGAGAATCAACCAAGTTCAAAAATCTTCTCCCATAGCCATTTCTGTCTGCTCATGTCCAACCTGTATCAAATATATCAATAAAATAAAATGCAATATATCAATAAAAAATATTAAACATCTTCAAAGTAATTATTTGAAATTATAACATTCATTATAATATTATATCTTCACATGCGCCTGACGTCTGAAATTTCCCCTGTGGAGCAGGTCGTGGCCCAAGTTGAACCACTTGATGATGTGTTGTTTAATGTTCATGTCAGTTCAGCTTTACATGTTCCTACACAGGTGCAAAACCTATGTGGCAAAGTCAACAAAAATGCACTTCATATAGAAACTTTGAAAGTACACTATAGAACAAAGATTCTTCATGCAAAGCAACTTCTATTCCTGTAAAATGTAACTAATTGAACTGGATACTCACCGTCTCTGATGTGCAGCTGTGGTGTAACATTGCAATTGCTTAAGAAAATTAGCATTATATAATCACTTGTACATACTTACAGTGAAGTGTTGTTATTGTGGCTTCCATCCACTTATATGGCAACTTTTCTGCTGCTCCTTTCCAACACATTTTGTCAGCTAAACATTTTGCTTAGATGTCCAACAGGATGTTCCAGGTAACCCACTTCCTTTCCCCCAATGCAACCTAGAAAATTAGTCTGAAAATACAGAAAAAATATAATTCTTAAAAACTACTTTAAACATAGCTACAAAGTGCATGCCAAGGTGACAAAACATTGTAAACAAAACAGAAGACAGATAAAAGCATTGCGAAAAAATAGAATATGGAAGCACTGTTGAATGTGTTTTAGGAAGCAATAATGAGACTCTAGATCTCAGGCAAAGTCCTTTTAGGCAAGTCCCTCCACTCGGCGGCCATATTGCAACGCTTTTTGGGCACTCATCGGGCATCCTGTTTGGCAGAAATGTGCAACACACAACACAACACACCATATGATTGGCTCAATGTACTGTATTCACATCACACCACATGATTGGCTCAATGTATTCACATGTCGACGTTTTGCCAAGGAAAGGGCGCTAAAAACTAGCCCCATGCATTTCTATGAAGTATTTTTTGAGTGCTGTGTCTCCACATTAGAAAGTCTCTGTCTCAGGCTGCATGCTTGCTTGTGGTTTCTAAATGAATTGTGATGGGTGTGAGTAGGCTTGGGAATCGGTTCCAGGTATCAGTTAAGTTAGGAACCGGTTCCAAACGTTCCGATCCATCGAAATCGTACGCATCCACACGTTAACGATTCCACTAACGATTCCAATACAAAGCTTTGTTTTAGAAATGTTTACTTTTTTAGAAATGTTAAAGCATTCGACTTATGTATTGATATTGCACACTTGATATTCATTCTCTAAAAGCACTTTAAATTAGACATTCAAAGCCAACTACTCTCAAAGCCATCCAAGAAGTGTTCAGCAAATGGTACAGGAATCGATAAGGAATCGCATCGATAAGCAGACTCGACAATGGCCTCGATATCGATCATTTCTTAACGATGTCCATCCCTGGGTGTGTGTATTCATCAATTACTGATCTAGTATGTATGCATCATGAGTATGCCAGGCAAACACAAAATTTAGAACCAAAAAAACATACTAGATATGTTTTCTTTGAGGAATTGAAAGGATCCTTCAGCCACTCTTCAAAGTTTGCAATTTCATCGAGTGTGGTGGGAAACTGGATATCAGGCACTTCAGGACAGTGTTGTCGGTCCCAGGCAGGGAGTTCACTAAGCAATTGCAATATTTGGTAATATTTGTTGTGACTGTTTTGTCACTCACCGGTTGTCGTAGTCCAGAACGTAACTCCCAAAAGTATGTGATGACGTCAGCTGATGTATGCCCACGAGGAAATAAAACCTGCATGAAATGAAACGGGTTGGCAGCCTTTGTTATACAGTTAAGTAATTTTAGGCCAGAGGGCAAAACCAAAATCACTTACCAAGACATCCGCTGTGCAGATCTTTCTCCTCTGTGTGTGAGAGACTCCTGTTGGAACGATGTGATGAAGTTGCACGAGACTTTAGAAAAGAGCATGTGTGGCCTGCAGTCCGCAATGCATGTGTCCTTAACCTGTCTGCGTGAGTATCAATCTTTATGATGCTCCACGCACCTGGCGCAGATATGGGAACAGGTGTATCCACTATACGGACCTATTGCGGACTTGACAACACCCGCCCCACATGTGTTCTTAACCTATCTGCGTGAGTATCAATCTTTATGAGGCTCCACACACCAGACACAGATATGGGAATAAGTATATCCACTATACGGACCTATTGCGGACTTGACAACACTAGCCCCATGTGTGTTCTTAACCTATCTGCGTGAGTATCAATCTTGATGATGCTCCACGCAGCTGGCGCAGATATGGGAACATGTGTAGCCTACCCATTATACGGACCTATTGCGGACTTGACAACATCCGCCCCGGACTTAAATGCTGTCTGGGATGCCAGTGGCAGTACCTTTCAAACATATCTGTTTGCAGTAAGGTAGCATTCACAAGGTGGCCAGTGAAAGAGAACCTTGCTTTGGCGTGAGCCAGGATGGTGTTGCAGACCTCTTCAGACAGCCTCTTCTCCTCTTCTCTCAAAGCCGTTCTGGGTCTTGTGGCTCCTGTTGCTTCTTGCAGCAGCTGTTGAGAGGAGTCCCTGAAGGCAAACAGAGCAATGTGTTTGTTGGGCTATGTACAGTACTGTAGTCTATGTGATGCACAGGTATACACAATTTATCCACTTAAAAAGTACAAAGATTTCATATCCACTTAAAATGGGCAGGGATGCATTTGTGTCTCACCTAGCCTGGATGTTCAACACGGTATACAGTATACACAGTATATAAAGCAAACTAGATTACACCACTGGCCCTATATTATGAGAAGAATGCAATTTCTAACACAAATGCAGTCTCCTTTCATGCATACATTTTCACATGACAAAGCTCTGCTTTTGGAACGATTGAATAATATTGTTTAATCTTACCTTAAATGGCCTTTCACTGCTTGTGAAGTGTCGAGGGCACGTTTGATGAAGACAGCATTGATGTCCTTCTGGAGCTTCTGGTAAAGAATACTGACGTATAGGGCATGATTTTGTGAAAAAGCCACAGGAGAAAAATTAAATATTCATCATGTAGCATCCTCACGTAGCCATAGAACAGAGCACCTCTAGTGCTTCAGATGGAAGTACTTCTCTAAAGAAAGGTACATTTACTACAAAAAATCACAAAACGTCAAATCAGACATTTGGCAGTCTTTTTCGGTTGTTCATGATGGAGAGGGGAATCAACTACATTTTGCCTGTTGCGATAAATGCCAAAAGGTGTTAACATGCAACGGACACAAATCTGGGACATCAGTCCTGAAGCGTCATGTACGCACAGTCTTGAAAGGACAAAGATTGTTGGAGTTCAAGGGAAACAACTCGAAAGTGTCAAGTGCTCTAAAGGCGAAGGCAATAGACAAATGTGTGGACTTTGTTTCTGCTGGATTCTGTCCATATGGCAGCATTGCTGGTGAGAGATTCATTCAGTTGACACAACACTTAGTTGACACGGCAGCCACAATAGGCAGATATGATGTGGGAGATATTCTGCCTCATCCAACAACTGTGTCACGCCATGTAGATGACAGGGCACACAGATTTAGAAGGGCTGTTGTCGATGAGAACTGAGACAATTGTGAAATATGGATGTGGTGTGACAACTGATATTTGAACAGAAACATATAAACACACTAATTTAGATTAACATAAATTTAAAATGGCTCCTAAAATATGTGACTGAAGCCGTGCAAGTGCTGATTGAGGACTTGGGGTTTGATGTCCAAGCTGAGGAATATTTGGAGCCACCTCCACCTAAAAAGGTGACATTTTGTGATTTCGAAAAATGGGAAGATGTACTGTAGGTGCTACGGGTACTGACTCGCAGATGTCTAGATTCGAGATAAGAGGACTATTTGAAAGTCAAAGATATCCTCCCGTGGTGGAAGAAACATTCCTATGAATTTCCCACACTTTCCAAACTGGCACGCCATGTACTATGTGTCCCAGCCTCCAGCGCACCGTCCGAACTTTCAGCATTTGTGGTCACATGGCACAAAGACGCAGCGTACTGTTTCTTTTACCTTTATTTTGATCATTTTCATTTAGACATGCTGGTAGCAACCTGCTGAGTAAAAAAAAAAAAAAAGGTATAGGCCTAGGCTATTTTCAGTTTAATTATTTTCAAAGCCCAAATAGTTTTTTAGTCTCAATGTTTTACGAATGTTCATGGCTAGCCTATAATGTGACCAGAGGTAGCCTGATTGAATAGATATTATATTTCTATTTTTGGTTACATTAGCCTACTATTGTGAATATCATGCTGTTCGTAATATGGGGCTGTTTTGTGTTTTGTGATCACATTTTAAATGTTTAAATGTTCTAAGCTAACCCCTCCATCCCACCAAAAACCATGCCAGCCTCAGCATCCATCCTTGCAGTAGAGTCTCTAAGTTGAGACCTTGCTTCAGCCATTTTCCGTTGCTCTCTGGGCCATTCAGCTTGCCCACTCGCTCCCTCTCTCTTGACATTCGCCGCAGAGAAGAAGCTTTCAATGACAATTTGCGAGCTCAGTCAATGTTCAGTCACATAAGCAGTAGCAGAGTAGCCTTCCAAGCTAACTAAACTGTGACACACAAGAACACACAATGCTCACATCAATAACACACAGGTCGTTACAGTATTATTTCAATTGAACTATTTCCATGTTCCACATTTTATAGATATGGCATGATGGCAATATAAAATAAACACAGCTAACAATGGTATTAGATTGCAATAGCCGATAAAATATGATTAATTAAATAATACATAAATCTTGCCTGTGCCTGTCGAGAGATGGATGCCAACCATGGCAGCCTTGACGGGGACTACAAGGAGGTGGACATTGTGCGGACACTCAAACAACAGACCTCAACTAAAGTAGACAGCTCACAGCACTAAGCTATTTATGGTTACTGATACTCCGAGTCTCTGGCCCTCTCTTAAAGCCAGGCATAGTGAACTGGCCCTCTGAAGAAAAAGTTTGGGGAACACTGATGTAGCGGTTCTTGCTCACCTCATTGTTGTGGAGACGGACAGCTAGCCTGTATCCCTCATCCAGTTGATAGATAGATAGATAAAAACTTTACATCTTTGGCACTCTGGGGACATAAAAACACAGCAAACAGACAAAATAAGTTAAGTTGTATAGTTACATAAGTGGTTAAAAAAACATGAATCTATAAATACTAGTGCAGTTCTCAGTACTGATCATTCTCATCATCACCCTGGCTGGGTGGTGCATGAGTAAGTGGGGAGGGGGATTATTTTAGTGTGCCTTGGTTCAGGATAGAACAAATGACTTCTTGTACCTATTTTTTCTGCCCATTGGGACCATCAATGTTCTGCAAGATGGCAGTAGCTGAAAAGATGAAGTAGCTGAGAGTAGGAAGGGCTGTTGGCGTCCTGTAGGCAGGCAACAAGGGCCATGTCATCTGCATATTAGATGTATAGAGTAATTGTTGTTGTAGTTGACCTCATTGGTATATACTGTATGGAGAACAGAAGAGGGAACAGGACACACCCTTGTGGGACCCCGGTGTTTAGGACAAGACAGTCAGAGATGGTATTGTTCATACGGATGTGCTGGGGCCTTCCCCTCAGAAACTCCCTAATCCATAGAATGAGACTATGGTTGACATTCAGGGCACTTAGGCGTCCCAGCAGAAGATGGGGCTGAAGTATTGAATGCTGAGGAGAAGTTCATAAAAAGTACACAGTTGTATCGGCCTTCCAAAGGTTCTTAAAAATCCAACTTAAGGCCGTGGATCGAGTGAGCAGGTGGTCCCCTTTGCTTGCACTTCCGGCATTTTCTTAATGAAACATTATATCCATTTATTGGTAAAAAAAGATGAACAAAAATGGCTTGATAATTCCAGTAATATTCTAAATTAAACGAAAGTTAACTGCTTTCCAATCCAGCATGAAATGTTACAAAAAGTGAGACAAGTGTAGGCAGGCAACAAGGCCCAGTTGCACATATATTACATATTACCGTAAAACTAAGAGTAAACAGGCACACACATTCAAATCCATACCAAATAACATATACATTCAAAACCATTAAACAATAATTATAGAATAACTTAAGTGCTGTTATTCAGAGCCTGATTATGCCTATTAAGGTCAAAAATAACAAAATGGCTATGAAAATGGTTGTATGTTTGGCCATGTCTAAGTGACTGTGATTTTTTTCTAGAAGAGTGAGAGTGGCATCCTCCACACTTTCATCAGCTTTATAAGCAAACTGCATGAGGTCCATGAGCTCAGACTTTTGCAGTTTTAGTTCTCTGCACACTAGACGCTTCAAGCACTTGCATAATGAAGAGGTGAGAGCAATGGGTCTGAAGTCATTGAGTGACTTGCGTGGGGCGTGTTGTTTTAGGCACTGGGACAATGGTCGCCATTTTCCAGGCCTGAGGGACAAAACTGATGCTGAGGAACAGCTGGAATAGCTGGGTGAAGATGGGCAACCCAGTTGAGTGGCACACTCTTTCAGTACCCTTCCCTTAAGGCCATCTGGTCCAGGGGCCTTGCGGGGGTTAACACGCTGGAGGACTGAAGCCACATCCCTTCCCCTCAGTGTCACAGGCATAGCTCTCATCCCCTCACAGGCAAAATCACATTTGGCACTAAAGTCATGTTTCTCAACCTAGAATAAAAGACATTCAGATCGTTTGAGAAACTGACAGGGTCTTCATACTGAGGTGTTACTTTATGATTCATTCCATTCATAGTGTTAAGTCCTCTCCAGGCCTCTTGCATTCCCATTCCTTAATTTCCCCTCAACCCTGTCTTTATGGTTAAACTCCTCAATTCTTTCTGTAGTTCTTTCACTTTTTGCTGATCTCCCCTTAAAAGGTTTTTTTTTCTGGTTTAAGTTGTGTTTTTATTAGGGCTGTCAAAATAACTGATTAATTTCGATTAATTAATTTGAGAAAGAATAACTGATTAAAAAAATTAGTGCAGATTAATCGATTCCGTATGACCTTTGACCCCGAGCCGTTCTAGTCAGTAGAAATTAGACTGTAAAATGAAGGAGAGAGAAGAAAATGTGCTGCTTGGATCATTGATTGGAACATTTACTTTTAAAAAACGGCCTGATGGTGTTGATAAAAAATAAAGTGTTGAAAATAAAGTCCTCTGCAATGTCTGCAGCAAGGAATTTGCATATCACCGGAGTTCATCAACTCTACACATCAATGCAAAGAAATAAGTGTTGACATTGAGGGGAGTATTAATTTATTTTCATTGTGTCCCCTAGGTTATATCTGTGGCCTGAAATGCCTTGTATGTAAAAAAAACTTCTTCCCGAAGCACTTTATTTTGAATTTATTTGAATTTGAAGCACTTTGAATTTATTTCCTCAGCATATTAGGTCATATCATAGATTATTATGGCAATTATTTGAACAGTGAAAATAATAATAAAAGAGTTTTTGAACTTTAATGTCACTAATGCTGATTATTCAATGATTCATTTGAATTTAAATATTTAAAATACTTTCACAGCAAAAATTATATATGCGATTAATTTAGATTAATTGATCACAGAGTATGTAATTAATTAGATTAATTTTTTTAATCGATTGACAGCCCTAGTTTTTATACCTTTACTAACCCATGGTTTATTATTGGGATAGATTATGACCCTTTTTGGAGGATCCTCACAGCAAAGTTGAAGCACTTCAGTATACTCTAACAGAAACCTCGACCTGCTGTCTGGATTGCCATGTATTCATTTTTCAGACATTGTGTTATAAGTGAGGATACATGAAATTGTATTCATTAGCCATTAGCTCCTACGGCATGTTCTCCACACAGAACAGTACAATCTGATGATGGGAGAGTCTCCTCCTCTAGCACATCATTGTCTTACTTTTCAGCCAGAAGCTACCTATCCAACATGTCCATGCCATTGCGGTCCTTGGTCATGTTTGCCAATTACCTGGAGCTCATCAGCAGTCGGCTGCTTCCACCCTTGTGCATATTTCTCTCCCTCAATCTAAAATAACGCAAGCAAAAAACACAAGCCTGACAGTGAATAGGTTGTTTAGTTTCATTATACATCACTTGCACATAATTTTAATCACCACCAACCATGACTCTTTACACTAAAAGTAGTGTCACTGGAGGAGAGGTAACTTAAGTTTCAGAGCTCACTACTAAGTGTCATTCCTTTGGCTAAACCAGCTAGCTTACAAGCTTACATCTAGACCAGTGGTTCTCAAATGGGGGTATACGCGTACCCCTGGGTTTGCAAAATATACAATCATAAATAAATTAAATAAATAAATTTAGTCATGGATTATTAAAATTTAAAATGTTCAAAATATTTTTTTTCCAAATGTTTGAATTTTGTAGGCCTATGTGTTTATCAGTTCCAAAGTTGAATAAATTAGACAATGATGGCACAGTGCTCTGTTTTAAGTCTTTTTTTCTCAACTAAAAATGTTTTGCGCTGGTTAGGGGGTACTTGGCTGAAAAAATATTTCACAGGGGGTACATCACTGAAAAAAGGTTGAGAACCACTGATCTACACAGTGTTTGTAGATAACCCACCCAATATTTACGTCAGAGTCATTTGTTTATTTATCATAGTGGTGGTTGCTAGTCATTATATTATATTATATTATATTATATTATATACATTATATTATTACGGTTTCTATCATTTTCCTTCTTTCGTATCTGGCACGAGCGATACACATTCAGTTTGTCATGCCTACGTCACTTTTGGAATATATACTGCAGCGCGCAGCCGTTGAAGTTATTTCTGAAATAATTTTTCACAAGAGCGAACCACACCGACTCTGCTCTGCCTCGTTTTGCTGTTGAGACATTAAGAAAATTCTTGAATCTTCTCGTCAGGTAGGCCATGAACTGTTATTCCTGTCCTTTAAAAAAAAAATATTACATTCAGTACGTCTTAATTATTGGGTTAATCAATTATGAGTTATTTAGGGGAAACTGGGGAAAGGACGTTGGAGTTTATGGTTAACGTTAACGTTAACAATATTGTTATGCTATGCCGACTGTCTAGCAGCTAACCACAACGGTGTTAACTTTAACGTTAGACTGGTGAAATCCATGTCAGGGGAATGAGAATGGGCATAGTGCTAACGGTGTTTTTTCCCCCATCATTCATTTGAAGTTTTTGTTTTTAATGGTATGTAACGTCCGTTTGCCTCTGTGAATGTTGTCCAATGTTAGTGTTTCACAAAGTAGCTGCTAGTTCAACAAGAGTAAACCACACGAGTCTAATAGCTCTGATATGCCTCGTAGTTGAATCTTTTCGCCAGGCTTTGAGTAGTTGTGTGTCTGCTAGATCTGCTGTTTTTAAGTTTGGTGCCCAACGACCGACTTGTGGGGATCCAGCGGCTGCTTTCGCCAACGGCTTGTGTGTGTGTATGCGGCTCGAGCACCGAACGTTTGTGTTTCTAAACAGTTAAATTTGAACGATTTGGTTCCATTGATTACAATGGAACATTCCATTGTAATCGGTAATTCCAGAGAATGTCTAATAAGACAGCCCGTAGACGGGCTCTGGTATTGGTTTATTACCTTCGTCAAGCCCACGTCCAACTTGTATGTTTACGTAGACTTTGCGAGTGTTTGCAGACGTTTGCCAAAAACTTGTTTACCTATTTGAACCCACCTTAAGACAGATCGTGTCTACACACAGTGTCAGCGGCTACAGAGAAGGAGGGGTTTACAGGGACTTGCAACAGGATATTGGATTAATCCAATTTAATTAATCCTAACCAAATAAAATGGACAATGTGTAAGAAAATATAAAGTATATTAAGAAAAGAGAACAAGAGAGAGAGAGAATGTGTATAGGTTATAATATTAAAATCATTTAATTTAACAAGTCTTCCCTGAATTCTAATATACAATATGTAAGCCTTCATGAACTCATATCTTAGCTCCTGGGCAACTAAACTCTTTGCGGTAGATAAAGAAAATAGATTAAGAATAAATAAAACAACAATTAAATATGGCCATTACAATAAATAAAATAATGGTATGTAACAAAATACATAGCTGCAGCAACAACATGTGGGGGAATCTACTAAATCAAAGTAAGTTTATTCTCTGACCAGCTGAACAGCCGCCGACTCGAGTATGGCGACAGTAGCGATCTGATCTGATGTTGTGTTCTTGATTTTTATTTATTTATTTATCAGGGCACTGTGTAAACAGAATATCGTCCATTTATTCATGTTATCTTTTGTTGTGTTTTTATGCAGGCTTGCTGACTGTAAACTCACAGATAAATCTTGTGAGATTGTGGCTTCAGTTCTACAGTCACCAAACTCCCTACAACAGCTAGACCTGAGTGACAATGACCTGGGGGATTCTGGAATTCAGCTTCTCTCTAAGGGACTGTCCAGTTCCAATTGCAAAATACACACATTAAGGTGGGTGCAGACATCATCATTAGTTAGAAGAACCAGCAGAGTTTATAATGAAGCAATGACACAAGTGAGATTGGCGTTGGTAGCACATATTACCATGGCTTTTATTTGGCCTTGTGCTGCAGGTAATCACAGCCATGGAAATATCTGCCACCGACACCAATCTGACTTGTGCCATATTGCTTTCATTTTTCATTCATCCACCCTAAAACGTAGTTCCAATCTTCCTATAGTTCCAACGCAACACTTCACTAGACAGCCAAGTTAAGTGAGAAGGCTATATGTGCTTGAGCACACAGTAATTTGCAGAGCCTACTTTCTTGTCTATATTATAACATATCATGTCATATGCTAAATTGAACATTTACCCTAATCTATTTACTCTATTTTCTCACTCAATAGCTGTCAAATGTGGTCGTTGTTCTCTAACTTTGAATGAATGGAGTGTTCAAATTGGACAATTCAGTGCAAAAATAGGAGTAACAATGAAAAGGACAATCTCTCTCTCTCTCTCAGGCTCTCTGATTGTCTCATCTCAGAGAAGGGTTGTGGTTTTCTGGCTGCAGCTCTGACATCAAACTCCTGTCATCTACAACAGCTCGATCTGAGCTACAATCATCCTGGAGAATCAGGACTGAAGCTGTTATCTGCTAGACTGGAGGATCCTGTCTGTAAACTGACGATACTTAGGTATGTTCAGAAAGAAACCCCAGTGAATAGCTCATAGTTATGTATGTACTGTGTAATACTTTACTGTATGTAGTAGTCTATTTTCAAATGTATATTGTAATAGCTGCTCTACACTGAAGTATATTTGTTATCTCTTTGATGCAGCATCCAATAATGCAAATATTTAGAGGTGCGTTCAAATTCGTAAACATTTAAGAACCTTTTGCAAAGTTTTCTTTGAGTCCTCCACGCACATTTGTGAACACTCTAAGGGATCTAGACTAAAGGTTACTGTTAAAATGGAATCTTTACACCAAATAGTTTTGAATCTAACTGTTCAGAGAAAGCATATTTTATATACGATAACACATTAATTTCTGTGGGATAATAAATCACCCTCTATTTCACAGGTGGCACAAACAGAAAAAAACAGCAGTGGTTGACATCAGTCAAAATGGTACGTGTGTGTGACATTTTGTTTTTCTTACAGAACTGACCATTCTTCTGTAAGCAGAGCTCGACCACGTTTGCTGAGATGTAAGTTGTTTATTCAGTATTTGTGATCATTCACATTCACATGTTTTAGCTTGAATTTCTAATAGGTGTGTGGGTGTGTGTGTGTGTGTGTGTTGGTAGGGTGTGTAGTGAGGAGTTTGTGTTGGTAGGGTGTGTAGTGAGGAGTGTGTGTGTGTGTGTTGGTAGGGTGTGTAGTGAGGAGTGTGTGTGTGTGTGTTGGTAGGGTGTGAGGAGTGTGTTGTGTGTGTGTGTGTGTGTGTGTGCGCGCGCCTGTGTAAGGGTAGGGTGTAGTGAGGAGTGTGTATGTGTGTGTATTGGTAGGGTGTGTTGTTAGGAGGATAAGTGTGTTGTGTGTGTGTGTTGGTAAGGTTTGTAGTGAGGAGTGTGTTGTGTGTGTGTGTGTTGGTAGGGTGTGTTGTGTGTGTGTTGGTAGGGTGTATAGTGAGGAGTGTGTTGTGTGTGTGTTGGTAGGGTGTGTAGTGAGTAGTGTGTTGTGTGTGTGTGTGTGTATTGGTAGGGTGTGTAGTGAGTAGTGTGTTGTGTGTGTGTGTGTGTGTATTGGTAGGGTGTGTAGTGAGTAGTGTGTTGTGTGTGTGTGTGTGTATTGGTAGGGTGTGTAGTGTGTTGTGTGTGTATGTATTGGTAGGGTGTGTAGTGAGGAGTGTGTGTGTGTATGTGTCTGTGTGTTGGTAGGGTGTGTCGTGAGGAGTGTGTTGTGTGTGTGTGTGTTGGTAGGGTGTGCAGTGAGGAGTGTGTTGTGTGTGTGTGTGTGTTGGTAGGGTGTGTAGTGAGGAGTGTGTTGTGTGTGTATTGGTAGGGTATGTAGTGAGGAGTGTGTGTGTGTATGTGTCTGTGTGTTGGTAGGGTGTGTCGTGAGGAGTGTGTTGTGTGTGTGTGTGTTGGTAGGGTGTGCAGTGAGGAGTGTGTTGTGTGTGTGTGTGTGTTGGTAGGGTGTGTAGTGAGGAGTGTGTTGTGTGTGTGTGTGTGTGTTGGTAGGGTATGTAGTGAGGAGTGGGTTGTGTGTGTGTTAGGGTGTGTAGTGAGGAGTGGGTTGTGTGTGTGTTGGTAAAGTGTGTGGTGAGGAATGTGTTGTGTGTGTGTGTGTTGGTAGGGTGTGTAGTGAGGAGTGTGTTCTGTGTGTGTGTGTGTGTTTTGGTAGGGTGTGTAGTGAGGAGTGTGTTCTGTGTGTGTGTGTGTGTTGGTAGAGTGTGTTGTGAGGAGTGTGTTGTGTGTGTGTATTGGTAGGGTGTGTGTGTATTGGTAGGGTGTGTTGTGAGGATTGTGTGTGTGTGCGTGAGTTTGTAGGAGCGTAGTGAGGAGTGTGTTTGTAGGGTGTGTTGTCAGGAATATGTTGTGTGTGTGTGTGTGTTGGTAGGGTGTGTAGTGAGGAGTGTGTTGTGTGTGTATGTGTGTGTGTGTGTGTGTGTGTGTGTGTGTGTGTGTGTGTGTGTGTGTGTGTGTTCTCATGTTCTCTCCTCTTGTCTGCAGATGCCTGTGATCTCACACTGGACCCAAACACAGCAGACAGAAATCTCTCTCTCTCTGAGGGGAACAGAAAGGTGACATTTGTGGAGGAGCAGCAGCCGTATCCTGAACACCCAGAGAGATTTGACACCACATGGTGGCCTCAGGTGTTGTGTAGAGAGGGTCTGACTGGACGCTGCTACTGGGAGGCTGAGTGGAGTGGAGATGATGGAGCTCGTAAATCTGTGGCCTATAAAAGCATCGAGAGGAAAGGGGACAGTGCTGACGTCAGAATGGGATGGAATGCCAAGTCCTGGAGTCTGGGCTGCTCTGATCACCGTTACTCTGTCCTGCACAATAGAGAACAGACTGTCATACCTGCCCCCTCCTCCGACTCCAGAACAGTAGGAGTTTACCTGGACTGGCCGGCCGGCACTCTGTCCTTCTACAGCGTCTCCACTAACACACTCACCCACCTGCACACGTTCCACTGCACATTCACTGAGCCCCTCTATCCAGGGTTTGGGGTTTATTATGGCTCCTCAGTGTCCCTGCGCAAGATCACATGAGCTCGTCCTCCAACAGTACGTCCACATGTCACCCTTTCTTTCTACTCCCCCTCTCTTCTCTTCGCCTCCTTTCTCTTCTTCTCTTCCTCTCTCTCTCTCTTATCCCTTACTCTCTACCTCTCTTTCTCTGACCCTTCATTTTCTCTGTCTCCTCCCTTTTCCCTCTTCCACTCATTCTCTCTCCCTCACCCCCCTCCTCCCTTTCTCTTCTTATCTCTCTCTTTTTCATCCATCACCTGTTTGGGGCTGATCCATTTTCAGATTCATGTGTGTGTGTGTAAGAGATAAACTGTTGTCTATTTTGCAGACTTCATCATCACCCTCTTTCTACACTTTTCTCTTTCTCTCTTCCCCCTCTTCTCTTCCTTCTCTCTTTCTGTATAAATGAGGCCATTTCACCAACTGCAAAATTAAAACACAAATTCATCAACACAAAACACTCTGTAACATTCCGCAGTAGCCACGTAACCGTAGCAACATCCAACTTAAATTGCAACATTCCGCAGTAGCCATGTAACCGTAGCAACATTCATTCTCTGTGGCCCTGGCAGTTGAGCATGCTGCAGGAACACCAGAGTCACACACTCCTGTTCATACACATGTGGAATGCTGAGATGCTATTGAGATTATATTATAGTATTTATTTATATTCATTGGTGTTTATTATTGCCATTCTCCTTAATGTAGTCTTACCAACTTTTTTAATTGTTTATTGTTAAATTTTTAAAAAATAAATTGCAAAACTATTTGTAGTGTTGTAATGTGTATGTCGTTTTGGACAAAAAAATGCATCTGCTAAATACCATAACCATATTGATATTTATTCAATGTATAGGTGACTGTTTGGGTGAAATTCTGATGTTGATTTCTTCATATTTTGCGTTTTTCTTAAAATGAATGTGTGGATCATAAGAATGTTTCAGCAACAACATGATGTGTTCTGTTCTCCCTAAAGTTTAGTTATTTGCTGAACCCAACACCTGCCACTGACCATCGACGGTGCTGTGGTGGAGAGAGCGAGCAGCACCAAATTCCTGGGGGTGCACATCAGTGAAGACCTCTCCTGGACCACCAACACAGCATCACTGGCGAAGAGAGCTCAGCGCCGCCTGTACTTCCTGCGGAAACTCAGGCGAGCAAGTGCTCCACCAGCCATCATGACCACATTCTACCGAGGCACCATTGAGAGCATCCTCTCCAGCTGTATCGCTGTGTGGGGCGGAAGCTGCACTGAATACAACAGGAAAGCCCTGCAGCGCATAGTGAACACAGCTGGAAGGATTATTGGTGCTTCACTCCCCTCCCTGAAGGACATTTACACCACCCACCTCACCCGCAAGGCGACCAAAATTGTGAGTGATGCAAGTCACCCCGCTCACAATCTGTTTGATCTACTGCCCTCTGGGAAGAGGTACAGAAGCCTGCGCTCCCGCACTACCAGACTCACCAACAGCTTCATACACCAAGCTGTTAGGATGCTGAACTCTCTCCCTCCTCTCCCCCCTCCACCCTCAGCTACATAACATCCTGGACATTGGACCCACAAATGGCCGCCTGCACCACTCCACTTGCACACTTGTACACTTTGCAACTTGTTGTTGTTGTCCTGGAAACACAACACTTCTGCTGCTCTTACATAACTTGCACCACTATGCCACTTTATTTCTTACTTAGGTCAAACAGAACTACCTCAGCCTCTTATTGGCCTGACTTTGCACTAGTATTTTATTTTATTGACTGTCTATGCACAATTTCAACCAAATTTTGCTGCTCTTATTTTTTCATTATATGTGCCCTCTTATTTACTTATTTACTTACTTTTTTGTTTACTTGAATGTTATGTTTGTCTGTGGACTTAAAATTGTTAAAATATGTCTTGTCTCCACCGTGGGATAGTGAGAAACGTAATTTCGATCTCTTTGTATGTCTGGAACATGTGAAGAAATTGACAATAAAGCTGACTTTGACTTTGACTTTGATTTCTTTGAAAATTATTTGCTGGTCTGGGGGTGTCAGTGTTTCTATATGTGTTCACACAGAACTATAAAACATGGTTGTTGTTCTGACTTAAAATATGTAAATAAAATGTGTTTCTGACTTTAAAATGTCTAAATAAAAAATCTGAAAGGACACGATGAACCTGTTGTCATTTCTTTGTTTCATTGTTTTCTGCCATAACAAAATATTATGAGTATGTGATCTCTTTTCTGTAGTTGGTCATGACATGCATTAACCACCAAGGCCATCTCTCCATTCAGTGCAACACTGTACCAGATGTGTACATTGCAGTAGTATAATAACAGGTCAAATTTCCATACTGTAGCCTGCAGGTACAGTAGATGCACAATCTTATATTTTTCTTAACATAAGATTAAAACAGTAAGATGATACTGTAGCCTGCAGGTAGATGAGTGAGGGCAGCTGTGAGTTTGTCTCCAGGGAGACTCTTCAGGCATTCAGCAACTAGTCTGGTCTGAAAGCACACGGCCACTTAGGGGATACGACTCCTTGGGGGCAGCATTGCTGGGGGTAACAGTGCTCCTGCTGCAGGGAGCTGGAGAGGCCTAGCAGGCACACATGGGAGGGGATCCCATGGATGAGGGGGGAGGGGTGGGATTGCTCTCGGCGTTGTGGCCTAGGTTCTCTTCACACTGCTTACGTTCACACATATGGTTCTGATGGGGGAACAGTGTTACCTCATGCAGCAACCAGGGGCATTGGTAGGTGATAAGGTTGCTGTGTTTCGGGTGTAGGGTAGTGGCACTATACTGGATGGTATATCAGTCAGAATATAGGACAAATGAGAGATGGGTCTTAACTCTGTATTGTTCCAGCATTGATATTCAGAATTGCCAATATAGTATATACACAGTCTGAAATAATAAAAACAAAATACGACTTAGATTCTAATTACTTACAGTAATATTTCTGCAGCACATTATGCATAAAATGCATCACTATTATGCTCATTAAGCTGAAATCATAGGCTTGAAACACGTACAATAACACTAATTCCCTTCCAGAACTGTAGAACTTTTGTTTGTGACTACAATTATTCCATGGTCAATGTTGCCATCTAGCGGCGTAAAACGGTACTGCGTAATGACGGTAGCACATAGGAGATGCTACGTTCTTACAGCAGTAGAAACGCAGGTGGTAAACACATGAAATATTACAATCTCATAGAACAATTACACTATATTACTTCAAGGAAACTATAGCAAAAGCAAGTTTAACTATGTTAGAAAACCTCTTGCACCAGTGTGGATTAACACGATTTAAACATCATACGAACTTACTTTTCGTCAATGACGACTTGATTCCCATTTGTTTTTCACGGACCCGGGGGTTCCATGTTCCGTGTTGTGCATGCATTACTTGAAAAGAACTAGCTCCAGTTATGTATGAACAGTGAAGGTAACGAACTCTTAAACATGTGAAAAACGTGAACTTGAAGAAGTGAAAATTGAACAATATGAACTATGAAAATTTAAGAACTTGAAGCTACATCTATCATGTGTGAACATGCTTAACAAAATATGGTAACAAAACATGGGAACTAAACGTGCATTACGAATATAATCGGTGGGAGCCCTGTGCTTGTTTCCCTGCAACAAGGTTCCATCTGGGGGTGATGGAAGACAGTGACACCCTCAGTGTGTTTGAAATGTCCAGTCGATTGCGCAATTTGGTCTTAGTTGCAGTTATTGCCGAAAACCTGGCACAGATACGTGGTGGGAAATGGTAGCAACGTTTTCAGCGCTTTTACGGGATATTCTGCTTTGGTTTTCATCCAAAAACCCGCCAGAGAGATTTCCTCATACACACTCTTAAGATCACCGTCATTTGCAATTTCGATCAACTGCTCTTCCTCCTGCGCTGACAAGTTCTATTCAGGATATTGACAAATGGGTTGCAGAGCCACTCATTGGTTTGCCTTGGATCTTTGGAGGATGGGAAGTAACACTCATTTGAAAGCGCAACAAGGTGATCGCGCACCAGCTGCGAGAGAAAGGGCCCTGCCTCAGTCTCTCCCAAAACCCCCACTACTGTTTGGAACATATCAAATACACCCCGATCCACTCGTCGTACCCACAAATCAAGCTTGGCTTTAAATGCAGCTACTTTATCTGCCAGTTTAAAGACAGTCGTCATTCTCCCCTGCAGTGACAGGTTGAGGTCATTAAGCAACCCGAATATGTCACACAGATAAGCGAGTTTTGACACCCAGCCCTCATCACTAAAATATGCAGCTAACGGTGACTTTTCTTCTGTAAGAAATCTCTGCAGCGGCTCTCGCAACTCAAACACTCTGGCCAGTGACCTGCAACCAACCAACTTGGATAGCGTACCACGGTGACCCATTCACCCTCTCTAACAACTGTGCCTCAATATCCTCTTGTTATATCTCAACTTTACTTATGAATTAAGGAGATATTGCAGAATTTAATCTTAATAATATGGACCACACAAAGACACGTCTGTTGCTTACTGAGCACGAATTTAATGAACTCCACCTCATCCGCTCTACCCATAATATCCCTGAACATTCTGATAGGGTGTGTTACACATGGACATGACATCCCCCCTTTTCTTAGAATTAAACTCTTTCAGTTACAGAAAATAAAACTCAAGATCACAATTCACATTTCCGGAATTCTTAAATCATATACTTTCTGGGCAGCCAGATCTGTAACATAACATCTTCACAAATGAACATGTGCTTAGGTTATCAGCATCACTTCAATGCTTAGTGAACATAGTATTGCTCTCATTTAAGAAATCTTCCATATCATGAACTGCAATATTTTCTTCTATTGCTAGAAATCAAACACATTCTGTATCTTACATACAGGTTACACATCAAGAACAATGTGAAAACTCCTTTTTTTTTTTTAAATCATTTGAGAATAAAATCAAGCAACCCCTTGGGTATTTGTTTGACTCTTTGCGGCCTGGATGACGTGTGTGTTTGTATCTGAGTGTCTATGTCCTTTTTGGTTTGTGGGCTCTGTGTGTCTGTGTCAGTGGTGTGTGTGTGTTCCTCTAACGCCTCGCTGGTTCCGGCATCATCCTCGACTTCCTGTATTTCCCCCTTTTCTTGGAATGTCCCTTGTTTAAGTCCATTCCCTTCGTACTTCTTGACAAAAGTGGTATTTCTTGCATACCTCGCTCCAGTTGGCGATTCCACAAGCACCTTGTTTCCTGTCTTGCTAATGATTTTGTATGGTGTTGCATTGAATGTGGTGGAGAATTTGTCAGTCTTGTCTTGTCTCAGGAGCACTGTGTCGCCAACACTGACCTCGGATAGCTGTGCACCTCTGCGAGTGTCTGCATACAGCTTGCTCTTTGTCTTTTGCTCTGTGTCACGATCACATACTTCCTGATCAGTATGCACTTCAATCAGTTCAGGCAGCTTTCCTCTTACTTTCCGATTGAAAAGCAGTTCAGCAGGGCTTTTACCTGTTGTTGGATGGATGATGCTCCTATAGACTGTCACATACTTTCTCAGTTCTTTCTTCCAGTCCAATCCATCTATTGCGCAATCCTGATCCTTTTCATGAGTGACGCGTTCTGACGCTCAACCTCTCCATTGGCCTGAGCATATCTTGGAGTGGTTTTCAAGTGTGTTATGCCATTTTCTTCACAGAACAGTCTGAATTGTTTGGATCTGAACTGTGGGCCATTGTCTGACTTACACGTGACTGGCAATCCGTGTCTGCTGAAGATTGACTCCAGACTGTCGATAACTTTCTCTGCTGTGGTGGTGGTCATAACATCATATTCATAATATCGACTAAAGTAATCTACTACCACCAGAATCGAGTGATTGGACGGGAGAGGTCCCAGTAGGTCAACTGCGACGTCCCGCCAGGGTCCATCAGGTAGCGGTGTGGGCCTCAGTGGTTCAGGTGGGTCAGGTCTAGCAACTATTTGACATCCGTGGCAGGCTTTGCAATGTCTTTCAGCTGCTCTGTCCACACCCGGCCACCACACTTTAGTCCTTAGATGTTGCTTTGTTCCCACTATGCCCAAATGACCTTCGTGGGCTAGTGCAAGTGCACGTGTTTGCAAGGCCTGGGGCAGCACTATACGCATGCCTCTCAGAACAAGATATCCTATTTTGCACAGCTCGTTTGCAACGACAGCATATGGTTTGCATTTCTCAAAATTTCCAGTATCTATGGCTTTTGCGCACCTCTTGGAGCTCTTGATCAGTGGCAGATGCTTCCTCCACTTCTCGAGTGGTGAGTGCCTTTGGAGTTGCGTTCACTGCCACAAATCTTACGTACTCCTCAGCCCCGTGCACATGTTTTGCCTGTTCCCCCGTGTTTGGCAGAAGTCTTGATAGCGAGTCAGCGATATTGCTTTTTCCTGCTATGTGTACTACTTTGAACTGGTACGGCTGTAGGCGAAGAACCCACCGCTCTATTCGTGCACATGGTTTTGAGCGGGGACCGTATATTACTTCCAGTGGCTTATGATCTGTGACTAGGTCAAACTGTTGCCCGTACAGGTATGGATGTAGTCTCTCACAGGCCCATACTAGACCTAGTGCCTCTCTCTCTGTCTGGGAGTATCTCCGTTCGCAATCGGTTAGGCTACGGCTTACATAGCACACCGGGACTTTAATTCCTTTCTGGTTCTGCACTAAGACTGCCCCTAGCCCCACAGGGCTTGCATCAGCTATTACCTGGGTTGGTGCCTCTTTGTCGAAGTAAGCAAGGGTGGTTGCTTTTGCAAGTGCTGCTTTGGGAGTGCTGAAAGCTTGTTTTTGTTCTGGCCCAAAATCGAAAGGTATGTCTTTCCTGGTCAGGCGCCTCAGTGGCTCTGACAGAGTTGCAAACTGTGGGATAAACCGGCTGCTGTATCCAACGAGCCCAAGGAAGCTACGCACCTCTGTGGCGGTCTCCGGCTCCCGTGCTTCTGTCACAGCTCGCACCCTCTCCTCTGTTGGACCAATGCCCTTTTCCGATAGCAGAATGCCCATGAAAATCAGTCTGTTCATGTTGAATTGGCACTTTTCCGGATTCAGTGTTAATCCTGTGTCCCTGAGTCTTTCCATGACTGCGTGCAGCCGTCTGTTGTGAGTGTCTTGGTCAGGTGCGTGTATGATCACGTCATCAGATATGTTCTCTACTCCTTCAATACCAGCTAATGCATTGACTATCTTGTGCTGATACTGTTCGCTGGCTGATGACACACCAAACAAGAGTCTTTTGTACCTGTACACTCCGTTATGCACGGCAAATGTGGTGATGTCACGTGAATCGGGAGTCAGTTCAAGTTGATGGTATCCCCATTTTAAATCTAACTTGCTGAATACAATTGAGTCGTTCATGCCCTGAAGTAGCTCATCCACTGTGGGGATTGGAAAGTGTTCCCTCACTATGGCTTCATTGGCCCGCCACATATACAAGCAAAGTCGTACATCATTCCCAGGTTTTGGGACAATCACAACCGGGTTCACCCACGGGGTGGGTCCGTCCACCGGCTCAATGATGTTCAAGTCCACCAATTCTTTGATTCTGCACTCTACAGGCCCCCTGAGGTGGAATGGAATGCGCCTGAGTGGCTGGGCTACTGGTTTCACCTCTGGGTTAATGTGTAGACTGACCGGTCTTGTTTTCAGTTTCCCGACTCCACTGAACACTTCGGGCTACTGCTGCTGGAGTGCTTCTTTAATGTCTGTAATAGCAGCAATGTTGGCACCTATTCTTAAAACCCCCAGTTTCATTGCTGTCTCCTTCCCCAGCAGCAGTTCACCACTTCCCCTGATTACGATGAACTCTGCTTGATCTTTCTTTTTCCCTATGGACACCTCACACATGAATGCCCCCTTGACTGCTAATGGCTGATTAGAAGAATAGGAGTAGAGTTTCCTCTCTGTTTTAGGAACATAGGAGTGGCACTTCATGTTTTCTGTTTTCGATTTTTCCCATGCATTTTCTCCCATAACATTACTTGTTGCCCCAGAGTCAATCAGCATTTTAATATTCACTCCCCCGACACAAAAGTTAAGTCTCTCTGGCATATGGTTGTTTTCAATGGCAAATGCAAAGTCCTCACAAACATCGACATTGTTCACATTTAGTCTCGGTTTCCCACTCTTAGTGCGGCATACTTTTGCAAAGTGATCTTTCCCCTGGCACTTGTGGCACGTTTGCCCTCGTGCAGGGCATTTTGGATCACGGCCAATACGATCAGTATTCCCACATCTGTAGCATTTTCCATCATTTTTATTGTCTCTGTTCGGTTTACCTTTTGCGTTTCCATATCCATGCTTTCCCTTTTTTTCTTTTAGTGCAATCCGGTTAACAGTGTCTGTGGAATGTTTAGCTGACGCACCCGCCATGTCCGCCATCTGTTTGTCGATGCACTCACAACGGGCAGCTATTTCCAGTGTAGATGCTAGCGTCAATCCACGACCCTCTTCTAAAAGTATCCTTCTCACATAGTCCGACGTTCCTTCGCTTAATATTGCATCCCTTATTTGATTGTCAGAATCACCCCCGTAACCACAGTCTCTCACAGCTTGTCTAAGGCGTGTAGCAAATTGCTGCACTTTCTCACCTGGCTTCTGGTGCAGTTTTTGAAATGCGTGCCTTGCTAGCGCTGTGTTGACTTTAGGTACGAAGTATGCGTTCAAAGCATCCACCGCCGTGCCATATTGGGTTGCCTCACCCGTGTCCGGTAGAGTCGAAAAAATGTCCAGCAAGATGGAGAAGCATCAGGTGAATCCTCGGTTACACTCGGTCCACACACACCATGTCAACACACACACACACACACACACACACACACTAAACACACACACACACACCTCGGTTATGATGAGCCCCTTGCCATCCGCAACGACGTTAGCCATCGCTTCCATCTGGAGCCTAGCGTGGCTGGCTCGGTGTAGCATGCAAAATGCTGAACCCCCGGATTTCTCCATACTAACTAGCTAAACTGTAATTTTTAACTAACTAACAGAAATGAATCCTCGTCGCCAATGTTATATCTCAACTTTACTTATGAATTAAGGAGATATTGCAGAATTTAATCTTAATAATATGGACATCACAAAGACACGTCTGTTGCTTACTGAGCACGGATTTAATGAACTCCACCTCATCCGCTCTACCCATAATATCCCTGAACATTCTGATAGGGTGTGTTACACATGGACATGACACCTCTGACATATCAATTCGCCTATGGACAGTGCTTGCAGAAAGCGGTACCTGAGCTATTTTTTTTAGCTGCAGCCTCCCCAAGGAGTTCATTGCACATGCCTTTACCAGCAGGCAGAATTAACTCTTCCCCAATAGTAAAGGGCTTCTTAGATTTACCAATCCGACTAGCCACTATGAGGCTTTTAGCGCAGCCACGTTCACCGATGTGGTTGCTTTACGCACTAGTTTTTTGTCCTTCTTGCTCGCGTTTCTTACGCTCAAAGAACTCAAGGGGTTTGTCTTTAAGTGTAGGATGCTTGGACTCTAGATGTCGAATTAGCTTTGATGGTTTCATTGCTTCGTTTGACAACTTATCACCAAATACCACACATAAAGGACTTGGTGCATGCGAGTACCGGTCTCTGCAAAACCATATTTTAAATATGACTCGTCATATTTCGCATTGAATGACCCCTTCTTTTTCTTTGAGGTATCTGGCTCACCATCGTCAGTGGGTATTATTGCGAATGTGACATTATTGCGAATTAAATTGAGTTTATTTAGTTTGCATGCATTTTTGCACCAGTGTGGATTAACACGATTTAAACATCATACGAACTTACTTTTCGTCAATGACTCGACACTCTGAATGGTAACTGGATTACTCAGGACAACTTCTGGTAAGTAGCCTAGGCCTAACTTTATATTTCTTGGAGCACGCCGAATTTGCACGTCT
Organism: Alosa pseudoharengus; assembly: GCF_046254945.1. Classification (NCBI taxonomy): domain Eukaryota; kingdom Metazoa; phylum Chordata; class Actinopteri; order Clupeiformes; family Clupeidae; genus Alosa; species Alosa pseudoharengus. The sequence continues at coordinate 1,589,336 of NW_027468564.1, read as the reverse complement.
TGTTCCACGTGAGGGCGCTCGTCCACGAGGGCAGAATGACTGGAGGTCTATGGAGCTGTACCCCTCAAAATCCACTTTTCTCGGGATATAATTTTTTTGTCTAGTAATTTGAATGTTGCATTTGAAAGGGGAGGCAAAGAAAATACACCCTATTGAGTATATATATTTTAAAGTTACTTAATTTTTCTTAAAAGCCTTTCAAAAGTGTCAATGACGTCATTTATTAGCACAATGCTAGCGTGTTATAGGAATCAATCAACTTTTATTTCCAGACTCATGGTCCAATAAATACACATACCAACACAAACAACAGCACATACACAAACAACAGCACGTACACAAACAACAGCACGTACACAAACAACAGCACATACCAACACAAACAACAGCACATACCAATACAAACAACAGCACATACACAAACAACAGCACATACACAAACAACAGCACATACACAAACAACAGCACGTACACAAACAACAGCACGTACACAAACAACAGCACATACCAACACAAACAACAGCACATACCAATACAAACAACAGCACATACACAAACAACAGCACATACACAAACAACAGCACAAACAACAACACGTACACAAACAACAGCACGTACACAAACACAAACAACAGCACATACACAAACAACAGCACATACACAAACAACAGCACGTACACAAACAACAGCACATACACAAACAACAGCACGTACACAAACAACAGCACATACCAATACAAACAACAGCACATACACAAACAACAGCACATACACAAACAACAGCACATACACAAACAACAGCACGTACACAAACAACAGCACATATACAAACACAAACAACAGCACATACACAAACAACAGCACATACACAAACAACAGCACGTACACAAACAACAGCACATACACAAACAACAGCACGTACACAAACAACAGCACATATACAAACACAAACAACAGCACATACACAAACAACAGCACATACACAAACAACAGCACGTACACAAACAACAGCACGTACACAAACAACAGCACGTACACAAACAACAGCACATACACAAACAACAGCACATACACAAACAACAGCACATACACAAACAACAGCACGTACACAAACAACAGCACGTACACAAACAACAGCACATATACAAACACAAACAACAGCACATACACAAACAACAGCACAAACACAAACAACAGCACGTACACAAACAACAGCACGTACACAAACAACAGCACGTACACAAACAACAGCACATATACAAACAGAAACAACAGCACATACACAAACAACAGCACATATACAAACACAAACAACAGCACATACACAAACAACAGCACATACACAAACAACAGCACGTACACAAACAACAGCACGTACACAAACAACAGCACATATACAAACACAAACAACAGCACATACACAAACAACAGCACATACACAAACAACAGCACGTACACAAACAACAGCACGTACACAAACAACAGCACATATACAAACACAAACAACAGCACATACACAAACAACAGCACATACACAAACAACAGCACGTACACAAACAACAGCACGTACACAAACAACAGCACATATACAAACACAAACAACAGCACATATACAAACAACAGCACATACACAAACAACAGCACGTACACAAACAACAGCACATACACAAACAACAGCACGTACACAAACAACAGCACGTACACAAACAACAGCACATATACAAACACAAACAACAGCACATATACAAACAACAGCACATACACAAACAACAGCACGTACACAAACAACAGCACATACACAAACAACAGCACGTACACAAACAACAGCACATACACAAACAACAGCACATACACAAACAACAGCACGTACACAAACAACAGCACATACACAAACAACAGCACGTACACAAACAACAGCACATACACAAACAACAATTAAAAAAGGCAATGATAAAGCTTTTGGTTACAGTTAAAGCCCTTTTCCCTGCCAGGTAAAAAGATGGAAAGACTAAATCCTTATCTTCTTTTGTTTTACAGATCAGAACAGTCTTTTTGCTATTGTAGTTAACATCAAATTCGACACCATACTCAGTACATATGTTCAGCATCTCTTGAAACCCAGCACTGCAAGGAGAAAAATAAATCATCGGCATACATTTATTATTGCCGACCATGCATTCCCCCACTTGACCTGCATGCTCTGGTTAGCATACCAATATGCCAGGATCCTAATTATGCTATTGGGCACACCTCTTTGACTGATCTTAATGAACAACTTAAAATGATTGACTCCTTCAAAAGCCTTTGATGCATCAATAAAACAAAACTGAAGAATTCTGTCTTCTTTACATTTCAACCACTTCCTTCAGGGCATAGCTACATAGATCAGTACCATGCTTGTTGTCTGTGGTATCAATATAGAAACTTAGTCTATCTAATAAAACTACTTCCAGGACTTTGGATAACTCATTGGCTAAAGCAATTGGTCTATAGTTATCCAAGCTCCCCATCTCGACAGGTGCCAAGGTAACAGACAACATGGAGTGCGGCAATAGACCATGAGTCATAAAGCCTGTAAAGCAGGTTGCAAGAAGAGCTGCAGCCCTCGGACTTGCAAACTTGAGGTGCTCTGCAGTGATCTGATCTAAGCCACTTGCTTTGTTATCAGCTGGCTGTGTAATTGCTTGTTGCGCCTCTCTATATGTGATTTCCACTGTGTCACTGTTGGCAACGTTGCCCACTTTGTAGAGATCACTTTTAACACAATTGAAACGCTCAGAGTAATGGATAGTTCTGCTTCATTTTCTCGTCAAGAAAATAAATAAAGCTCTCGCTAACTTGACGCAAGAGGGAGAAAGGACCTTGGTACGTTTGCAAATCTTTACGCAGTATGGGTAGTGAATGCAAGGCCGTAGTCATGATGTCAACACTGGGGGGGACCAAATCTGTGGGGGTGTCTGGGGGACCCCCAAACAGAATTTCAATACATTTCCTGCCATGGACAAATATTATTTGATTAAAAATCACAAACAAGTCATTAGTTAAGTCAGTCAATTATAGGGTATTCCAAATTAATGACGGACATGGGCATGGATTATGAACCCCTGGATACATATGCAAAAAGCACCCCCTAGAACAAGATAGGGGGGGTCCGGGGGCCTGCTCCCCCAGAGAAGTTTTTTTTTTTAAATGACCCTTTAAACTTCTGTTGATTTGTGTGGAAAGAGAAAGGAAGGGTGGAGAAGAAGCAGCTTCACACAGATGCTTGGGCTTCAGGACCCCCTGACCTCTTGGGCCAATAGGCCCATTCAGTAATCCATCCCTGGACTCTTGGGCCAATAGGCCCATTCAGTAATCCATCCCTGAACTCTTGGGCCAATAGGCCCATTCAGTAATCCATCCCTGGACATAGGCCAGTGGTATAACTCCATTTGTCTCCTGAATGTATATTTTAAATGATAAACTAGAGTATCTTTGTTAACCTCTATATTACACAGAATACAATGGCTCTTTGACTAATTACTTACACCTGAGCATTTTTAAGGCTTAGATAGGCTACATAGGGTTGGATCTATAGCCTAATAAGATTTTGTATTTGTGTTTTGATTTTATTATGCTGGCGGCTAAGCACACAATTTAAACATAGTTTGAAAGGGACATGATTCAGGAATAGGCTACTATGCCAGGACCCTCTTCTGTCTGACTCACCTCACGTTACCCCATGCATTATAGCCTGGTTTCTGACAGAAATGACGTTTTGTGCCAACATGTAGAAACAATACCACAGCTTTTATTTTAATGGAGGTGCGATTCCTTTCTTTGATTATTGTCCGCGATTCACATTAACTGTAGGCTATCACCGCCAGCATTGTAAACGTTCTTTCCTAAGTTGTGTGCCGACGCCACATGACTGCATGGATGCGCGATTGAGTGCGCACCTAAATGTAACATGCAAGATACAACAGCCAATACTAAGAGGCCTATAAACAGGTTAATTTCTGACATTACTAATTTAGATAGCGCTCGCCACTAACGAAAAACGCAAAGCCCTGAGTGAACGCACAGGGCGCTCTGGCTCGGTAGCCTGCATGTCAGCTCATCGTGTTCATTTCCAGGCCGCGGGGAGTGAGAAGTGAAGCGCTGCAGTCTCACGGTGCAGGCTGCTGGAGAGCTCAGCAAAGGACATATTCAAACAGCAACAGCAAAGTGCCCAAGTATGCTATCTCACTCACAGCAAAGGACACATTCAAACTGCAACAGCAAAGTGCCCAAGTCTGCTATCTCACTCACAGCAAAGGACACATTCAAACAGCAATAGCGTGAGCTTTCTGAGATC